>NC_041387.1:523346192-523442327 GCF_002162155.2 Triticum dicoccoides | reverse complement strand
CGCCCCGCCGCCTCGTCGCCTCCGCCGGCGCCTCCCGCGCGACGCCCGCGCGCCGCCGTCCGCCGCCGCCGCCCGGACTCCGGCGACCTTGCCGGCCCGGACACCGCAGCTCCCCGGAGGCCGGCGCCCCGCCTTCGCGCGCCTCCCACGCCTTGCCGTGCCCCGCCCCCAGCCTCCCCCGTCGTCGCCGGCCATCGTCCCGGCCGGGTCCGCCGCTGGTCCCGCCGTCTCCGGCCACCGCGCCGCTCGCCGGAGCTCCCCGCCGCCGTCCTCGCCCGGATCTGGTCAACCGGGACCAGATCCACCGGTCCCTCCAACCAAACGCGCCTCCGCCCGTCCTGGGTCCCTTCGTCCCGCACCGTCCCGTCCACATTTTCGCGGGGTAGATTTTTGGTAAGTCCCGATTCCCTGCAGTATTTTCATGCCCTGTTCAACATGCCATATATCCTAGCATACTGCTCCATTTTGCGTGCATAATATATCAAAATGATCAGTGAGAGATCCTATTCATTTCATTACATTGTGCCATGCTTGTTTGAGGTCATGTTGATGCCTAAATCATCATTGCAAGAGTGCTATATGATGTTAACTGCTGTCTGTTAACAGAACTTGATGATTTTTCATTTTTGTTGCATTTTGTGTGTGCATCCTATGAACATGAGCTCTACATGAGTGTTGAACTATGTCATGCCATCTTTACAGTGGTGCAATACATGTATTTTTGTGAGTCTTGTAATGAGTGCATCAAGCTTGTTAAGTAGGGTACTTGATGTTGCTGTTTTGCTATTCTGAATCTGCTATATCATGATGCTATGTAAACCTGCTGCAGCAAGTCATTCTATGCATAATCTGGAGATGTTCACTAAGGATGTTTTGTTATACATGTCATGATCTATCCATCCATGCCCCTGGTTGCATTTATAGTCTGTTGTAGCTTGTTGTAATCGTGCTCCAAAGTTGCGAAATAATGTTGCTGTCAGCATGTTAGCATTAAGTTCAGTTTTGCCATGTGTTTTGCTAGCGATCCATGCACCCTATGAACTTGCTCTTGCCATGCTTAGCTTCATAAACATGTATTATTACTGTTGGTTGCCTTTTCATGCCATGTATTGCTCTGTGGTGAGTTATACAAGCTCACCAACATGCCTACTTATCGTTGTTCCTGCCATGTTTGAATCTGTCATATCATTTGCCATGTTTACATGGGTGCCATCATATCTTCTGATCCTTTTTGGCTCATGGTCAGTAAGGGACTTTTGTTTTATGCAATTAGTAGGTTCATTCCATGCCTTTTCTTGCCATGCTAAGTTCCTGTAACATGTTGCTTGATAGCTCTGAACATTGCAACCTGATGTTATTTCTGCTAAGCCTGTAAACTGTTATTATTTGCAATCTTGCCATGTGTTTTTGAGCATGTTCTAGTGATTTCTGGAGATAGCTCAGTGTTCATGTTTTGTCATGCTTTACCTGTACATCATGTCCATGCCTTTTGTTTTTGTGTTGAGGTGCTGTAGCATATTGTTTTGATGCTTGCTAGATGCCTAGTTGCTGTTTTGGACAGCTTGTCCTTTAAACTTGTTTCATGTGTGTGTTGAACCGTTGCTCCGTTTTGAGTGTGCTCTATATGAAACTTGCTTAGAACTGCATGTAGTTTCATATTATCATGTTGCATCCTTGTTTTGAGGTGTTTGATTGATGTTTGTATGATTTTTGCATCAATGCCATGTTTAACTTGTTTTGCTCATATCTTCTAGGCCGTAGCTCCGAACTAAATGAACTTTATATGTAACTTGACTAGAATCTCGTGTAGATCATCTTGGTTCATCTTAACTTGATGGTTAACAACTTGAACATAAGGTTTATTCAGATCTGGACCAATTTCGAAATTTGCATATGAGGACTTACCGGATTTGTTATATGTTGTTTCCGGCCTCATTTAAACTTGCCTTGATGTGTTGCTCTTGTTTGCATCATCTCTTGCCATGAGTAGCTCCATGTACCTTTGTCATGCATCATGCTTGTTGCGCATCATGTCTTGTTCATGTGTGGTGTGTTTACCATGTTGTGTGCTTCTTCTGGATAGTTCCCGTTTTGTTGCGATCGTGAGGATTCGTTCGTCTACGCTTGGTTCATCTTCGTGGCTTCATCTTCTTCATGGACTCGTTCTTCTTCCTAGCGGGATTTCAGGCAAGATGACCGCTACCCTGGATCTCACTACTATCATTGCTATGCTAGTTGCTTCGTTCTATCGCTTTGTTGCGCTACCTATCATTTGCTCTTCACGCCTCCCAATTGCCATGTTAGCCTCTAACCTTTTTCACCCTTCCTAGCAAACCATTGCTTGGCTATGTTACCGCTTTTGCTCAGCCCCTCTTATAGCGTTGCTCTTTGCAGGTGAAGTTGAAGATTGCTCCATGGTGGACAGGATTATGTTGGGATATCACAATTCTCTTATTTAATTAATGCATCTATATACTTGGTAAAGCGTGGAAGACTCGGCCTTATGCCTGGTGTTTTGTTCCACTCTTGCCGCCCTAGTTTCCGAAATATCGGTATTATGTTCCCGAATTTTTGCGTCCCTAACGCGGTTGGGTGATTTATGGGACCCCCTTGACAGTTCGCTTTGAATAAAACTCCTCCAGCAAGGCCCAACCTTGGTTTTACCATTTGCCTCACCACCACCTACATTTCCCTTGGGAGTAATTAACCTGAGGGTCATCTTTATTTTAGCCCCCCTGGGCCAGTGCTTCTCTAAGTGTTGGTCCGAACCGAGCAACCTGCGGGGCCACCTCGGGGAAACTTGAAGTCTGGTTTTACTCGTAGCTTGACTTATCCGGTGTTGCCCTGAGAACGAGATATGTGCAGCTCCTATCGGGATTGTTGGCGCATCGGGCGGCTTTGCTGGTCTTGTTTTACCATTGTCGAAATGTCTTGTAAACCGGGATTCCGAGACTGATTGGGTCTTCCCGGGAGAAGGAATATCCTTCATTGATCGCGAGAGCTTATCATGGGCTAAGTTGGGACACCCCTGCAGGGTATAAACTTTCGAAAGTTGTGCCCGCGGTTATGTGGCAGATGGGAATTTGTTAATGTCCGATTGTAGATAACTTGACACCATATCTGAATTAAAACGCATCAACCGCGTGTGTAGCCGTGATGGTCTCTTTTCGGTGGAGTCCGGGAAGTGAACACGGTTTTGGGTTATGTATGACGTAAGTAGGAGTTCAGGATCACTTCTTGATCATTGCTAGCTTCACGACCATTCCATTACTTCTCTTCTCGCTCTTATTTGCGTATGTTAGCCACCATATCATGCTTAGTCGCTGCTGCAACCTCACCACTTTACCCCTTCCTTTCCCATTAAGCTTTGCTAGTCTTGATACCCATGGTAATGGGATTCCTGAGTCCTCATGACTCACAGATTCGTACAACAACAGATGCAGGTACAGGTTATGTGATGATCTTGATGCGAGAGCGATATTTGCTTGTTTTGGAGTTCTTCTTCTGCGTCTTCTTTGATCAGGGGATAGGTTCCAGGTCGGCAGCCTGGGATAGCAGGGTGGATGTCGTTTGAGCTTCTGTTTGTGTTTCATCCGTAGTCGGATGTTGATCTTATGGATGATGTATTGTTGTATTTGTGTGGCATTGTATGCCTCTTTTATGTATCCCCATCTATTATGTAATGATGATGTAATGATATCCACCTTACAAAAGCGTCTTCAAGATGCGCTTCTATCCTTGGTGGGACCTTCGAGTTCCTTTAGGATAGGGTCGTATCTTGGGCGTGTCAAGATAGTATGATAAGATAAATATATATTTGGTATTTTATAATATAGATGCAAAAATTAAAGATGCAAATAAAAGTAGATTGGAAGCAAATATGATAAGAGATAGACCCGGGGGCCATAGGTTTCACTAGAGGCTTCTCTTGAGATAGCATAGGTATTATGGTGGGTGAACAAATTACTGTCGAGCAATTGATAGAAAATCGAATAATTATGACATTATCTAGGCATGATCATGTATATAGGGATCACGTCCATAACAAGTAGACCGACTCCTGCCTGCATCTACTACTATTACTCCACACATCGACCGACTCCTGCCTGCATCTAGAGTATTAAGTTCATAAGAACAGAGTAACGCCTTAAGCAAGATGACATGATGTAGAGGGATAAACTCATGCAATATGATATAAACCCCATATTTTTATCCTCGATGGCAACAATACAATACGTGTCTTGCAACCCTTTCTATCACTGGGTAAGAACACCGCAAGATTGAACCCAAAAGTAAGCACTTCTCCCATGGCAAGAAAGATCAATCTAGTAGGCCAAACCAAACCGATAATTCGAAGAGACTTGCAAAGATAACTCAATCATACATAAAAGAATTCAGAGAAGATTAAAATATTATTCATAGATAAACTTGATCATAAACCCACAATTCATCGGATCTCGACAAACACACCGCAAAAAGAGATTACATCGAATAGATCTCCATAAGAGAGGGGGAGAACATTGTATTGAGATCCAAAAAGAGAGAAGAAGCCATCTAGCTAATAACTATGGACCTGTAGGTCTGTGGTAAACTACTCACAACTCATTGGAAGGGCTATGGTGTTTATGTAGAAGCCCTCCATGGTCGATCCCCCCTCCGGCAGAACGTCGGTGAAGGCTCCAAGATGGGATCTCGCGGATACAGAAGGTTAAGGCAGTGGAAATTGTGTTTCGGGTGCTCCCTGGATGTTTTCGGGGTGCGTAGGTATATATAGGAGGAAGAAGTACGTCGGTGGCCACCCGAGGGGCCCACGAGACAGGGGCGCGCCCTACAGGGGGGGCGCGCCCTCCTATCTCGTGGGAGCCTCGGCTGCTTCTTGGCTTGCACTCCAAGTCCTCTGGATCATGTTCGTTCCAAAAATCACACTCCCGAAGGTTTCATTCCGTTTGGACTCCGTTTGATATTCCTTTTCTTCGAAATACTGAAATGGGCAAAAAACAGCAATACGGGCTGGGCCTCCGGTTAGTAGGTTAGTCCCAAAAATGATATAAATGTGTAAAATAAAGCACATAAACATCCAAAAGGGGTAATATAATAGCACGGAACAATAAAAAATTATAGATATGTTGGAGACGTATCAGTGTGTGTATGTTTGCGAGAGGAAGAGTGCTTGTGATAAAGGTTAGTGAAAACAGTTGTAAATGGTTATGAGAGGGAGGGAGGGTTATATCTAGAGCATGTGTGCGAGAAAGACACCTCGGGAGAGAGTGTGTGAGCATGTGTGAGAGACCACCGATGGAGAGTGAAACTACACGTAAAAGACTATTGTACACATTGATTAAAGATATAAATTGTATCCAAATATTAGGATGGGATCATGATATTTGCAATTCGCGTAAGGATCGGTCATTTATCCATCAGACATCTAGATTCTATCGAATTTGAGCATGTCTATGTTATTATTCGACACAATTGATCCACATAATTAGTATTTTAAACTCCAGACAATGCATCACTTTAGCAATAGAATATAAACGTGAGTATAGTTCATGTTGTGTGTGTAAAGCACATTATACATACCAAAGTTACACAATGAACATTATAAATAGCTACCTATGAACTAGCATACATTTGAATTCAACTTAAGGTGGTTTAAAAACTCGAATTCAATATGAAGTCCATTCAATTATTTGAATTTGATATCATGGCATTTGTAAACCATACCTAAATTATGGGGGCACCAATCTTTGCTCTGATTTTGTACATAATAGCATATGTAGTCGTGTACAAAATAGATTCAAATTTAGCTCCTCCATTCCAAAATAATCATAGTTATAGGATTTTCAAGTGTCAAAATTTCAAAAAGAAGCGGATAATTTAATGAGGTTTTCAAACATACAAGGTCAAATATAACGTTGTCTATTTAGGTCAATCCTCATAGTTCAAGAGTACTCTAAACGTGAATGCTTGTGTTTCAAAATTTTGAACGAAGCGCCAAAAGAGCCTCTACTCGCCGGAAACCGTGTGAGACCAATGTTTGGTAGTACAAGGACATTACTTTTCTAATAACTCTGACCCATGAAACATACCGGCCCGACGTCCAAAGGTCTAAACCGGGGTAGGTTTGTAGCTTCATCTAGACGCCACGCAACCGCCTCCTAAAAACATTCAACACAATGGCCGCCTAAGCACACATGCGCGCGGCCGAAATCGCTCCCGCCCACTATTTGGGACACCTGGGATTACCATCCTACCCCCGACCCGCAGTAGGTCTGAAATTTAAGAGGGGGCAAAGTTTGTACTTTCCCCAAATTTCAAACAAGCGTGTCCCATCTTCTGTTCAAAAAAGCCAAAAACAAGCGCGTCCCAGACCAAAAGAATGGTTCCCCCCACTCGTCCGATTCCCCATTCGTACTCCGTGGGCGCCAAAACTACCTCTCCACCAGCCGTGAAACCCCAGCGTCCTCCGTCCGCCACCCCATCCCACCCATCAACCGCCGCCCTCCTCCATCACGCCGGAGCCGATACCCCGATGTTGCCATCCACCGCAACCTCAACCGCAACGCCCTCCACGGCTAGTAGTTGAAGCCGAGGCCGAGCCGTCCATACCCGAGCAAGTTCAACCACGCCGTCCTGCGCCTCACCGTTGCCGTTCCAACTTCGCCACCCTCCACCGTACCGGAGTTGTTCCTCCTACACCGTCCTTCGCCGCCTCAGATCTGCTTCCCCTCCGCCCACATACGGCCACGGCAACTAGGGGTGGGCATATAACCCGAAAACCGAACGACCAAACCGAATTAACCTGAACCAAAGCCGAAGTGACCGAAACCGATTCGCTCGGTACTGTGCTCGGTTAGTGATCCTGAGAAACCGAATTTACATCGGTGGTTTCGGTCTGCATGCACGGTCAACCGAATTGACCGAACCACCAAGGTCCACGTCTAGCTGGAACTGTTTGCTAACTTCTCGCGCGTCCTTCGTAAAGTTTGTTCTCATTCGCACGCTCTGGGCTACCAAGTGCCAACCAGAGAACATTAATTGGCCATGCAAATAAAAGAAAGTCAATTGAATTGAGGGTGCATTAATGTGATGAGTGGCAAACAGCCGGCTGGTCCTCCCGATTTCCTCACTAATTCTCATCCACGTGTACTAGACACCCGTCAGGTGTTGTTTGCTGCTCCCTGCTGTGTCGCTCACCTCATGTTATCTTTTTTTCTTTGAGCATAACACGTGTTGCTATCTATCACAGCTGGCAAGCCCAACTTAGCCCAGCATGGTAGTGCCACGGCGGCCAGGCGATAGCTGCTCGGTCTGTTCAGTCCAAACCCTATGACCGAACCGATCGATCGGGGCACCGCACGCTCAGTTTCATTAATAGCTAGAGACCGATCGGTGGATGTTTACTAGGAACCGAGAAAACTAAAACACCAAAGCACCGAACAATTCGGTTCGGGGGAACCGAATGCCCACCCCTAACGGCAACACAGTCAACAATTTGGCCATGGGTTTGTCCAAGCCTGCACCCTCCAGAACATCGGTTTCCCCGGTAAAAAGAAGAAGTTCGGCGCGACATGTGAAGGTGACCACACCGGCAACCGAAAAGGTACTCCTCTTCCCTTATTCGTGCAAATCTTACGTCTCTGCTTGCACGGTATTCATCCCACAGAAGACACTAGTTGACCGCTTCTTCTTGATACTAGATGTTCCTAGTAACTCGCGATGCACAAGGTTTCTCCTCATATACTATTTCACCTTAGCTAGAGGTCCGTTGCCCCCCTGAATTTCAATTACTGGCCAGTTGATTCCCAATTAACGGAAGCATTCCCCGGAAGCAGCGCCTTGGTGTTTATCTTAGGGGCGTGTGCGGCCTAGAGCTACTGGCGCCTGATCTGGAGGTCGGTCGGGATTAAAGGGATGGCCTGGGGGCGCTGCCAAGCACGGCGGTGGTGTGAGGTTGAGGGGAGGGCGGGGTGGCGGAGGCAGGGGTCTGGGCCGGTGGTCGCTGGCGGTTCGAGAAAGATTGTCAATAGTGACTGGCGGGAGGTAGACGAAGGCCATCTGCTCGTTCCTTATAGATCGGATGGTTCATTAAAAAATTGACTGACCTATTTGTTTCCAGTCGACTGTTATCTTAGATATGACCACATGTGGTGGTGTGTTAGAGGAGTACCTGCATTTCCTGTGCTCATATATTACAAAATCATACGGAGTAGAATCTAATTTTGTTTGCCATGCAATGTTGTAGAGCTATCATATGTCTCCTGTCATTTCTTTTTCAGCCACCTGCTATCTGCTACTTTTACAGTGCACTAGTTATGCACACACTTCACCCATACTCTCACTATTGTGTTTTTATGCAAGGGTATTTCAGAGTCTGCCAAAAGAGAAGCAGCAAAGAAAAGAGAGAAGTCGCGCCAACTTTCTTTGCGGGTATGCATGACACGTTACAACGCTATAAAGGGTACAGTGTCAGCAGATGGAGACGGTAAATGTAGCTCTGGAGTTGATGACCTCGCTCGCAATGAACCACCATCCTAGGTGATTGCTTTAACTTAGAGGTGTCATATGTGGTTGCATGTTCCATATGGTGTCTAGCTTGTATTCGAAAGGCTGAAGTCGGTCTTTGGGGTTGTTTGGTTCTAGGCCTAGCATTGCCACACTTTGCCACATATTTTTGCCAAACTTGCCTAAGGTTAGTTCATCAAAATGAAAGCCACAAGTTGGCAAGCCTAAGGGAATCTTGCCACATTTTTTGTGTGTATGCCATGTGGGGTCCAAGTGTGGCTTGCCTAAGGTGTGGCTTGAACCAAACACTCACCTAAGTTAGTCAAACTTGCCTAGCTTTAGGTGTGTCAACATTTGGCAAAGTTAGTCACAAACCAAACAGCCCCAAGACAAGGAAAGATATTTTTTTACATGAACCACCATCCCGTGAGCACAAAAAGACAAATAGCTCGTCAGGGCACTGGCCGAGCCAATGACAAGCCTAGTAAAGATAGGCATCACCTGGAAGCCAACTAAAAAGCTACGATGGTGGCGAAGCAGCCTGCCTCCCACCAGGCTCTCAGGTCCTAGATGATCATGCTCACCACTCCAGCCGGATGTCTAGCTTGTATTGCTTCCAATTTGGTTAAATTGCATCTGCTTAGCTTACACATTTACCTTTGAATATGACATGCCTTTCTGTTTTTGGTACATACTAGTACATCTGTGTATTAACCATGTTCTTACATCAAACTAATGTTCTTGTGTATCCCTCATCAATCACTTATGATGAGGCAGGCAGGCAAGGGGACTACTCCTCATTTAAAGAATGCAGCGTCAGCCTCCCGACATGATTCTCAAGAAACAGAAATGCTCGATGAAGATAGTGAACGTAGCTCTATAGTTGATTACAGCATTTCCCCTACACTAGCATCGCAGCTGCTTGCTCTAACTTGGCAGCGTGATATGTGGTTGCATGTTGCATATGGTGTCTAGATTGTAATTCTTCCAATCTGGTTAAACTGCATGTGCTAGTCTGCTTAGCTTATACATTATACCTGTTAATGTGACATGCCCTTCCTGTATTTAGTACATAGTACATCTGTCTATTAAGCATGTCCTTACATAAAACTATTGTTTTTTTGTATCCCGCATCAATCAATATGGCGAGACACCTTTAGTATATGCAGTGTGATATTAGTTGCATCTTTCATATGATTTATAGCATGCGCTGCTTCTAATTTGTTGAAATTCCATTTATGATGGGACGCTTTTAACTTGGCAGAGTCATATTGGTTGCATCTTTCATGTGGTGTCTAGCTTGCATTGCTTCTTATTTGCTGGAATGGTTTCTGCTTAGTTTACACAAACAGTTGTGAACATGCCATGTCGTCCTGTTTTTCGTACATATTCCATCCTGGTATCATGTGTTTGCCTTACATCAAAGTAGTGATTGTCAGTATCATGCATGAATGAGTTCTGATGAGAGAATTTTATTGCTTTTTCTTGTCGGTTTTACTTGACAATTCAAAATCAATAAAGCGGAAGGAAGTTAGCAAGGCAGCGGATAAAGGTGCTCCTTCCGAACGGAGGGCCTCTACAGTTTCTACTCCTCCACACCCCCAAGATGATTTCCAAGACAACACATGCATAGACACTCAACAAAGCTGTATTTATGATGAGCACGTCTCCCCTAGTGCACCATCACCGGTGCTTCCTCTAACTTGGCACTATTATATGTGGTTGCATGTTATGTGTGATGTCTAGCTTGTATTGCTTCTAATTTTTTTGAATTCCATCTGCTTACTTTACACATTATACTTGAATAAGACGCGTGTTCCTGTTTCTAGAACATACAATATCTGTCTATCACACCATGTTCTTACATCAAATTACTACTGTTGTGTAACCTGCAACAATCACTTATCATAAGACATGTTTGACTTCAGAGTGTGATATAGGTTACATCTCACATTCTTTTCAAGCTTGTACTACTAATTTGTTGAAATGGCACTTATGATGAGACAGTTTTAACTTGGTAGAGTGATATTCGTTGCATCTTTCATATGGTGTCTAGCTTTCATTGCTTCTAATTTGTTGAAATGCCTTCTCCTTAGTTTACACATCATAAGCTGTGATGTTGTGAATATGCAATGGCACTAATGACGAGAGACCTCTAACATGGTAGTGTGATGTTGTTTGCATCTTGCATATGATTTATTTCTTGTACTGCTTCACATTTGTTTAAACGCCATTTATTATGAGACATTGTTAACTTGGTAGAGCGATATTTGTAGCATCTTTCATATGGTGTCTACCTTCCATTGCATTGCTTCTAATTTGGTGAAATGTCTTCTTCTTAGTTTACACATCATAGTTCTGGTTATCTCTTCCGTCCTGTTTTTCATACATATTACATACTCCTATCATGTGGTTGTCTAACATCAAAGTTCAGTTCGTCTGCATCACGGATCAATTTGTTCTGAAGAACTAAATTCTTATTCATTTTTCTTGTCGGCTTGACTTAACATGGCACAGAGAAAGAGGAAGAAACACAGAATGGCAGGGAATGAGAAGCGGATGAATCCTGCAGATTCTGCTGGTACTGATGGTGCAATAGAAGGTCAAAGTCCAACGGAAAATTGTACAAACACGGCATCCCATGCTACACGAGCTACAAAAAAAGCCAAACAGAAACAAATAGCTGCCACCAAACAAGCAGAGACAGCCCTAGTTCTTGCAACACCTACCACAGTACTACCAGCTGCACGACTTACTCGTGCGTCAACTGAGCTAGCAGCACGTTCCCAAGCTCCCTTGCCACTTGACACTACTTCCCAAGCACTCTTGACTGAAGACGAGTTGGCAATATTAGATGAACCTTGTGAGCTTCAACAGCAAGAAGGTAGTTGCTGGAGTCAAGTTACAGTTGCATGCTTCTTTATATGTAGTCTCACAGTTTGATGTACACTAACACTTCTATGTTCATTGTTGGACTAGCACCTAGGCGTAAGAGGAAACAAACATCAGGGATATTGCTCGATAGATTAACTAAATCTAGAGGAGGAAGAAGGGAGATCCATTTTTGAGGCAGGTTTAAAAAGGCCACGTGATGCTACAGAGTCAGCCAAGTTAGTATCAGAGGCAGCGGTTGCCATTAGGTGTCATGTACGTATCCTCCCAACATGGATTCAGTAAAGGAATGACAAAGACGAAACCCAGTTCAACACCTTCCTCGACCATTTATTTGTAAGTATGGTTATGTATGGAAACTAGTAATATCGTCTTGCTCTGTCCCATACTTTCTAGGTTGCTGATAATGAGACTCCCATAATTTTCAACAGATGAGGTTCAAGTTGGATAGCCAAGATGATGCAACCAGACAAACTTGCACCCATGTTTTCAAGTCTACACTGCGACAGTATCGGTATAACTTGAGGAAAACTCACTTTGAAGGCAAGGCTAACAGTGAACTTTCCCAAACATCTCCAGTGGAAAATATATCGGATGAAGACTGGAGGGGCCTTGTTAAACACTTGTCTGATCCGAAGTATCAGGTACATTATATATATATGTGATCAGATCACATGTTGAAGTCCTATTTATGCATGTGCCACACAAATCTATCTTCTTGTAGGTGAACTATTCAAAGAACAAGCCCAACCGTATGAAAGTGAAATTCCAACAGACGACAGGATCTCGTAGCTATATTGCACACTGCGAGGCTCTTGTAATTAGCTGTTGTTTCACTCTTTTCGATGTACCATATTATCATATCTATATTGACTTGTTCGAAATGCAGAGGAAAGCCCGCAAGGAACAAAAAGTACCTGAACCAAATGTTGTGGAAATCTTCAAGGACTGTCACACCAGCAAGAAGAAGGGCATGACTACACCAGTCAAAGCCGTTGTTGTAAGTCCTTAATCCTCATGCCTTTTAACTACTACTTACTCTGACTTGTGCCTTGAATTGCATGGTTTGAAGCCAATGTCTATTACTCTTTTCAATTTTATACACAATTGTCTTAGCGTATCATTGCACCTTACAAGGTTTAAAAGAGAGGAGTGATGTTCCTTCTTGACCCGTAATCTAGTTCCGTTCTGGACTTGCCCACACAATGTTACAATTGCCTGTTTGTCTGTTCTTAGTTGTTTTGTGATATGAATGATGTCATTCTATGCTTACTGTCGGTGTCAAAACCGGCGGATCTTGGGTAGGGGGTCCCGAACTGTGCGTCTAAGACTAATGGTAACAGGAGGCAGGGGACACAATGTTTATCCAGGTTCGGGCCCTCTCGATGGAGGTAAAACCCTACTTCCTGCTTGATTGATCTTGATGATATGAGTATTACAAGAGTTGATCTACCACGAGATCAGAGAGGCTAAACCCTAGAAGCTAGCCTATGGTATGATTGTTGTTGTGTCCTACGGACTAAAACCACCGGTTTATATAGACACCGGAGGGGGCTAGGGTTACACAGAGTCGGTTTACATAGGAGGAGATCTACATCCGAATCGCCAAGCTTGCCTTCCACGCCAAGGAGAGTCCCATCCGGACATGGGACGAAGTCTTCTGTCTTGTATCTTCATAGTCCAACAGTCCGGCCAAAGTATATAGTCCGGCAGTCCGGATACCCCCTTATCCAGGACTCCCTCAGTAGCCCCTGAACCAGGTTTCAATGACGATGAGTCCGGAGCATAGATTGTCTTCGGCATTGTGAGGCGGGTTCCACCTTCGAATACTCCAAAATTAATTCCGAACACAAGGACCGTGTCCGGCTCTGCAAGATAAATTACATATATCACCATAGAGAGAATAATAATCCACGAATCTGATCTGCTGACAATTCCTCGTTGTGTGACATCACGCCATGGCTCGGTAACTTATTTGAACTGTTTTTACAATCTTCTCCCGCACACATCGCGAGGCGGTTTCTTTGGCATGTCCTGTCAAAGCAGAGATCGTGTCCCCTTATTGCGGGATCTTCATTAATACGGGTATGGGTAACCCAACCAGCGCCATCAATCGAGGCGCTTGGAAAGATAAGAGATTTCGAGAGGCAAGTGGGGAGGCGCACATTCTACATTGCCTTTATAAAGCGATAGAGATCTCCCATTTTTACCCACGCCTTCTTCCTCCTCTGCTCATCCGTTCTCGCACCCTTGAGCTCCAGCGCCCAAGTTCTCACCTTCTCCATAGGATCGCATCATGTCCGGAGCGGGAGGCAAGTGGATGGCCTCCTCTATCACAGAGGAGAACATCACTAAGCTTCGGGAAGCCGGATACCTGGCCGAGAATATCGCGCATAGGCTTCCAACAGAGGGACAGATTACCCCCACTCCAAGTCTCGGGAGAGAGTAGTATTTCTCCCTCATTTCATCCGCGGACAAGGATTTCCACTCCACCCGTTTGTCCGCGGGCTTATGTACTACTATGGGCTAGATTTTCACGATCTGGCCCCGAATTTCGTCCTCAATATCTCGGCGTTTATCGTTGTGTGCGAGGCATTCCTCCGCATCAAGCCCCACTTCAGCCTGTGGTTGAAGATCTTCTGCGTGAAGCCGAAGATTGTGAGCGGCCAACAGGCGGAGTGCGGAGGTGCCATGGTGGGAAAAATGCCCAACGTCACATGGCTCGACGGCTCCTTTGTGGAGACCGTAAAGGGGTGGCAATCAGGGTGGTTCTACATCACCGAGCCGCACGGCGCCAACTGGGTGGCGGCCCCCAAATTCAGATCCGGAATCCCCACACGGCTCACTTCTTGGGAGAAGAAGGGCCTAGGCTGGGGCGAACCCACAGAGCTGGCCGGACTCGAGACCTGCATCTGAAGTATGAGAGACAAGAAGATCAAGATTGTCAACATGGTCTAGGTCATGATTATTCGCCGGATTCTCCCGTGTCAAAGACGGGCATTTGATATGTGGGAGTTCGACCCGGCCGAACACCAGATGCTGCTAGAGCTCTTCGGCACAACGCACAAAGAAATCCGGAAGGTGTTGTTCAAGACCGGCGAAGTTCCTCCTCCCCTTTCCGAGGACCGGGGGCTCAGTGCAAGCCGCCTCTCCAATCGGTAATTCCTCGGGTTATTTGTAAGATATTTCCTTCCTGGTATGTTCATGGGAGGATTCTTAGGTCACTATACTGAACAAACATGATTGGGTGGAGATGGCGGAGCGGATTAACTATCCGACTCCATTGCCTAAGGACCCAGCGAGCGCACTCCTAGCGGAGATGCTGGTTCCGGCGCCTTACAAGGTGCCAGAGAAAAAGGCCGAGAAGAAGGCCGCAGGAACCCGTAAGGGTCTTCGGCGTGAAGCCGCACCCGACGCCTCACTAGAAGATGACGAGGAGCACTCCTCCCACAAAGGGGAGGAGAGGAAGAAGAAGAAGGCCGCCTCGACTAAGGGGGGCGGAGGGTCCAAGAAGATGGCCGCGGGGACCAGAAAAGGTCCCCGGTGCAAGGCCATGATAGAGTCGTCATCCAAAGATGACGGGGAAGATTCTCCCCCCGAGGACGGGGGAGAACATGAAGAAATGCCTCCTTCCTGCGCTAGGGAGGAGAAGAAAAGGAAGGCCGCCTCGTCAGGGGAGGCCAGGACGACGAAGAAGGGAAAAGTGTCCCTTCCCGATCACTACACTACCGCCGCTTTCAGCGACGAGGAGTGGCTGCCCAGGGGCAAGCCCCGGGCGAGGTTGTAAGTATCTGCATTCCATAATACTTTCCGTGCGACTTTGACCTCATGGTTTATAATGACGCCGGACATATTTATGCAGTCCGGCCGGGTCCGATCTCGAGGAGTCCTCTTCGGAGGAGTCTCTAAACGAGTCGAAGATGAATTCGCTCCCGGCGGCAACCTCCCCACGACCTGCGGATGACACCAAGGTGTTGTCCCGTAGGATGCCGGAGCAAGAGGCGACGGCTCCGGAGAGGCCCCAAGGCAAGATCTCGGGCGCCGGACACATGGGGGATGAGAACCCCATGGATTATGCTGACGGGAGCCACAGCAAGTCTGGCTCCCAGCCGGTTACTGCACAGGAGCCTACAAAGGTTCCGGATTCCAGTAAGCAGTCCCTCGCGAAGGAGGGCAAGCCGGCCGTGCCGATGACCTCCGCCCAGCCGGAGGCATCGGATAGTTTGTTGGAAGTGCTTCGAGGCGCTTCCATCGAGGATGAACACCGTACACTTATGGGTACGGTGATTGAGAAGGTTCGGTCCGCCAAGGGCGGATTGACCGAAGCCTGCACCAGCCTGCTAACAGGCTTTGAGGTAAAGAAAGTGTGAGAAAATATCACCTGATAGACAGTAGCCCCTGATACTCTGGTTGGTGTTCGGAAAGAATAGCCAAATGGAGGGTCAAGTAAAAAACCGCAGGAAGCTAATGGTATTTGTCTGAATGAATTAAACATGCACTGTTGTTGACCGCTGTTGCGCGCACGGCTGAGGTTGCCGAACTCAAGCGCGAACTAGGGCAGGACAAAGAAGAGCTCGGCCTCATGAAGAAGCAACTCGAAGCGAACAAAGGTAAGAGAAAACCCGTCCATATGTCGTATAGAGGATAGAAAGTTGGTGATGCTAAGAAAAAGCATCATGGCTTTTGATAGGGACTGCGACCGAAGTGGCGGCCCTGAAGGAAGCACTGTCTGCGATGAAGCCAAGGCGGATACGGAGCGCACCGAGCGAGAGAAGCAAGATGCTCGGGTGGGCGAGGTACAGCAGGAGCTCCAGGAGCTCAGCAAGAAGTTCGGCTCCCTGGAGCATGACTACAAGATGCAAGCGTCTGAGCTTGCAAAGGCCCTCCAGAGCGTGGCCGACGCCAAGGTCGAAGCCCAAAAGGCCCTCCAGGAAATCCAGGCGGCAAGATAGCGGAGGGTAAGGCATTCTTTATGCAAAGCAAGCATGTGGAGGAGTCATTTCTTTTACTTACACGAATCCGGAGCTCTCCAAGAGCATTCGCAGATCTGCCATGCAGCATTTCGGATGTCGCACATTTCTATCACGCTGAAGAGGGGAGCTCTACGGAGAAGCTGTTCTGGTCCCAATATACTGGGGCCGAACACCCTGTGGCTCTGAGTGACCAACTGAAGCAGCTGGTCGAACTCCACAATGCGGCCGAACAGGCCATGAGGGACCTCATAGTCCGGATGTGGCCTGGATAGCCCCTGCCCGGCAGCTACTTTGGCCTGGTGAAGCGGATGGTGCATGCCTGTCCACGGCTAGAAGTTATCAAGTAGTCCGTATGTATTGAGGGTGCCCGACGGGCCTTTGCCCGCGCGAAGGTGCATTGGGGCAAACTTGATGTTGAGCAGCTCGTGAAGGATGGACCCCCGAAGGGCAAGGAGCATCGCTACCCCGAGATGTATTATAGTGGCGTTATGAAAGGCGCTCGGCTTGTGGCGGATGAATGTCCTAAGAACATTATTTTTGAGTAAATGTACTCGTGTCGTCTGTGTAATATAAGGATGAGTTTGATTGCGCTATATAACGCTTTGTTTGATTTAAAATAGTACCTTCTTTGTGGCCGTTTATCAAAACCTGAAAGTAGGCCAGTCGTCGGCTTCTGCCCCCTTGTAACTAGTACTGGGGTGTTCGTGGAAAACCTAAACACTCTTTATCCAAATTCTTGGTCCTTTAAGGAGGTGTTTAGCGCAGCGAACTAGGCAATCGGACTATTCAGCTTTATAACTCTCACTTGGCCATAGAAGTCTATAATTTTAAATTTCGGCGAAGCCCCTAATATTCGGAAAGCCGAATTGGGGCGTTATACACACCTAAATCGGGCAAGGCCGATTCCTCACCTTAAGCGGAAAAAATCTTTAGGGATTTTACTACCTCGCGAATAGCGACCAGCTCTCGCCGCATCATGACGGTCACTTTTCGGCTTTCTCTACTAAGGTGCTCGTCCGGAAGAACCGGGACACAATCGCAGTAGTTCTCCCTGCGCTACCTCAGCCGATATAACGGAACATAAGGTACCAAAACAAGGGAGCCGGGCTAACCCAACTATTGACCCAAGACATGATTCGGTGCTGATATGCTATAAGTTCGAGGTGCCGCACTGTTGAAAGTGTTCGGACTTTTCTTGCCATTTTATGGGGCTTGATAAGAATCCCTTGGCAAACTGATCGTACCAAAGTGTACGGATGCAAATATTGAATAAATATTCAAAGGAAAATATGAGGATACTAATAAGAAGCTAACACTATGTATTACTTCGAATTTTTTTGGACAATATGGCAAAACGTAGGTGTACAATTGATGCATTAAGCAGAAAAAATAGGACTATTTGACATATCCTATCCAAGGGCAGGCTACATGCGTGTATGTAAGGACGGGTATGACGATCATTGGAGAAGACCACCTCAGTACTCCCTTGCGTGCGATGCCTCTGTGCCTCCTTGGTGTACCTTCTGTGATGAGTCCGGTTGTCCGATCTCTCTGAAGGGGCTGCCCGAAAGTGGGGTCCTGAAAAAAGAAAAAGGTATGCGGGCCTCCTGGCGGCTGAACCGCACTCTGGCCGCATTGTCGTCCTGCCTCCACCTATGCCCATGGTATCTTGAGCGCGTAGTTATGTACGCGTGGCACTAACGCCGCTTGAATGGGGCTAGGGTGGAGGCCGGGTTGCTAATCGAGCTCATGGAGTGCCTGGCGGTCCTGTTGCGGGGTAGTCGGAACTCGCTTGACAGTGTTCGGGGATGTCGTTGCCGAATTGGCTGTTTGTCGGAGGAGGCTGCTTTGTACTTCTGCCGTGAGGGCTGCAGTATGCTCTTCCGTACGGAGGGAGCGGTCTGTGCCTCCATTTACTGTTATGACCCCGCGAGGTCCTGCATCTTGAGCTTGAGTTGTGCATAGTGTGGTACCGCATTGAAACGAGCGAACGCAGTTCGTCCAAGTAGTGCATGATAGCCACTACGGAAAGGGACGATATCGAAGATTAACTCCTCGCTTCGGAAGTTATCTGGAGATCCGAAGACCACTTCTAGTGTTATTGAGCCCGTGTAGCGGGCCTCTACCCCTGGAATTACACCTTTGAAGGTGGTTTTGGTGGGTTTGATCTGTGATGGTTCGATGCCCATTTTGCGTACTGTGTCCTGATAAAGCAGGTTCAGGCTGCTGCCACCGTCCATGAGGACTCGCGTGAGGTGGAATCCGTGGATGATTGGGTCAAGGACTAATGCGGCTGAGCCGCCGTGACGGATGTTGGTCGGATGGTTCCTACGATCAAAGGTGATCGGGCAGGATGACCATGGGTTGAATTTCGGGGTGACGGGCTCCGTCGCATAGACGTCCCTAAGTGCACGCTTTCGCTCCCGTTTGGGGATGTGAGTGGCATATATCATGTTCACCGTTTTGACTTGGGGGGGATTTCTTCTGTCCTCCAGTGTTCGGACGCCGGGGCTCGTCGTCATCATCGCTGTGCAGCCCCTTGTCCTTGTTCTTGGCATTTATCTTGCCGGCCTGTTTGAACACCCAGCAATCTCTATTAGTGTGATTGGCTGGTTTGTCAGGGGTGCCGTGAATCTGGCACGAGCGGTCGAGTATGCGGTCCAGACTGGATGATCCCGGGTTGTTTCTTTTGAACGGCTTCTTCCGCTAACCAGATTTGGAGTTTCTTAATCCGGCATTGTCTGCCCTATCCTTCGCATTGTCGTCGTTGTTTCGACGCTTGTGTCTGTTGCGCCGTGGCTTTCCATTACTGTCACGGGTATCTGAGGTGCCAGGGTTTCTTGGCAGTGTGTTGCTGCGAGCCAGCCAACTGTCCTCACCCACGCAAAAGCGGGTCATTAGTGTCGTGAGTGCCGCCGTGGTCTTCGGTTTTTCTTGGTCGAGGTGTCGGGCAAGCCACTCGTCACGGATATTATGCTTAAAGGCCGCTAGGGCCTCGGCGACCGGACAGTCGACAATTTGGTTCTTTTTAGTTAGGAACCGAGTCCAGAATTTCCTGGCTGACTCTCCGGGCTGTTGGATAATGTGACTTAAGTCATCAGCATTCGGTGGTCGCACGTAGGTACCTTGGAAGTTATCGAGGAATGCATCCTCAAGGTTTTCCCAGCTGCCAATAGAGTTTGCTGGAAGGCTATTCAGTCAGTGTCTGGCTGGCCCTTTAAGCTTGAGTGGGAGGTACTTGATGGCATGTAGGTCGTCACCGTGGGCCATATGAATGTGGAGAAGAAAATCCTCGATCCACACTGCGGGGTCTGTTGTGCCATCGTATGACTCGATGTTGATGGATTTAAACCCTTCTGGGAATTCATGTTCCATTACTTCATCAGTGAAGCAGAGGGGGTGTGCGGCACCTCTGTGCTGGGCTATGTCGCGGCGTAGTCCGATTAGGTCTTGTCGGTAATGTCCGGCCCGGTCGGATTGATCAGTATTGTATCCGGCATGACGATCGGTGTCCTGAGCTATGGCGCGCCCTCGTGATCCATAGATCGATCTTGGTTGTCCTGCATTGTTTTCCAGTATATCTCGCAGGTCCTGCGTATTACCCCGGGCCATGGTGAACCGGCATGGGGGTGCGGGCTGGTGTTCGGCCTGACATGTTGTTTTATCCCGGCCACATGGTGGTCTGTCAGCCTCATCTTGTGCTGGAAGTTCAGGCTCTTCGGCCTCTTCTTCTAGCGGTTTATGCTTTGGGTATCCCCTACTTGGGGTTCGAGTCCATATTCTTCAGCCGCCGAAACTTCGGTCCATCTTTCTGCGAGCAGATCTTTGTCCGCTTGGAGCTACTGATGCTTCTTTTTCAGGCTTCTTGTAGTGGCTATAAGCCTGCGCTTGAAGCGCTCCTGCTCTATGGGATCCTCTGGTACGCCGAATTCGTCGTCACCGAGGCTCACCTCGTCTTCGGAGGGAGGCATATAGTTATCGTCCTCCAAGTATCCGCCTGTCGCCTGTTCGTCTGGGCTAGCCTGCCCGTGTTCCTGTTCGGCTTGCTCGAAGGTGGGTTGATCAAGATCATATTCCTCTTCGGCGCCATCTGGATTTTCTTCTCCAGTGCCGGTATTGTTGTGGCGGGGCTTGGAGCAGCGCCGATGATGCCCATGTTTTGCTTTCTTCCCCGAGGGGTTATCTCCCGTTGCCTCATCGACACTGGTTTCTTTGGGAGTATCCACCATATATATCATATGAAGAGGTGACAGTCCAGCGCCCTGTGGGCGGTGGTTCCTGTATTTCTCCCGCATCGTCGTCTATACCGTCGATGTCTTCGAAGTCGAAGTTAAGCACGTCGGTCAAATCATCGACCGTGGCTATTAAGTGGGTGGTGGGTGGGTAACAAATTTCTTCGTCGCCAGCTTCCCACTCGAGCCGGACATAGTTCGGCCAGGAGTCTCCTGACAAAGAGAGAGACCTTAATGAATTCAGCACGTCTCCAACGGGTGAGTGCTGAAAGATATCCGCGGCGGCGAACTCCATGACTGGAGCCCAATTAGATTCGATGGGCATGGATGCACGCGGTCCGGAACACACTACAGGAGATGAGTCCGGGGGTGCGGAAGTACAGATTTCCTGAGGAGAGGAGTCTGTGTTCGGCTCCAACACCGATGAGAATGCGGCCTCCGGGGCGGGGTCCATCCACCCGTCCTCGGGAGACACAACCTGCTCTGGAACAAAGTCTGGAGCTGAAGTAGGTGCGATGTTCCGAATATTGTCCGACTGTAGATCTAGGTCATGCTCGTCGTGATTGTTCGGCGCACCTGACACGGGCCCGAATCCATCGAAGATCAAGTCTCCGCGGATGTCGGCGGTGTAGTTTAGGTTTCCAAACCTGACCTGATGGCCAGGGGCGTAGCTATCGATCTGCTCCAGATGGCCAAGCGAGTTGACCCGCAGTGCGAAGCCGCTGAACACGAAGATCTGTCCGGGGAGAAAAGCCTCACCCAGGGCAGCGTGGTTGAAGGTTGGAGAAGCCATCTAGCCTTGCAGCGACGACACAGAGGAACTCTCAATGAAAACACCAATGTCGGTGTCAAAACCGGCGGATCTCGGGTAGGGGGTCCCGAACTGTGCGTCTAAGACTAATGGTAACAGGAGGCAGGGGACACAATGTTTACCCAGGTTCAGGCCCTCTCGATGTAGGTAAAACCCTACTTCCTGCTTGATTGATCTTGATGATATGAGTATTACAAGAGTTGATCTACCATGAGATCAGAGAGGCTAAACCCTAGAAGCTAGCCTATGGTATGATTGTTGTTGTGTCCTACGGACTAAACCCACCGGTTTATATAGACACCGGAGGGGGCTAGGGTTACACAGAGTCGGTTTACAGAGGAGGAGATCTACATCCGAATCGCCAAGCTTTCCTTCCACGCCAAGGAGAGTCCCATCCGGACACGAGACGGAGTCTTCTGTCTTGTATCTTCATAGTCCAACAGTCCGGCCAAAGTATATAGTCCGGCAGTTCGGATACCCCCTTATCCAGGACTCCCTCACTTACCGTATTATAAACTTCATCTCTTTATCCTTAGCCCTCAATACAATGTGAAGAAATATACAATACATTAGCAATGGTACATGGTCAAATGTTTGGAACCTGGTTTTATTCTGTAGTTTGCAATAAAATACAACTAATATTTTACATGGGTTCACCAGAATAAGTTATGTATATAGACCAAAGCTATTTTGTATGGTTTTGCTGCCTCCTTAATATCTTCTGTTTTGGTACTACCAATGTAAAACCTCAACTTTTCAGCGAGCTATTGAAAAAATGGTGGAACCGCCACCTTCTGAAGGTGGCGAGGCAACTATAACCGCAATGTCAGCTCTTGCTGCAGTGGGTCAGTACATGTCCACTAACAGTGCCAAAAGCACGTTCCTACGTAATACTGGGTTGGTTGTTAAGGCAATATCGTCCAAACTGTCTCATGATCAAGATATGCAAGCTCAAAGCAATGTTGTATCTGCGCTCCAGACACAAGTCCATTCCCTAACAGAGACACTTTGTGAAACAAGGAGAGACATTGTTCGATGTCATCAAGATATGCATGGTTTTTAAACCAGCCTATCAGACATTTTCTATGTTGTTCAGGAGCCTAGGGGAAATTAAGGCGAGGGTTATGGTGCTCCATCGGACAATACAGCATGAAAACGTAACAGTCAGGTCAAATGAATTGAGCTTCTGAACTTTTGGTGGTGCATTTATCTGCTAGACTATTAAGTTTTATGCCAACCTTCCTTTTGTTATATAGTTGTAATTTGTTTTGGTGCGATACAAAATTTATTCTTAACATGCAGCCACCGGCTAAAGAAAACAGCAAGCCATTTTTGTATAGTGTAGGGTGTTCCCTATATTTGCACTGGTGGCGATCTTTGATGCCGAGTGGATGTAATATGTGCAATCGCCTTAATAGCCTAGCGTTAGTTTCGGCCTTGTTTATTTCCTAGTCTTCTTTTTCCCTGGTTTGCTAGTGGCCGCAACAACCATGGGCCATATACAGGCTGTAGGATCCATGGGTCTCCTACGGGCCGTACGATCCATGGGTCTCCTACGGGCCATCGATAAATGGGCCTCCAACAGGGTCGTAGAATCGGTGGGCCTCGGATCCTCGGATAAATGGGTCTACATGGGCCGTAAACGGGCGTAATTGGTATTGGCCCAGCTCAGTAACGGGCCGTTAACACGCCGTAGGACAGCAAAGGGTTAATTATGTCACAGGCATAATGGGTCGTTAATGGGACAGAATATAGGACATGCTGGAAATGGCACAATGGGTTAACAGGCCAGAAACGGGCCGACTCTTTCCATGGGCCGAATTTGGCCCATTAGGGTAACAGGCCAGTAACGGGCCGACTCTTGCGATGGGCCGAGTTTGGCCCATTAGGGGAACAGGCCAGTAACGGGCCAGAAATAATTGAGGGCCGAAAAGGAGCCCAAGAACGTATGGGCCGTCAATAGGCTGAAAGCTAACACGGGCTGGAAACGGCCCATGTAAATCACGGGCCGTTAACGGGTACAAAGAAAATTACTATTCATTATGGGCTAGAGTCACCGTGGGCCTGTAAAGGGCCAGAAGATACGAAGGCCTCATATGGGCCGAAAGACGCCATGGGCCATACATGGGCTGGTGTTATATTCGACGGCCCACATGACGTTGTTGGGCCGATTTCCTTTAGGGTCTAACGGGCCATGAGTTAACGGGCCATAAAATGGGCTATTTGCGAAGAGACCATTAACAGGCTTTTCATGGGCCAGCCCATTAACTTTTGACCAAGTCAAACGGGCTGGCTCTATAAGCTAAATGGGCCTGTGGTGGGCCGTGGCCCGTGTTGACATATCATAGGTGCCTATCTAACCCACTGACGAGCTGACATGTGTTTCGTCCGGCCAATAAGAATTTTACACGTGGAAATTTCCCATTGGTCGGGGCTGTTAATGGGTTATCGGATCCAAAACCCGACCCGGTAGCTTAACGGTGTTCCGTTATGGTGGATGCCACGTGTCAGTCACCCTTGACGAAAGCACTTCTGTGACGCGCGATTTATCGTCATGGAAGTGGACACTTCCGTGATGAAAATTTTGGTAATGTCATGGAACACTTCTAAGACAGCATAGGTATGACTATCTTGATTCTGTCATAAAATCATCATGGATGTACATGATGACAAAAAACGCGACCTACTGTGACAAACACGTATCATCATGGAAGTGTATTTTTCTTGTAGTGACCCAATCGTATGTGCCATCTAGGCATGAATGTTTTCTGAGTTGGTTGAACCATAGACTAAGCTATCTGTGTCAAACGGTCCGTACAAACTTTAGTGAAAATTTTGAAGCTGACATTAAGCAGACATATCGGTCGGAACTGCTCAATGGGAACCACTTCTTGCTTCTTTGATAAAAGCGTGATTGTTCCAAAGTTTAATCTAAATAGTTGCAAGTGTCCATTAAACAGATCATGGCACATAAGCATGAAGTCACCCTTAATAAGATCCCAACACCTCTTATAAAACTCAGCTAGGAAGCCATCTTAACCAGGTGCTTTCTTATTTTTCATTTGTGAAATATCCTCAAACACTTCCTGGAGAACAAGGTCGTGAGCACCTCATTCTCATTATCTCCCATTTGTGCTATGTCATCCACTACACTCTCTTTGAGTGAGACATAATTCTGAACTGGGGCCCAAACAGTTTTTTTATAGAAGTTCGTAAAATACATCTTAAGGTTCTCATGACCAACAATTGTGCCTTCATCCAGTTCAAGTTGTATAATCATTTTTCCTATGTTTCCCATTGACAATCATATGGAAAAATTGTGTATTATTATCCCTTTGAACCATCCGACGCACCTTAGCTCTAAGCGCCACTTTGATCTCTTCTTCTCGAAGAAGGTTTGCCAAACGGACCTTAGCTTCTCTTTTAGCCACTTGCTCATTAATGTCTAACAAGTTACTCTCATATTTTATATCAAGATCATTAAGGATATTCGATAGCCTCTCTTTCCGCTTCTTATAAATACCACTATTGTTCTTTGTCCAACCCCACAAAAACGGTTGGAGATGTCTAATCTTATATTGTCATCTTTCGACATTCGACTCACTCCTTTGCTCTGGTCTTATATTACCAGATATTAAGTACATATAAATTATAATTATCCACATGTCCAGTGTATGACGAGATACAAATCAAAGATCATAATTAAGTTTCTATTAATTTTATTTAAAGTAGTCTTTATACTTAACTACCAAAAAGATCAAAGGCCTTGATAATTTGTTCATAATTAAACTTAGTTTTCATCTCCTCTCCATGTCTTCACAAACATGCGTTTGCAATTGAATAATTTCAATTATAAAATTGGTGTTTAATGTTTGTATCTAGTACTTACATAATTTCTTGCACAGCATAACTAGACAAAACTAGGAAAATACGAGAATACATACCTTAATTGCCATGTTGCCGGTGTCGATCATGTTGTGCCCTTGCAGTTGGAGTCGATGCATGAATCGGACTAATCCTCTTTGTATCCTTGATTCCTAATCTGGAAACTTTGTTTGCGCCAAATTCAACCTCAAAATCTGACCCGTTCAATGGCGGGCGGCGCACACGCGAGAAGGAAGAGCAAGAAAATCATAAGAAAACAAATGACTTATGATCTATCACTGCAAAACGAGGGGTTTGGGGCTACAAGTTGTTATTGCTAATTCTTTTAATGAAAATGAGGATCATCCCCGCCATCTGCATCAAAATGATGCATGCACATTAATTATGCATCAGAGTCTGACAAAATGAATACAAAGATCAACTCAAAGCCACATTCAAGGCGAACAAGCTCGCCACACCTACAAGTATAAAGATGTGCCATGACTGCATCAATGGATACCATCTAATCTAGTAGCCTCAGGAAGCCGCCCGCATGGCAAGCTGAGAGTACCAACCGGTTTAGGATTACCACAACATGCACCGCGCACGCTCTAGGATCCGCCTGAAGGAAATATGCCCTAGAGGCAATAATAAAGTTGTTATTTTATATTTCCTTATTCATGATAAAGGTTTATTATTTATGCTAGAATTGTATTGATCGGAAACTTAAACACATGTGTGAATAGATAAACAAATACCGTGTCCCTAGTAAGCCTCTACTAGACTAGCTCATTGATCAAAGATGGTTAAGGTTTCCTAACCATGGACATGTGTTGTCATTTGATAACGGGATCACATCATTAGGAGAATGATGTGATGGACAAGACCCACCCATTAGCTTAGCATAATGATCGTTCAGTTTTATTGCTATTGCTTTCTTCATGTCAAATACATATTCCTTCGACTATGAGATTATGCAACTCCCGGATACCGGAGGAATACCTTGTGTGCTA
This sequence comes from Triticum dicoccoides, assembly GCF_002162155.2. Classification (NCBI taxonomy): domain Eukaryota; kingdom Viridiplantae; phylum Streptophyta; class Magnoliopsida; order Poales; family Poaceae; genus Triticum; species Triticum dicoccoides. The sequence continues at coordinate 523,416,037 of NC_041387.1, read as the reverse complement.
TCAAATGTCACAATGTAACTGGGTGATCATAAAGATGTTGTACAGGTATCTCCAAAGGTGTTTGTTGAGTTGGCATAGATCGAGATTAGGATTTGTCGCTCTCAGTATCGGAGAGGTGTCTCTAGGCCCTCTCGGTAATACACATCATAAGCTTGCAAGCAAATGACTAAGGAGTTAGTTATGAGGTGATGTATTATGGAACGAGTAAAGAGACTTGCCTGTAACAAGATTGAACTAGGTATAGAGATACCAACGATCGAATCTCGGGCAAGTAACATATCGATGGAGAAAGGGAATTACATATGTTGTTATAACGGTTCGACCGATAAAGATCTTCGTAGAATATGTAGGATCCAATATGGGCATCCAGGTTCCACTATTGGTTATTGACCGGAGAGGTGTCTCGGTCATGTCTACATAGTTCTCGAACCCGTAGGGTCCGCATGCTTAACGTTCGATAACGATATAGTATTATATGAGTTATGTGATTTGGTGACCGAACGTTGTTAGGAGTCCCGGATGAGAACATGAACCTGACGAGGAGTCTCGAAATGGTTGAGAGGTAAAGATTGGTATATAGGACGATGGTATTCGAACATGGGAAGTGTTTCGGAGGATACCGGGTACTTATCGGGTCACCGGGAAGGAGTTTTGGGCACCCTCGGCAAAGATATGGGCCTAATGGGACAAAGGGGGAACAGTCCAGCCCCTGGTGTGCCCTTTATTTGGACACCAGGCCCTAAGGGAAGGAAAGGGGGAGGGCTAGCTGTCGATGTCAAAACCGGCGGATCTCGGGTAGGGGGCCCGAACTGTGCGTCTAAGGCTAATGGTGACAGGAGGCGGGGGACATAATGTTTACCCAGGTTCGGGCCCTCTCGGCGGAGGTAATACCCTACTTCCTTCTTGATTGATCTTGATGATATGAGTATCACAAGAGTTGATCTACCACAAGATCGTAGAGTCTAAACCCTAGAAGCTACCCTATGATTCTGATTGTTGTTGTTCTATGGACTAAACCCTCTGGTTTATATAGACACCAGAGGGGGCTAGGGTTACACAGAGTCGGTTACAGAGAAAGGAATCTTCATATCCTAACCGCCAAGCTTGCCTTCCACATAAAGGAGAGTCCCATCCGGACACAGGACGAAGTCTTCTATCTTGTATCTTCATAGCCCAAGAGTCCGGCATATGCATATAGTCCGGCTGTCCGAGGACCCCTTAATCCAGGACTCCCTTAGTAGCCCCTGAACCAGGCTTCAATGACGATGAGTATGGCGCGCAGATTTTCTTCGGCATTGCAAGGCGGGTTCCTTCTCCGAATACTCCAAAGTAGATCTTGAAGATAAGAATCGTGTCGGGCTCTGCAAAATAAATTCCATATACCACCGTGGAGAGCATAATGTTTTCACGAGTCCAATCCGCTGACAGCTTTCGCAACACGACATTACGTCATCATTCGGCCATTATTTCGAATCATTTTTCCAACCTGCTGCTCCACGCTTCACGAGGCGGTTTTATTGGCATGTCTTGTCAAAGCGGAGATCGCATCCCTTTATTGCGGGATTCTCATCAACACGGGCGTGGGTAACCCAACCGTCCCATTGGTATGATTCCTTGGGAATAGGCATGTTTTAAGGCCACGTGGGGGGACGTTTGATATTCGTCATCTTTATAAGGAGGCCGAGACCCGCCTTTTCCCTCTATGCTACTCCCCTTCTCCTCTCACCTCGAGTTCCAACACCCAAGGTTTAACCAGTCACTTCGAACCTCAGGCCATGTCCGGATCCATCTTTCAAGGCCGGTGGACGGTTTCTTCTGTCATCAAGGAGGATATCATGAAGCTCAGGGAGGCGAGGTATTTGACCGCGGAGATCTTTCACAGGCTTCCTGCACAAGGGCAGGTAATCCCTACTCCTAAACCTAATGAGAGGGTCATATTTATTCCTCACTTCCTCCGGGGGCTAGGTTTCTCCCTTCATCCCTTCGTTCGAGGGATCATGTTTTACTACGGACTAGATTTTCATGATCTAGCTCCGGACTCCTTCCTTCACATCTCATCATTCATTATCGTATGTGAGGCTTTCCTCCATATCTCTCCACACTTCGGCTTATGGCTCAAGACCTTCAATGTAAATCCGAAGATAATAGATGGGAGACATGCGGAGTGCGGAGGTGCTTTAATAAGCAAATCGGCCGATATCGTCTGGCCAAAGGGTTCCTTCACTACAGCTTCCGGCTTATGGAAACGGGAGTGGTTTTATATCACGGAACCTTGTGGTACAAAGTGGGTGGCTTCACTTGCCTTCCGATCCGGCCCTCCGCCACATCTTGCATCGTGGATCAACAAGGGGCTGGATTGGGCATCACTAGATGAAGTTCAAATGCTGCAAAGCCGCATTCGAGACCTTATTAAGAAGGACATCAATCTCATCAAGGTAATCCAAGTTATGTTAGTCCGTCGGGTCTTGCCATGCCAGCGCCGATCTCTCCGCATGTGGGACTTTAATCCGGAAGGACCGCGAACCATCCAGCGCTTCTTCGGCACAACGCTCGAAGGGATGTATGCATTATTCTTAGGGTCACGAAAAAGATGTCCGGACACCACCGAGGACGCAGGCCTCGACTGTAACCATCCGGATTCCCCGGTAAGTACTCAATTTCCGAACACGTTTTTAGTTTAAGTTTATCGTAACAAAACTGAGAAAACCATACTTTGCCAGGGCTGGGTAAAGAGGGCGGAGAGGATCAGGTGTTCGGCTCCTCTTCCTGAAAACTCAGCGGACCCAGTGTTAACTAGGATACTGGCTCCGGCACCCTATCAAGTGTCGTTGAGGGAAGAAAAGGAGAGGAGTGGAGAGGCCCAAAGTGGCCTTCATATCGGAGGATGAACACGGAGGAGAATCTGACATTCCCTCCCCCCACGGGAAGAAGAGAGCCACCCCTGAAGACCTGAAGGCAGAGGCCTCCAAGCGAGGGAAGAAATCCCTATCAGGGGGCGCGGATTTGGGAGGCGATATTGCCGCACAGTGCCCACAAGGGGGCCAGCCTTTAGCCAAACCATAAGTGAACAAAGGTGCTTTAATAAGCATACCCAGTTCTTTTCTTGTTTGTGAGGGTATTATATGAAAAGTATGTTTTTTAGTTCGGCCTATAGCCTCCCTCAACAATCTTCGTCCTCGGGGGATCTTCTTCTGGAGATGATGGAGAGAGAAACGCCGCCTCATACTTCCCTGCCCCATAAGGCGGACGACCCCGAAGTGTCGTCCCGGAGGATCTCTCCCGATCCGCGAAGGAGGACAAGGCCAGAGGATGACTCTTCGGCCGCCCGATGTCCGGGGTGTTCGGCTCCTAGAGGGACCAACAACAAAAAATCCGGATTGTCCGATATATCGCCGGACACATGGACGGGTCTTCTGCGGCAAGCGCCTATCTCGGAGGAACATCATACCTTAATGGGTACGGTGATTGAGAGAATTTCGTCCGCAAAAAGCAGATTGAATGAAGCCTTTACAAGCCTGCTAAGAGGATTTGAGGTACGCACTGTGTACTGTATATAGAAAGTAGCCCCTGAGACTCTAGTTGCCCTCCGAACGGGGCGATCAGAGGAACGAGAGATAAATAAGCTTAGGTAATAATTTTGCTAATTTGTACACAGGCGGCTGCAGCCCCGGCCACTGCCCGGGCTGCCGAATTTGCCGAACTGAAGCGGCAACTCGATGTAGCGGATGATGACATCACGCTCGTGAACAAGCGGCTTGACGAGGTGCAAGGTATGTTTTTTGCGCGGTCAGTGGGTATAAATAGGAGCATGATGTTGGAATTTATAATATGCTTGACTGCAGATGGTGCTGCCATTGTGGAGACCCTTTGGGCTGAGCTTGCCCGGACCAAGGAGCAAGCCAGGATAAGCAACGCGGCTGCCGAGAAGGCAGTTGGTGAATTAAAAGCCGAACAGGCTGCTCATCGCCTGACTGAGGAGGAAATATCCAACATGGTGCGTGAGCTAAGGGATGCCGCTAGCCAATATGCACTTCTCGAGAAGGAGACCAAAGAAAAAATGGCTGACCTTGAGAAGGCCTTACAAGCGGCAAAGGAAACCCGGCCCGAGGCCAGAGCGGCAAGGGAGGAGATCCGGCAAGCCTAGGAGATCGCGGTTGGGAAGCCCTTTTTATTACGAACTAAGTTCGGTGATCCGAAGTATGCCCCGCTTGATCAAATGTGGAGTTCTCCATACGCATATTTGGACTTGTCGAAAAGTGCTTCTGATGCGACGCAGTTTTTCCAGGCCCAAGAAGGCCATGAAGCGGAATGGCTTTTCTGGTCGCAGTCTAGCATTCCAAGGCGTCCGCTGCTGTTGAATGAGCAGATGGCCGAATGGGCCGAGCTCCACTGGATATCCGGACTTGCCATGAAGGCTGTCTCGGACCGGCTGTGGCCTGGGAGACCAACTGTGATTAGTTATTTTGGTTTAGTGCAGCAACTTGTTTGTGTTGTGTCGCATATCGATGCTATCAAGCGGTCAACGTGCATAGAAGGTGCACGGATGGCCCTTGCCCGTGTGAAGACGTATTGGGCAAAGATGAAGGCCACCGACATTGCAACAGGGGGTCCACCCGGGGGTCAGGACACACCAGATCAATATTTTGAAGAAGTCTTAGAGGGTGCCCGCTTGATAGAGGGTCAGTGCTCAAAGAATATTATGTTCGAGTAACATGTATCTGAATTGTAAAAACAATGCTTATGATAATGAAGGCTGCATTTATACTTTTGCCCGCAAAGTATTTTAGTGCCTCCTGTGCGGCCGTTTATGTCTATATGTATATAACCTGAAAGTTTGCAGTCGTTGGCTTCAGCCCCCTCGTGTATAACACGGGGGAGTTTGGAAAAGCACTTGATCACACTTGACCCAACGTCTTGGTCCGTTGAGGAGGTGTTTAGTGCGGCGAACTAGGCAATCGGACTATAGAGCTTTAACACTTTCACTTAGCCATAGGAGTTTGACGGTGGGGCTACTATATAGCCCCTGGTATGTCCGCGTTTATCCGAATACGGTGTGTTTACATACGTGACCGGGAAACCGGTCCTTCGTTAATACGGAGTAATCGCGAAGATTCCGCTGAGTCATTGAGTGGTTGACCAGCTCTCACCTTATCATGACAGTCAGTTTTCGGCTTTCTCTACTGAGGTGCTCATCCGGATGAACCAGGGCACAATCGCAGTAGTTCTCCCTTGGCCACCTTAGCCGATAGAACAGAACGTAAGGTAGCAAATGCAGGAGCCGGGCAAACCCAACTATTGACCAAAGACATTATTCAGAGCTGATGCATATAAGGCCAAAACTCGCAATGTCGAACACTCCCGAAGGTATTCGGATTTTTTCAATATATACCGGGCTGGTACAGCCCCCGGTAATGAACCCTGAATTCAAGGCACGTGCTACGACCCGGCGTGAGGAGAGAGGCCTGTGGTGAGAACATAGTTCTCAAAGCACATTGTTGGCTGCTTCTATAACATCCATTTTAGTACGGCGAATCGTAAGTTCGCGAATACTGCCAATATCTTTCCTGGGCATTTTATATGCCAGGAGGGTATGCAACAACAAGAGATAATAATAAGAAAAAAGGTTTACACAGGGCCTTAATCTAAACAGAAACCTTGAAACGGGGCCCTGCTGCACGTCTGTGCCTTTGTCTTCGTTGTGCAGTGTCCTTGAAGGGTATATCATGATGGCCTATTTGTAAAAAAGAAAGAACCAGGTGAAAGAATCTGGTACGGCTGTGGGTATAGTTTGTTGGTTTTGATGAACCGTGAACTGTAGCTTCTTGGGTCCGAATAGGGTCAAGCCGAACTATAGATTTCTTACGTGCAGGGTGCCCCCAGCGCTACCCAAGGAATTTTGAGTGTATATTTATGTATACGGGAAAACATGTACAGTCTTCTTATGGGGAGATCTATGGGGGCAGTGTTGCTAAACAAGCTCAGGTTTATCTGAGCTTTTACACGTAGGTGTGTGCCGAACACGTTTGGTTGTGTCCACGATCTGGAGGACCGATGAGTTGTTCGGCTTGAGAAGGCCGCTTCGTGCTTCGGCTACTAGAGTCACCGCGTATTATTCTATACAAAGAGAACGCTCTATGTTTCCGCTCACCGTGATAACGCCACGCGGTCCAGGCATCTTGAGTTCAAGATAAGCGTAGTACGGGACTGCATTGAAACGGGTGAAGGTCGTTCATCCGAGTAGTGCATGATAGCCACTTTGGAATGGAGCAATGTCGAAGATTAGCTCTTTGCTTCGAAAGTTACCGGAGAGCCGAAGAAGACGTCCAATGTTAGGGTGCCCATGCAGCGGGCCTCTATGCCTGGTATTACTCCTTTAAAGGTAGTGTTGCTTTGCTTGATTCTTGACAGGTCTATCCCCATCTTGCGGATAGTGTCTTGATACATCAAATTGAGACTACTGCCGCCATCCATAAGGACTCGGGTGAGGTGGTATCCGTCAATTATTGGGTCGAGCACTAAGTCAGCCGTGCCCTCGTGACGGATACTAGTCGGATGATCCCTGCGATTGAAGGTGATCGGACAGGCCAGCCATGGCTTAAATTTGGGGGCGACAGGATCTATAGCATATGTGTCTCGGAGTGCGCGTCTGCGCTCCCTCTTTGGGATATGAGTGACATAAATCATGTTCACTGTTTTGACCTCCGGTGGAAATTTCTTCTGTCCCCCCATATTCGGCTGGCGAGATTCGTCCTCGTCTTCGCTTTGCGGTCCCTTCCCTTTGTGTTCGGTGTTGAGCTTGCCGGCCTGCTTGAAGACCCAACATTATCTGTTGGTATGATTGGCTGGTTTGTCGGGGGTGCCATGAATCTGGCATTACCTTTCTAGAATTTTATCTAGGCTAGATGGACCATCTCTTCTGCCTTTAAGTGACTTTTTCCGTTGATCGGGTATGGAGCCCCTGAATCCGACGTTTACTGCTGTATTGCCCGGGCTTTCTTCATTGTTCCAATGTTTGTTTTTGTTGCATCATGGCTTTCCATTGCCATCCCTAACTGCGGATGTGCCAGGATCGCTGGTGCTACTACGGGCCAACCAGCTGTCCTCTCCCACGCAAAACCGGGTCATGAGTGTAGTTAAGGCTGCCATTGTCTTTGGCTTTTCCTGGCCAAGGTGTCTGGCTAGCCATTCATCCTGGACACTCTGTTTGAAAGCTGCTAATGCTACGGCGTCCGGACAATCGATGATTTGGTTCTTCTTAGTGAGAAATCAATTCTAAAGCTTATGAGCTGACTCTCTGGGTTGTTGGGTTATGTGACTTAGATCGTCTGCATCCGGAGGTCGGCATAGGTCCCTTGGAAATTTTCCCTGAAAGCATCCTCAAGTTCTTCCCAGCTTCCAATGGAATTTTCAGGGAGGCTTTTCAGCCAGTGTCGAGCTGGTCCTTTTAGCTTGAGGGGCAGGTATTGTTGGCGTGGAGATCGTCTCCGCGAGCCATGTGGATGTGAAGAATAAAGTCTTCTATCTAGATTGCAGGGTCTGTCATTCCGTCGTATGCCTCGATATTCATGGGTTTAAACCCTTCTGGAAATTCGTGATACAGCACCTCATCGGTGAAGCACAGGGGGTGTGCGGCACCCCTGTATTTGGCTGTGTCGTGGCGTGGGTCCGACGGTTGTTGTATTCGGTGTTGGTTTCGAACTGGTAAGTGACCAGCATATTTGGTTTGATGGCCCTGATCTTGTGCGGGAACACATTCCCTGGATCCATAAATGGACCTGGTTCTGCTAGCCCTTTTGTCCAGGTCTTCACGCAAATCATGTTTCTGGTTCTGGGTTGCGACCTCCTTTCCTTTATGGGGAGGGGGTGCGTTTTTCTGTGCGGCCTTGTTAGCCGCTCTATCTCGACCATGAGGTGGTCGGCCTGGTTGATCGGCCGTATTGTTATTCGGCGGTATGGGCGCAATAGCATCGTCATCGAATTCGGGCAGCAGTTTGCCTTTGGGGTAGCTCTTTGTTTGGTAATTGCCGCCATATTTTTCCTCAGTGTCGATCACTTCGTTCCATTTATCATTGAGCGTATCATGTGCGGCTTTAAGCCGTTGCTTCTGCTTCTTCAAGCTCCTCACGGTGGCGATAAGTCTCTAGTGGAGGTGTTCTTGTTCCAATTGTTTTTCCGGGACGATGAATGTATCGTCATCCTGACTGTTTTCCTCTTTGGAGATAGGTTGATAATTGGAGTCTTCGCCATCGCTGTGATCGGACAGGGGCTCCGGACTGTGTTCGCCATCACCTTGCTCATCCTGCTCCATTGCTTGGTCCGCGGTTTCTTCATTGTCTTCGGCGTCGTCCGGGGTGTTATTCCCTCTTGTGTCGGTATCGCTATTTTTACCATGGCGTGGTTTCGGGTGGCGCCGCTGACGTCAGTGTTTTGTCTGCTTTCCAGGAGTTTTATCCTCAACTGGGTCCTTTTTGTCATCGCCGTTGTCTTCTTTGGGTGTATCCACCATGTATATGTCGTATGAGGAGGTGGCTGTCCAGTGCCCTGTGGGCGGTGGTTCCTGTTCTTCTCTGGCATCGTCGTCCATACCGTCGATGTCTTCGGAGTCGAAATCAAGCATGTCGGTCAAATCGTCAACAGTGGCTATCAAGTGGGTGGTGGGTGGGTAACGAAGCTCTTCATCGTCCGCTTCCCACTCAAGTCGGACATAGTTCGGCCAAGAATCTCCTGACATAGAGAGAGATTTTAATGAGTTTAACACATCGCCTAGGGGTGAGTGTTGGAAGATGTTCGCGGAGATGAACTCTAAGATCGGCATCCGGTCGATGGGTGCGGATACACGCGGTTCGGAGCCTATGGCCGGAGACAAGTCCGAGGTTCCGATGACACATGCCTCGTTGGAGGTCAGATATGTGTTCGGCTCTAGCGTCGCTAAGTCTGCAGCCTCTGTGGCGAGGTTGAGCTTCCCGTCCTTGGATGGTGCGCTCTGTTCTGGATCTAGGGCTAGAGCGATTACATGCGCTATCTCCTGCACACAGTCCGATGACAGATTTAGGTCATGTTCATCGTGGCGGCAGGGCGCGGTTGTCATGGGCTCGAATCCGTCGAAGATCAAGTCTCCGCGAATGTCGGCGGTGTAGTTCAAGCTTCCAATCCTGACCTGAGGCCACGGGCATAGCTGTCGATCTGCTCCAGATGGCCAAGTGAGTTGGCCCGCAGTGCGAAGCCGCCGAATATGAAAACCTGTCCGGGGAGAAAAACTTTACCCTGGACTGCATTGTTGTAGATGATTGAAGGAGCCATCAAGCCTTACGATGACGACATAGTGGAACTCTCAATGAAAGCACCAATGTCGGTGTCAAAACCGGAGGATCCCGGGTAGGGGGTCCCGAACTGTGCGTCTAAGGCTAATGGTAACAGGAGGCGGGGGACACAATGTTTACCCAGGTTCGGGCCCTCTCGACGGAGGTAATACCCTACTTCCTGCTTGATTGATCCTGATGATATGAGTATTACAAGAGTTGATCTACCACGAGATCATAGAGGATAAACCCTAGAAGCTAGCCTATGATTCTGATTGTTGTTGTCCTATGGACTAAACCCTCCGGTTTATATAGACACCAAAGGGGGCTAGGGTTACACAGAGTTGGTTACAGAGAAAGGAATATTCATATCCTAACCGCGAAGCTTGCCTTCCACGCAAAGGAGAGTCCCATCCGGACACAGGACAAAGTCTTTGTTAGGGATCGTAGCAGAAATTTCAAATTTTCTATGCATCACCAAGATCAATCTATGGAGTCATCAAGAAACGAGAGAGAGAGGAGTGCATCTACATACCCTTATAGATCGCGAGTGGAAGCGTTCAAGAGAACGGGGTTGATGGAGTCGTACTCGTCGTGATCCAAATCACCGATGATCCTAGCACCGAACGGATGGCACCTCCACGTTCAACACACGTACGGAGCGAAGACGTCTCCCACGCCTTGATCCAGCAAGGAGGAGGGAGAGGTTGAGGAAGAGAGCTCCAACAGCAGCACGACGGCGTGGTGGTGATGGAGTGGCAGTACTCCGGCAGGGCTTCGCCAAGCTCTTACGGAGGAGGAGAGGTGTTGGGAAGGCGAGGGGCTGCGCCTTGGATGTGGTGCTGCAGCCCTCCCCTCGCCCCTCTATTTATAGGAGGAGGGGGAAGGAGGTCGGCCCCCTCTAGATGAGATCTAGAGGGGGGCGGCGGCCAAGGGGAGGGGGCTTGCCCCCCAAGCAAGGGGGGCGCCCCCTCTAGGGTTTCCCCCTAACCCTAGGCGCATGGGCCCAAGGGGGGGTGCGCCCAGCCCTCCAAGGGCTGGTTCCCTTCCCACTACGGCCCATGAGGCCCTCCGGGAGAGGTGGCCCCTCCTCGTGGACCCCCGGAACCCCTCCGGTGGCCCTGATACAATACCGGTATGCCCCCGAACTTTTCCGGTGACCATATGACAACTTCTCATATATAAATCTTCACCTCCGAACTATTCCAGAACTCCTCGTGATGTCCGGGATCTCATACGGGACTCCTAACAACATTCGGTAATCACATACAAGTCTTCCTAATAACCCTGGCGTCATCGAACCTTAAGTGTGTAGACCCTACAGGTTCGGGAATCACGCAGACATGACCGAGACAGCTCTCCGGCCAATAACCAACAACGGGATCTAGATACCCATGTTGGCTCCCACATGTTCCACGATGATCTCATCGAATGAACAACGATGTCGAGGATTCAAGTAATCCCGTATACAATTCCCTTTTTCAATCGGTACGTTACTTGCCCGAGATTCGATCGTCGGTATCCCAATACCTCGTTCAATCTCGTTACCGGCAAGTCACTTTAATCGTACTGTAATGCATGATCCCGTGACCAACCACTTGGTCACATTGAGCTCATTATGATGATGCATTTCGAGTGGGCCCAGAGATACCTCTCCTTCATACGGAGTGACAAATCCCAGTCTCGATCCGTGTCAACCCAACAGACACTTTCGGAGATACCTGTAGTATACCTTTATAGCCACCCAGTTACGTTGTGACGTTTGGTACACCCAAAGCACTCCTACGGTATCTGGGAGTTACACGATCTCATGGTCTAAGGAAATGATACTTGACATTAGAAAAGCTCTAGCAAACGAACTACACGATCTTGTGCTATGCTTAGGATTGGGTCTTGTCCATCACATCATTCTCCCAATGATGTGATCCCGTTATCAATGACATCCAATGTCCATGGTCAGGAAACCGTAACCATCCATTGATCAACGAGCTAGTCAACTAGAGGCTCACTAGGGACATGTTGTGGTCTATGTATTCACACATGTATTACAATTTCCGGATAACACAATTATAGCATGAACAATAGACAATTATCAGAACAAGGAAATATAATAATAACCATTTTATTATTGCCTCTAGGGCATATTTCCAACAGTCTCTCACTTGCACTAGATTCCATAATCTAGTTACATTTTGATGAATTGAACACCCATAGAGTTCTGGTGTTGATCATGTTTTGCTCGCGGAAGAGGTTTAGTCAACGGATCTGCGACATTCAGATCCGTATGCACTTTGCAAATATCTATGTCTCCATCTTGAACATTTTCACGAATGGAGTTGAAGCGGCGCTTGATGTGCCTGGTCTTCTTGTGAAACCTGGGCTCCTTAGCAAGGGCAATGGCTCCAGTGTTGTCATAGAAGAGAGTCATCGGCCCCGACGCATTGGGAATAACTCCTAGGTCGGTAATGAACTCCTTTATCTAGATTGCTTCATGTGCTGCCTCCGAGGCTGCCATGTATTCCGCTTCACATGTAGATCCCGCCATGACGCTTTGCTTGCAATTGCACCAGCTTACTGCCCCACCATTCAAAATATACACGTATCCGGTTTGTGACTTGGAGTCATCCAGATCTGTGTCGAAGCTAGCATTGACGTAACCCTTTACGACGAGCTCTTCGTCACCTCCATAAACGAGAGACATATCCTTAGTCCTTTTCAGGTACTTTAGGATATTCTTGACCACTGTCCAGTGTTCCATGCCGGGATTACTTTGGTACCTTCCTACCAAACTTACGGCAAGGTTTACATCAGGTCTGGTACACAGCATGGCATACATAATAGACCCTATGGCTGAGGCATAGGGGATGACACTCATCTTTTCTCTATCTTCTGCCGTGGTCAGGCTTTAAGCAGAGCTCAATTTCACACCTTGCAACACAGGCAAGAACCCCTTCTTGGACTGATCCATATTGAACTTCTTCAATACCTTGTCAAGGTATGTGCTTTGTGAAAGACCTATGAGGCGTCTCGATCTATCTCTATAGATCTTGATGCCTAATATGTAAGCAGCTTCTCCAAGGTCCTTCATTGAAAAACACTTATTCAAGTAGGCCTTAATGCTGCCCAAAAGTTCTATATCATTTCCCATCAAAAGTATGTTATCTACATATAATATGAGAAATGCTACAGAGCTCCCACTCACTTTCTTGTAAACGCAGGCTTCTCCATAAGTCTGCATAAACCCAAACGCTTTGATCATTTCATCAAAGCGAATGTTCCAACTCCGAGATGCTTGCACTAGCCCATAGATGGAGCGTTGGAGCTTGCATACCTTGTTAGCATTCTTAGGATCGACAAAACCTTCCGGCTGCATCATATACAATTCTTCCTTAAGGAAGCTGTTAAGGAATGCCGTTTTGACGTCCATTTCCCATATCTCATAATCGTAGAATGTGGCAATTGCTAACATGATTTTGACGGACTTTAGCTTCTCTACGGGTGAGAAGGTCTCATCGTAGTCAACCCCTTGAACTTGTCGATAACCCTTAGCGACAAGTCGAGCTTTATAGATGGTAACATTACCATCCGCGTCCGTCTTCTTCTTAAAGATCCATTTGTTTTCTATCGCTCGCCGATCATCGGCCAAGTCTGTCAAAGTCCATACTTTGTTTTCATACATGGATCCTATCTCGGATTGCATGGCTTCAAGCCATTTGTTGGAATCTGGGCCCGCCATCGCTTCTTCATAGTTCGAAGGTTCACCGTTGTCTAACAACATGATTGCTAGGACAGGGTTGCCATACCATTCTAGTGTGGAACGTGTCCTTGTGGACCTTCGAAGTTCAGTAGCAACTTGATCCGAAGTACCTTGATCATCATCATTAACTTCCTCTCTAGTCGGTGCAGGCACCACAGGAACATCTTCCTGAGCTGCGCTACTTTCCAGTTCAAGAGGCAGTACTTCATCGAGTTCTACTTTCCTCCCACTTATTTCTTTAGAGAGAAACTCTTTCTCCAGAAAGGACCCGTTCTTGGCAACAAAGATCTTACCTTAGGATCTAAGGTAGAAGGTATACCCAATGGTTTCCTTAGGGTATCCTATGAAGACACATTTTTCTGACTTGGGTTCGAGCTTTTCAGGTTGAAGTTTCTTGACATAAGCATCGCATCCCCAAACTTTTAGAAACGACAGCTTAGGTTTCTTCCCAAACCATAATTCATATGGTGTCATCTCAACGGATTTAGATGGTGCCCTATTTAAAGTGAATGTAGTTGTCTCTAGATCGTATCCCCAAAATGATAGCGGTAAATCGGTGAGTGACATCATAGATCGCACCATATCCAATAGAGTGTGATTACGATGTTCGGACACACCGTTACGCTGAGGTGTTCCAGGCGGCGTGAGTTGTGAAACGATTCCACATTTCCTTAAGTGCGCACCAAATTTGTGACTTAAATATTCTCCCCCACGATCTGATTGTCAGAACTTTATTTTTCGGTCACGTTGATTCTCTACCTCATTCTGAAATTCCTTGAACTTTTCAAAGGTCTCAGACTTGTGTTTCATCAAGTAGACATACCCATATATACTTAAGTCATCAGTGAGAGTGAGAACATAACGATAGCCTCCACGAGCCTCAACGCTCATTGGACCGCACACATCAGTATGTATGATTTCCAATAAGTTGGTTGCTCGCTCCATTGTTCCAGAGAACCGAGTCTTGGTCATTTTGCCCATGAGGCATGGTACGCACGTGTCAAATGATTCGAAATCAAGAGACTCCAAAAGTCCATCTGCATGGAGCTTCTTCATGCGTTTGACACCAATGTGACCAAGGCGGCAGTGCCACAGATATGTGGGACTATCATTATCAATCTTACATCTTTTGGTATTCACACTATGAATATGTGTAACATCATGTTCGAGATTCATTAAGAATAAACCATTGACCAGCGGGGCATGACCATAAAACATATCTCTCATATAAATGGAACAACCATTATTCTCGGATTTAAATGAGTAGCCATCTTGTGTTAAACGAGATCCAGATACAATGTTCATGCTCAAAGCTGGCACTAAATAACAATTATTGAGGTTTAAAACTAATCCCGTAGGTAAATGTAGAGGTAGCATGCCGACAGCGATCACATCGACCTTGGAACCATTCCCGACGTGCATCGTCACCTCGTCCTTCGCCAATCTCCGCTTATTCTGCAGCTCCTGTTTTGAGTTACAAATATGAGCAACCGCACCGGTATCAAATACCCAGGAGCTACTACGAGTACTGGTAAGGTACACATCAATTAAATGTATATCACATATACCTTTGGTGTTGCCGGCCTTCTTGTCCGCTAAGTACTTGGGGCAGTTCCGCTTCCAGTGTCCGCTTCCCTTGCAATAAAATCACTCAGTCTCAGGTTTGGGTCCATGCTTTGGCTTCTTCCCGGCAACTGGCTTACCAAGCACGGCAACTCCCTTGTCGTCCTTCTTGAAGTTCTTATTACCCTTGCCTTTCTTGAAACTAGTGGTTTTATTGACCATCAACACTTGATGTTCCTTTTTGATTTCTACCTCCGCTGATTTCAGCATTGAAAATACCTCAGGAATGGTTTTGACCATCCCCTGCATATTGTAGTTCATCACAAAGCTCTTGTAGCTAGGTGGGAGCAATTGGAGGATTCTGTCAATGACCGCGTTATCCGGGAGATTAACTCCCAGCTGAGATAAGCGGTTGTGCAACCCACACATTTTGAGTATGTGCTCGCTGACAGAACCATTCTCCTCCATCTTACAACTGTAGAACTTGTGGGAGACTTCATATCTCTCGACCCGGGCATGAGCTTGGAAAACCATTTTCAGCTCTTGGAACATCTCATATGCTCCGTGTTGCTCAAAACGCTTTTGGAGCCCCGGTTCTAAGTTGTAAAGCATGCCGCACTGAACCAGAGAGTAATCATCACTACGTGACTGCTAGGCGTTCATAACGTCTTGAGTTGCTGGGAAAATGGGTGCTTCAGGTGCATCTAGGACATATGCTCTTTTGGCAGCTATGAGGATGATCCTCAAGTTCCGGACCCAGTCCGTATAGTTGTCGCCATCATCTTTCAGCTTGGTTTTCTCTAGGAACGCATTGAAGTTGAGGGCAACATTAGCGTGGGCCATTTGATCTACAAGACATATTGCAAAAGTTTAGACTAAGTTCATGATAATTAAGTTCATCTAATCAAATTATTTAATGAACTCCCAACTCAGATAGACATCCCTCTTGTCATCTAAGTGATCCATGATCCGAGTCAACTAGGCCGTGTCCGATCATCACGTGAGACGGACTAGTCATCATCGGTGAACATCTTCATGTTGATCGTATCTTCTATATGACTCATGTTCGACCTTTCGGTGTCTTGTGTTCCGAGGCCATGTCTGTACATGCTAGGCTCGTCAAGTCAACCTAAGTGTTTTTGCATGTGTAAATCTGTCTTACACCCGTTGTATGTGAACGTTAGAATCTATCACACCCGATCATCACGTGGTGCTTCAAAACAACAAACTTTCACAACGGCGCACAGTTAGGGGGAACACTTTCTTGAAATTATTATGAGGGATCATCTTATTTACTACCATCGTTCTAAGCAAATAAGATGCAAAAACATGATAAACATCACATGCAATCAAATAGTGACATGATATGGCCAATATCATTTTGCTCCTTTTGATCTCCATCTTCGGGGCGCCATGATCATCATTGTCACTGGCATGACACCATGATCTCCATCATTATGATCTCCATCATCGTGTCTTCATGAAGTTGTCACGCCAACGATTACTTCTACTACTATGGCAAATGGTTTAGCAATAAAGTAAAGTAATTACATGGTGTTTATTCAATGACACGTAGGTCATACAATAATTAAGACAACTTGTCATACTCATCAACATGCAAGTCGTGATTCCTATTACAAGAACATGATCAATCTCATACATCACATATATATCATTCATCACATCCTTTTGGCCATATCACATCACAAGGCATATGCTGCAAAAACAAGTTAGACGTCCTCTAATTGTTGTTGCATGTTTTTACGTGGCTGCAATAGGGTTCTAGCAAGAACGTTTCTTACCTAAGTCAAAATCACAACGTGATATGCCAATTTCTATTTACACTTCATAAGGACCCTTTTCATCGAATCCGATCCGACTAAGGTGGGAGAGACAGATACCCGCTAGCCACCTTATGCAACTAGTGCATGTCAGTTGGTGGAACCTGTCTCACGTAAGCGTATGTGTAAGGTCGGTCTGGGCCGCTTCATCCCATGATGCCTCCGAAACAAGATAAGACTAGTAGTGGCAAGTAAATTGACAAAATCTACGCCCACAACAAAATTGTGTTCTACTCGTGCATAGAAACTACGCATAGACCTAGCTCTGATACCACTGTTGGGGATCGTAGAAGAAATTTAAAATTTTCTACGCATCACCAAGATCAATCTATGGAGTCATCTAGCAACGAGAGAGAGAGGAGTGCATCTACATACCCTTGTAGATCACGAGCGGAAGCGTTCAAGAGAACGGGGTTGATGGAGTCGTACTCGTCGTGATCCAAATCACCGATGATCCTAGCGCCGAACGGACGGCACCTCCGCGTTCAACACACGTACGGAGCGAAGATGTCTCCCACGCCTTGATCCAGCAAGGAGGAGGGAGAGGTTGAGGAAGAGAGCTCCAACAGCAGCACGACGGCGTGGTGGTGATGGAGTGGCAATACTCCGGCAGGGCTTCGCCAAGCTCTTACGGAGGAGGAGAGGTGCTGGGGAGGGGAGGGGCTGCACCTTGGATGTGGTGCTGCAGCCCTCCCCTCGCCCCTCTATTTATAGGAGGAGGGGGAAGGGGGTCGGGCCCCTCTAGATGAGATCTAGAGGGGGGTGGCCAAGGGGAGGGGGCTTGCCCCCCAAGCAAGGGGGCGTCCCCTCTAGGGTTTCCCCCCCCCAACCCAAGGCCCATGGGCCCAAGGGGGATGCTCCCAGCCCTCCAAGGGCTGGTTCCTTTCCCAGTACGGCCCATGAGGCCCTCCGAGAGAGGTAGCCCCTCCCGGTGGACCCCGGGAACCCCTCCGGTGGCCCCGATACAATATCGGTATGCCCCCGAACTTTTCCGTTGACCGTATGACAACTTCCCATATATAAATCTTCACCTCTAGACCATTCCAGGACTCCTTGTGACATCCGGGATCTCATCCGGGACTCCGAACAACATTTGGTAATCACATACAAGTCTTCCTAAATAACCCTGACGTCATCGAACCTTAAGTGTGTAGACCCTATGGGTTCGGGAATCACGCAGACATGACCGAGACAGCTCTCCGGCCAATAACCAACAGCGGGATCTGGATACCCATGTTGGCTCCCACATGTTCCACGATGATCTCATTGAATGAACCACGATGTCAAGGATTCAAGTAATCCCGTATACAATTCCCTTTGTCAATCGGTACGTTACTTGCCCGAGATTCGATCATCGGTATCCCAATACCTCGTTCAATCTTGTTACCGGCAAGTCACTTTACTTGTACCGTAATGCATGATCCCGTGACCAACCACTTGGTCACATTGAGCTCATTATGATGATGCATTACCGAGTGGGCCCAGAGATACCTCTCCGTCATACGGAGTGACAAATCCCAGTCTCGATCTGTGTCAACTCAACAAACACTTTCGGAGATACCTGTAGTATACCTTTATAGCCACCCAATTACGTTGTGACGTTTGGTACACCCAAAGCACTCCTACGGTATCAGGGAGTTACACGATCTCATGGTCTAAGGAAATGATAATTGACATTAGAAAAACTCTAGCAAACGAACTTCACGATCTTGTGCTATGCTTACGATTGGGTCTTGTCCATCACGTCATTCTCCCAATGATGTGATCCCATTATCAATGACATCCAGTGTCCATGGTCAGGAAACCGTAACCATCCATTGATCAACGAGCTAGTCAACTAGAGGCTCACTAGGGACATGTTGTGGTCTATGTATTCACACATGTATTACGATTTCCGGATAACACAATTATAGCATGAACAATAGACAATTGTCATGAACAAGGAAATATAATAATAACCATTTTATTATTGCCTTTAGGTCATATTTCCAACAGTCTTCTATCTTGTATCTTCATACCCCAACAGTCCGGCATATGCATATAGTCCGGTTGTCTGAGGACCCCTTAATCTAGGACTCCCTCACTAGCCCCTCCTGCCTTTCCCTCTCATGGGAGAAAGAAAAGGGAGGGCGCCACCCTACCCTTCCTTTCCGCCGCACCTATATAAGGCAGGGGCGCGGCTTGGGAGGGACTCCAAGTAGGATTCCTCCTAATTGGGCGCCTCCTTTGGCTGCTCCTCCCTCCCTCCCACCTATATATGTGGGAGGGGCACCTAGCACACAACAGACAATTGCCTAGCCGTGTGCGGCGCTCCCGTCCACCGTTTACACCCTCGGTCATATTTTCGTAATGCTTAGGCAAAGCCCTGCAAAGATCACTTCACCATCACCGTCACCATGCCGTCGTGCTGTTGGAACTCATCTACTACCTCGCCATCTTGCTAGATCAAGAAGGCGCGGACGTCAGAGAGCTAAATGTGTGTTGAACGTGGAGGTGTCGTACGTTCGGTACTCGGCGGTTGGATCGCGAAGAAAGTTCGACTACATCAACCGCATTGTGAAACGCTTCCGCTTACGATCTACGAGGGTATGTAGACACACTCTTCCCTCCCGTTGTTATGCATCTCCTTGATATATCTTGCATGGGCGTAGAATTTTTTTTGTTTTCATGCAACGTTACCCAACACTGCCGCTGCCATCTTTCATCATCCCGTCTTTAGGAGGGGCCATTGCATAGATCTTGCAAGTCCCATCTGCCATCGACGTCACCATGACACTAGATAGCGCCACCAGCCTGCCTGTGTCCATCAAACCTTGTCCAATGTTGAGACTCCACTGCTCCACGCCACCAAGACCCACTGTCTTCAATGCCATCGATGTAGCACCGTGTGACGCCCCCATTCATAACCGTGCACTAATAATACACGCATCATGCATGATCATGAACGGTAACTCTACGTTAATACCACAACACAACTCTAGACACAAATTTAAACATAAATCTTTATATTATAACCAAGGCCATGAGACCCCATAATACATCTGTAATATAGCAAGTTAAGTCTAGGTACAGACAAGTTTAAAAAGTTTTGCTTTAAGAAGGCTGAGCATAACAACGACACTAGATTGAAAAGGTGCAGGCCTCCTGCCTGGGACCTCCCAACTACTCGTCGACGCCGGTCTTCAACTAGCTAGTATCGGTCATCAGGGATACATGCATCCACGATGCTACCGACTGTTATAGCAACCAGGTTGAATGAAAATAATGGCAAAGCAATGGAGAGTACTTATTCACACATGAACACGTCACTGTGTACCTCCAACCTCGAGGTGATGCACCGCAGCTCACGTAGAAGGAGACCTGTCTGGAAGCGCAGTATGCAAGCAATCTGGCTGGCACTTTTGAGCACCCGAAATGCCACGCACTAGGGAGGGACCCCTTCTGGATGCGCGACGGCTAGGGGCTACTCTAGGTTGGTTTGCCCGCTCCGAGAGCCTCGAGGATTGTTGCCCTTCAATACGAAGAAGGAGAGAGAAAAAACAAGGGAGAGATGTAAAACTAGGGTAAAAAGTAGATGGGTTTTACGATTATTTGTTGTTTTTTCAATTGGCGGTCACCTCTCAGCTATTTATGAAGCACCTGGACTTCTCGTACAAGAAAAGGACTCCAAATTCCATCTAAATCTTTCCAAAATTAACCAAACTCGGATTTAGGTAATTCTGAGACATCAATTTAGTTTTTCCGTCTCACGGGCCACAAACGGCCTCAGATGAAGACGATCCCAAAAGCATATTTAACCGTTTTTGCGAGACGAACAAATTTCATGTTGAACGTTTTGAAGACCGAATAGCTCATGCAAAATAGACAATTACTCACGTGACCAATCAGACATAGTCACATGTGTGTCTGGTCCCGGGCATCATAATTTACTCACGGTAGGGCCGCGTTGTGCGGGCTTTAACTTTTGCATACGATCTTTGATTGAGACGATTTTTATATCAAACTTGACTTATTCGACGAGACGAAGACAATTTGTGTAGAGTCGTTTTTTATATGAGGCCGTCTTGGGGCGTAATAGGCCGAACAGTACTCTGAATACCAAATCTTAGTACTTCGAGCTCAACTCCGTCCCTCGAGATGATATCGAATGGTGAGGACCCCAACTTCAAAGATGATCATGTCGACAACACGGAACTTCTTCATGTAGATCACTTCTTCATTTCAGGCCATCTTAATAATGTTTTTTTTTCGTGCCAAAATCTGATGTCAACACATGCCCACTATTTTTCGGCAGAGCTTGCATGACGAAAAATAACTTGCATAGTGCTTGATCTAAGTACAATGTCATCACTCCAACGGCAATTTGTATTTGCTAAGGGCGATAATTATATATCGATCATGTTTATTCTTAGGGCGATAATACTATATCTGTTGGGGAACGTAGCAGAAATTCAAAATTTTCCTACGTGTCACCAAGATCTATCTATGGAGAAACTAGCAACGAGGGGAAGGAGAGTGCATCTACATACCCTTGTAGATCGCTAAGCGGAAGCGTTCAAGAGAACGGGGTTGAAGGAGTCATACTCGGCGTGATCCAAATCACCGGAGATCCTAGTGCCGAACGGACGGCACCTCCGCGTTCAACACACGTACAGCCCGGTGACGTCTCCCACGCCTTGATCCAGCAAGGAGAGAGGGAGAGGTTGAGGAAGACTCCATCCAGCAGCAGCACAACGGCGTGGTGGTGGTGGAGCAGCGTGGCAATCCTGCAGGGCTTCGCCAAGCACCGCGGGAGAGGAGAAGGGAGAGAGGTAGGGCTGCGCCAAGGAGAGGTCAAACTCATGTGTTGGCAGCCCAAAACCCTCAAGTATATATAGGGGAGAGGGAGGGGGTGCGCCCCCTCTAGGGTTTCCACCCCAAGGGGTGCGGCTGCCCCCAATCCCATCTAAGGGTGGCGGCCAAGGGGGGAGAGGGGGGAAACTTGCCCCCCAAGTTAGGTGGAAGCACCCCCTCCCCAAACCCTAGGCGTCTTGGGCCCTTGTGGGGGGGCGCACCAGCCCACCTGGGGCTGGTCCCCTCCCACACTTAGCCCATGCAGCCCTCCGGGGCCGGTGGCTCCACGTGGTGGACCCCCGGGACCCTCCCGGTGGTCCCGGTACGTTACCGATAAAACCCAAAACTTTTCCGGTGACCAAAACAGGACTTCCCATATATAAATCTTTACCTCGGACCATTCCGGAACTCCTCGTGACGTCTGGGATCTCATCCGGGACTCCGAAAAACATTCGGTAACCACATACAAACTTCCTTTATAACCCTAGCATCATCGAACCTTAAGTGTGTAGACCCTACGGGTTCGGGAACCATGCAGACATGACCGAGACGTTCTCCGGTCAATAACCAACAGCGGGATCTGGATACCCATGTTGGCTCCCACATGTTCCACGATGATCTCATCGGATGAACCACGATGTTAAGGACTCAATCAATCCCGTATACAATTCCCTTTGTCTAGCGGTATAGTACTTGCCCGAGATTCGATCGTCGGTATACCGATACCTTGTTCAATCTCGTTACCGGCAAGTCTCTTTACTCGTTCCGTAACACATCATCCCGTGATCAACCCCTTGGTCACATTGTGCACATTATGATGATGTCCTACCAAGTGGGCCCAGAGATACCTCTCCGTTTACACGGAGTGACAAATCCCAGTCTCGATTCGTGCCAACCCAACAGACACTTTCGGAGATACCTGTAGTGCACCTTTATAGCCACCCAGTTACGTTGTGACGTTTGGTACACCCAAAGCATTCCTACGGTATCTGGGAGTTGCACAATCTCATGGTCTAAGGAATGATACTTGACATTAGAAAAAGCTTTAGCATACGAACTATACGATCCTTGTGCTAGGCTTAGGATTGGGTCTTGTCCATCACATCATTCTCCTAATGATGTGATCCCGTTATCAATGACATCCAATGTCCATGGTCAGGAAACCGTAACCATCTATTGATCAACGAGCTAGTCAATCAGAGGCTTACTAGGGACATGGTGTTGTCTATGTATCCAGACATGTATCTGAGTTTCCTATCAATACAATTATAGCATGGATAATAAACGATTATCATGAACAAGGAAATATAATAATAACTAATTTATTATTGCCTCTAGGGCATATTTCCAACAGTCTCCCACTTGCACTAGAGTCAATAATCTAGTTCACATTGCCATGTGATTAACACTCATAGGTCACATCACCATGTGACCAACATCCAAAGAGTTTACTAGTGTCACTAAACTAGTTCACATCATCATGTGATTAAGACTCAATGAGTTCTGGGGTTTGATCATGTTTTGCTTGTGAGAGAGGTTCTTAGTCAACGGGTCTGAACCTTTCAGATTCGTGTGTGCTTTACAAATATCTATGTCATATCCTAGATGCAGCTTCCATGCTCAACTTGGAGCTATTCCAAATGGTTGCTCCACTATACGTATCTAGTTTGCTACTCAGAGTCATTCGGATAGGTGTTAAAGCTTGCATCGTCGTAACCCTTTACGCCGAACTCTTTATCACCTCCATAATTGAGAAATAAATCCTTATTACTCCAAGGACAATTTTTTGACCGCTATCTGGTGATCCAC
Source organism: Triticum dicoccoides (assembly GCF_002162155.2). Classification (NCBI taxonomy): domain Eukaryota; kingdom Viridiplantae; phylum Streptophyta; class Magnoliopsida; order Poales; family Poaceae; genus Triticum; species Triticum dicoccoides. Next base: position 523,392,935 of record NC_041387.1, on the reverse strand, counting down.
TCCTTGATCACCTTTGTACCCTCTTGCCAGACATGTGGCAAGGCACACATCAGGTGTGGTACATAGCATAGCATACTGTAGAGCCTACGTCTAAAGCATAGGGGACGACCTTCGTCCTTTCTCTCTTTTCTACCGTGGTCGAGCTTTAAGTCTTAACTTCATACCTTACATCTCAGGTAAGAACTCCTTCTTTGACTGATCCATCTTGAACACCTTCAAGATCATGTCAAGGTATATGCTTATTTGAAAGTATTATTAAGCATTTTCATCTATCCTCATAGATTTTGATGCTCAATGTTCAAGTAGCTTGATCCAGGTTTTCTATTGAAAAACACCTTTCAAATAACCCTATATGCTTTCCAGAAAATTCTACATCATTTCTGATCAACAATATGTCAACAACATACACTCATCAGAAATTCCATAGTGCTCCCACTCACTTCTTTGGAAATACAAGTTTCTCATGAACTTTGTATAAACCCAAAATCTTTGATCATCTTATCAAAGCGCACATTCCAACTCCGAGATGCTTACTCCAGTCCTTAGAAGGATCGCTGGAGCCAGCATACCTTTTAGCATCCTTAGGATCGACAAAACTTTTCTGATTGTATCACATACAACATTTCCTTACGAAAACTGGTAAGGAAACTCGTCTTGACATCCATCTGCCAGATTTCATAAATGCAGCTAATGCTAACATGATTCCGATGGACTTAAGCATCGCTACGGATGAGAAAATCTCATCGTAGTCAACTCCTTGAACTTGTGAAAAACTCTTCGCCACAAGTCGAGCTTCATAGATGGTGACATTACCGTCCACGTCCGTCTTCTTCTGAAAGATCCATTTATTTCAATGGCTTGCCGATCATCGGGCAAGTCCACCAAAGTCCATGCTTTGTTATGATACATGGATCCTATCTCGGATTTCATGGCTTCTAACCATTTGTCGGAATTTGGTCCCACCATCGCTTCTCCATAGCTCGTAGGTTCATTGTTGTCTAGCAACATGACCTTCAAGACAGGATTACTGTGCCACTCTGAAGTGGTACGCATCCTTGTCACCCTACGAGGTACGGTAGTGACTTGATCCAAAACTTCATGATCACTATCATAAGCTTCTACTTCAATTGGTGTACGTGCCACAGGAACAACTTCCTATGCCCTGCTACACACTAGTTGAAGTGACGGTTCAATAACCTCATCAAGTCTCCACCATCCTCCCACTCAATTCTTCGAGACAAACTTTTCCTCGAGAAAGGACCCGATTCAAGAAACAATCCCTATAGCTTTCGGATCTGAATTAGGAGGTATACCCAACTGTTTTGGGTGTCCTATGAAGATGCATTTTATCCGCTTTGGGTTCGAGCTTATCAACCTAAAACTTTTTCACATAAGCGTCGCAGCCCCAAACTTTTTTAAGAAACGACAACTTAGGTTTCTCCAAACGGTGTCGTCTCAACGGAATTACGTGGTACCCTATTAAAGTGAGTGCAGTTGTCTCTAATGCCTAACCCATGAACGATAGTGGTAATTCGATAAGAGACATCAAGGTACGCACCATATCCAATAGGGTGCTACTATGATGTTCGGACACACCATCACACTATGGTGTTCCAGGCGGTATTAATTGTGAAACAATTTCCACAATGTCTTAATTGTGTGCCAAAACTCGTAACTCAGATATTCATCTCTATGATCATATCATAGACATTCTATCCTCTTGTCACGAAGATCTTAAACTGTTGGAAATATGCCCTAGAGGCAATAATAAAAGTGTTATTATTATATTTCTTTGCTCATGATAATAGTCTTTTATTCATGCTATAACTTTATTATCCGGAAATCGTAATACACGTGTGAATACATAGACCACAATATGTCCCTAGTGAGCCTCTAGTTGACTAGCTCGTTGTGATCAAAAGATAGTCATGGTTTCCTGGCTATGGACATTGGATGTCGTTGATAACGGGATCACATCATTAGGAGAATGATGTGATGGACAAGACCCAATCCTAAGCCTAGCACAAAGATCGTGTAGTTCGTATGCTAAAGCTTTTCTAATGTCAAGTAACTTTTCCTTAGACCATGAGATTGTGCAACTCCCGGATACCGTAGGAATGCTTTGGGTGTACCAAACGTCACAATGTAACTGGGTGGCTATAAAGGTGCATTACAGGTATCTCCGAAAGTGTCTGTTGGGTTGGCACGAATCGAGACTGGGATTTGTCACTCCGTGTAAACGGAGAGGTATCTCTGGGCCCACTCGGTAGGACATCATCATAATGTGCACAATGTGACCAAGGGGTTGATCACGGGATGATGTGTTACGGAACGAGTAAAGAGACTTGCCGATAACGAGATTGAACAAGGTATCGGTATACCGACGATCGAATCTCGGGCAAGTACAATACCGTTAGACAAAGGGAATTGTATACGGGATCGATTGAGTCCTTGACATCGTGGTTCATCCGATGAGATCATCGTGGAACATGTGGGAGCCAACATGGTTATCCAGATCCCGCTGTTGGTTATTGACCGGAGAACGTCTCGGTCATGACTACATGTCTCCCGAACCCGTAGGGTCTACACACTTAAGGTTCGATGACGCTAGGGTTATAAAGTAAGTTTTTATGTGGTTACTGAATGTTTTTCGGAGTCCCGGATCAGATCCCGGACGTCACGAGGAGTTCCGGAATGGTCCGGAGGTAAAGATTTATATATGGGAAGTCCTGTTTTGGTCGCCGGAAAAGTTTCGCACTTTATCGGTATTGTACCGGGAGTGCCGAAAGGGGTCCGGGGGTCCACCTGCCCCGGGGGGCCACATGGGCTGTAGGGGGTGCGCCTTTGCCTATATGGGCCAAGGGCACCAGCCCCAAGAGGCCCATGCGCCAAGGAAACTTGGGGAGGGAAGAGTCCTCAAGGGGGAAGGCACCTCCGAGGTGCCTTGGGGAGGATGGACTCCTCCCCCCCCCTCTTGGCCGCACCCCGTCCTTGGATGAAGGGGCAAGGCTGCGCCTCCCCCCTCTCCCTTGCCCCTATATATAGTGGACGGGAGGGAGGGCATCCATACCAGAAGCCCTGGCGCCTCCCTCCCTCCCGTGACACCTCCTCCTCTCCCGCAGGTGCTTGGCGAAGCCCTGCAGGATTGCCACGCTACTCCATCACCACCACGCCGTTGTGCTGCTGCTGGATGGAGTCTTCCTCAACCTCTCCCTCTCTCCTTGCTGGATCAAGGCATGGGAGACTTCACCGGGCTGTACGTGTGTTGAACGCGGAGGTGCCGTCCGTTCGGCACTAGGATCTCCGGTGATTTGGATCACGACGAGTACGACTCCTTCAACCCCGTTCTCTTGAACGCTTCCGCTTAACGATCTACAAGGGTATGTAGATGCACTCTCCTTCCCCTCGTTGCTGGTTTCTCCATAGATAGATCTTGGTGACACGTAGGAAATTTTGAATTTCTGCTACGTTCCCCAACAGTGGCATCATGAGCTAGGTCTATTGCGTAGATTCTTTGCACGAGTAGAACACAAAGTAGTTGTGGGCGTTGATGTTGTTCAATATGCTTACCGTTACTAGTCCAATCTTGTTTCGACGGTATTGTGGGATGAAGCAGCCCGGACCGACCTTACACGTACTCTTACGAGAGACAGGTTCCACCGAATGACATGCACTTGGTGCATAAGGTGGCTAGCGGGTGCCAGTCTCTCCCACTTTAGTCGGAACAGATTCGATGAAAAGGGTCCTTATGAAGGGTAAATAGCAATTGGCATATCACGTTGTGGTTTTGCGTAGGTAAGAAACATTCTTGCTAGAAACCCATAGCAGCCACGTAAAACATACAAACAACAATTAGAGGACGTCTAACTTGTTTTTGCAGGGTATGCTTTGTGATGTGATATGGCCAAGAAGAATGTGATGAATGATATGTGATGTATGAGATTGATCATGTTCTTGTAATAGGATTCACGACTTGCATGTCGGTGAGTATGACAACCGGCAGGAGCCATAGGAGTTGTCTTAAATTTATTGTATGACCTTCGTGTCATTGAACAACGCCATGTAATTACTTTACTTTATTGCTAACCGGTAGCCATAGTAGTAGAAGTAATAGTTGGCGAGACAACTTCATGCAGACACGATGATGGAGATCATGATGATGGAGATCATGGTGTCATGCCGGTGACGATGATGATCATGGAGCCCCGAAGATGGAGATCAAAAGGAGCAAAATGATATTGGCCATATCATGTCACTATTTGATCGCATGTGATGTTTATCATGTTTATGCATCTTGTTTACTTAGAACGACGGTAGTAAATAAGATGATCCCTTACAACAATTTCAAGAAGTGTTCTCCCCTAACTGTGCACCGTTGCTACAGTTCATCGTTTCGAAGCACCACGTGATGATCGGGTGTGATAGATCCTTACGTTCACATACAACGGGTGTAAGACAGATTTACACATGCAATACACTTAGGGTTAACTTGACGAGCCTAGCATGTACAGACATGGCCTCGGAACACGGAGACCGAAAGGTCGAGCATGAGTCGTATAGTAGATACGATCAACATGAAGATGTTCACCGATGATGACTAGTCCGTCTCACGTGATGATCGGACACGGCCTAGTTGACTCGGATCATGTAATCACTTAGATGACCAGAGGGATGTCTATCTGAGTGGGAGTTCATAAGATGAACTTAATTATCCTGAACATAGTCAAAAGACCTTTGCAAATTATGTCGTAAGCTCGCGCTTTAGTTCCACTGTTTAGATATGTTCCTAGAGAAAATACAGTTGAAAGTTGATAGTAGCAATTATGCGGACAGTAGAAAGCTTATGTCCTTAATGCACTGCTCAGTGTGCTGAACCCCAAACGTCGTTTGTGGATGTTGCGAACATCGGACATACACGTTTTGATAACTACGTGATAGTTCAGTTAAACGGTTTAGAGTTGAGGCACTAAAGACGTTTTCGAAACATCGTGGAACATATGAGATGTTTCAAGGGCTGAAATTGGGATTTCAGGCTCGTGCCCACGTCAAGAGGTATGAGACCTCCGACGATTTTCTTAGCCTGCAAACTAAGGGAGAAAAGCTCAATCGTTGAGCTTGTGCTCAGTTTGTCTGAGTGCGACAATCACTTGAATCGAGTGGGAGTTGATCTTCCAGATGAGATAGTGATGTTTCTCCAAAGTCATTGCCACCAAGCTGCTAGAGCTTCATGATGAACTATAACATATCAGGGATAGATATGATGATCCTTGAGGTATTCACGATGTTTGACACCGCGAAAGTAGAAATCAAGAAGGAGCATCAATTGTTGATGGTTGGTGAAACCACTAGTTTCAATAAGGGCAAGGGCAAGAAGGGATACTTCATGAAAAGGCAAATCAGCTACTGCTCCAGTGAAGAAACCCAAGGTTGAACCCAAACCCGAGACTAAGTGCTTCTGTGATAAGGGGAATAGTCACTAGAGCGGAATTACCCTAGATACTTGGTAGATGAGAAGGCTGGCAAGGTCGATAGAAGTATATTGGATATACATTATGTTAATGTGTACTTTACTAGTACTCCTAGTAGCACCAGGGTATAAGATACCGGTTCGGTTGCTAAGTGTTAGTAACTCGAAATAAAAGAGCTACGGAATAAACGGAGACTAGCTAAAGGTGAGCTGACGATATGTGTTGGAAGTGTTTCCAAGTTTGATGTGATCAAACATCGCACGCTCCCTCTACCATCAAGATTAGTATTAAACCTGAATAATTGTCATTTGGTGTTTGCGTTGAGCATAGACATGATTGGATTATGTCTATCGCAATACGGTTATTCATTTAAGGAGAATAATGGTTACTCTATTTATTTGAATAAAACCTTCCATGGTCTTGCACCTAAAGGAATGGTTTATTGAATCTCGAGCGTAGTGATACACATTTTCATGCCAAAAGATATAAGATAGTAATGATAGTACCACTTACTTGTGGCACTGCCATGTAAGTCATAATGGTATAAAACGCATGAAGAAGCTCCATGTTGATGGATCTTTGGACTCACTCGTTTTTGAAAAGTTTGAGACATGCGAACCATGTCTATTGGTGTATACGCATGAAGAAACTCCATGCAGATGGATCGTTTGGACTCACTTGATTTTGAATCACTTGAGATATGCAAATCATACCACATGGGCAAGATGACTGAAAAGCCTCGGTTTCAGTAAGATGGAACAAGATAGCAACTTGTTGGAAGTAACACATTTTGATGTGTGTAGTCCAATGAGTGCTGAGGCATGCAGTGAATATCGTTATGTTCTTACTTCACAGATGATTCAAGTAGATGTTGAATATATTTACTTGATGAAACAAGTCTGAATTATTGAATGGTTCAAGTAATTTCAGAGTGAAGTTGAAGATCATCGTGACAAGAGGATAAAATGTCTATGATAAGATCATAGAGATGAGTATCTGAGTTACGAGCTTTGGCACACAATTAAGACATTGTGGAAATTGTTTCACAATTAATACCGCCTGGAACACCATAGTGTGATGGTGTGTCCGAACATCATAGTTGCACCCTATTGGATATGGTGCGTACCATGATGTCTCTTATCGAATTACCACTATTGTTCATGGGTTAGGCATTAGAGACAACCACATTCACTTTAAATAGGGCACCACGTAATTCCGTTGAGATGACACCGTATGAATTATGGTTTAGAGAAACCTAAGTTGTCGTTTCTTAAAGGTTTGGGGTTGCGACGCTTATGTGAAAAAGTTTCAGGATTGATAAGCTCGAACCCAAAGCGGATAAAATACATCTTCATAGGACACCCAAAACAGTTGGGTATACCTCCTAATTCAGATCCGAAAGCAATATGGATTGTTTCTTGAATCGGGTCCTTTCTCGAGGAAAGGTTTCTCTCGAAAGAGTTGAGTGGGAGGATGGTGGAGACTTGATGAGGTTATTGAACCGTCACTTCAACTAGTGTGTAGCAGGGCATAGGAAGTTGTTCCTGTGGCACCTACACCAATTGAAGTAGAAGCTTATGATAGTGATCATGAAGTTTTGGATCAAGTCACTACCGTACCTCGTAGGGTGACAAGGATGCGTACCACTTCAGAGTGGTACGGTAATCCTGTCTTGAAGGTCATGTTGCTAGACAACAATGAACCTATGAGCTATGGAGAAGCGATGGTGGGCCCATATTCCGACAAATGTTTAGAAGACATGAAATCCGAGATAGGATCCATGTATCAGAACAAAGCATGGACTTTGGTGGACTTGCCCAATGATCGGCAAGCCATTGAGATAAATGGATCTTTTAAGAAGAAGACGGACGTGGATGGTAATGTCACCATCTATGAAGCTCGACTTGTGGCGAAGAGTTTTTCACAAGTTCAAGGAGTTGACTACGATGAGATTTTCTCATCCGTAGCGATGCTTAAGTCCGTCGGAATCATGTTAGCATAAGCTGCATTTATGAAATCTGGCAGATGGATGTCAAAACGAGTTTCCTTACCAACTTTCGTAAGGAAAGGTTGTATGTGATACAATCAGAAAGGTTTTGTCGATCCTAAGGATGCTAAAAGGTATGCTAGCTCCAGCAATCCTTCTAAGGACTGGAGTAAGCATCTCGGAGTTGGAATGTGCGCTTTGATGAGATGATCAAAGATTTTGGGTTTATACAAAGTTCATGAGAAACTTGTATTTCCAAAGAAGTGAGTGGGAGCACTATAGAATTTCTGATGAGTATATGTTGTTGACATGTTGATGATCAGAAATGATTTTCTAGAAAGCATATAGGGTTATTTGAAAGGTGTTTTTCAATAGAAAACCTGGATTAAGCTACTTGAACATTGAGCATCAAGATCTATAAGGATAGATCAAAATGCTTAATAATACTTTCAAATGAGCACTTACCTTGACATGATCTTGAAGGTGTTCAAGATGGATCAGTCAAAGAAGAAGTTCTTGCCTGAGTTGTAAGGTACGAAGTTAAGACTTAAAGCTCGACCTCGGCAGAAAAGAGAGAAAGGACGAAGGTCGTCCCCTATGCTTTAGACGTAGGCTCTACAGTATGCTATGCTGAGTACCGCACCTGATGTGTGCCTTGCCACATGTCTGGCAAGAGAGTACAAAGGTGATCAAGGAGTGGATCATCAGATAGCGGTCAAAGTTATCCTTAGAGGAATAAGGATATGTTTCTCGATTATGGAGGTGATAAAGAGTTCGGCGTAAAGGGTTACGTTGATGCAAGCTTTAACACCTATCCGAATGACTCTGAGTAGCAAACCGGATACGTATAGTGGAGCAACCATTTGGAATAGCTCCAAGTGGAGCGTGGAAGCAGCATTTACAATATGACCTAGATATTTGCGAAGTACATACGGATCTGAATGTTACAGATCCGTTGACTAAAACCTCTCTCACAAGCAGAACATGATCAAACCCCAGAACTCATTGAGTCTTAATCACATGATGATGTGAACTAGTTTAATGACACTAGTAAACTCTTTGGATGTTGGTCACATGGTGATGTGACCTGTCAGTGTTAATCACATGGTGATGTGAACTAGATTATTGACTCTAGTGCAAGTGGGAGACTGTTGGAAATATGCCCTAGAGGCAATAATAAAAGTGTTATTATTATATTTCTTTGCTCATGATAATAGTCTTTTATTCATGCTATAACTAAATTATCCGGAAATCGTAATGCACGTGTGAATACATAGACCACAATATGTCCCTAGTGAGCCTCTAGTTGACTAGCTCGTTGTTATCAATAGATACTCATGGTTTCCTGGCTATGGACATTGGATGTCGTTGATAATGGGATCACATCATTAGGAGAATGATGTGATGGACAAGACCCAATCCTAAGCCTAGCACAAAGATCGTGTAGTTCGTATGCTAAAGCTTTTCTAATGTCAAGTGTCTTTTCCTTAGACCATGAGATTGTGCAACTCCCGGATACCGTAGGAATGCTTTGAGTGTACCAAACGTCACAACGTAACTGGGTGGCTATAAAGGTGCATTACAGGTATCTCCGAAAGTGTCTGTTGGGTTGGCACGAATCGAGACTGGGATTTGTCACTCCGTGTAAACGGAGAGGTATCTCTGGGCCCACTCGGTAGGACATCATCATAATGTGCACAATGTGACCAAGGGGTTGATCACGGGATGATGTGTTACGGAATGAGTAAAGAGACTTGCCGGTAACGAGATTGAACAAGGTATCGGTATACCGACGGTCGAATCTCGGGCAAGTACAATACCGTTAGACAAAGGGAATTGTATACGGGATCGATTGAGTCCTTGACATCGTGGTTCATCCGATGAGATCATCGTGGAACATGTGGGAGCCAACATGGGTATCCAGATCCCGCTGTTGGTTATTGACCGGAGAACGTCTCGGTCATGACTACATGTCTCCCGAACCCGTAGGGTCTACACACTTAAGGTTCGATGACGCTAGGGTTATAAAGGAAGTTTGTATGTGGTTACCGAATGTTGTTCGGAGTCCCGAATGAGATCCCGGACGTCACGAGGAGTTCCGGAATGGTCCGGAGGTAAAGATTTATATATGGGAAGTCCTGTTTTGGTCGCCGGAAAAGTTTCGCACTTTATCGGTATTGTACCGGGAGTGCCGAAAGGGGTCTGGGGGTCCACCGGGGGGGTCCACCTGCCCCGGGGGGCCACATGGGCTGTAGGGGGTGCGCCTTGGCCTATATGGGCCAAGGGCACCAGCCCCAAGAGGCCCATGCGCCAAGGAAACTTGGGGAGGGAAGAGTCCTCAAGGGGGAAGGCACCTCCGAGGTGCCTTGGGGAGGATGGACTCCTCCCCCCCTCTTGGCCGCACCCCTTCCTTGGATGAAGGGGCAAGGCTGCGCCTCCCCCCTCTCCCTTGCCCCTATATATAGTGGAGGGGAGGGAGGGCATCCATACCAGAAGCCCTGGCGCCTCCCTCCCTCCCGTGACACCTCCTCCTCTCCCGCAGGTGCTTGGCGAAGCCCTGCAGGATTGCCACGCTACTCCATCACCACCACGCCGTTGTGCTGCTGCTGGATGGAGTCTTCCTCAACCTCTCCCTCTCTCCTTGCTGGATCAAGGCATGGGAGACGTCACCGGGTTGTACGTGTGTTGAACGCGGAGGTGCCGTCCGTTCGGCACTAGGACCTCCGGTGATTTGGATCACGACGAGTACGACTCCTTCAACCCCGTTCTCTTGAACACTTCCACTTAGCGATCTACAAGGGTATGTAGATGCACTCTCCTTCCCCTCGTTGCTGGTTTCTCCATAGATAGATCTTGGTGACACGTAGGAAAATTTTGAATTTCTGCTACGTTCCCCAACATAAACTTCACTCTGAAATTACTTGAACCATTCAATAATTCAGACTTGTGTTTCATTAAGTAAATATACTCAACATCTACTCGAATCATCTGTGAAGTAAGAACATAACGATATTCACTACATGCCTCAGCACTCATTGGACTGCACACATCAAAATGTGTTACTTCCAACAAGTTGCTATCTAGTTCCATCTTACTGAAACCGAGGCTTTTTAGTCATCTTGTCCATGTGGTATGATTTGCATATCTCAAGTGATTTAAAATCAAGTGAGTCTAAACGATCCATCTGCATGGAGTTTCTTCATGCGTATGCACCAATAGACATGGTTCGCATGTCTCAAACTTTTCAAAATGAATGAGTCCAAAGATCCATCAACATGGAGCTTCTTCATGCGTTTTATACCAATATGACTTACATGGCAGTGCCACAAGTAAGTGGTACTATCATTACTATCTTATAATTTTTGGCATGAAAATGTGTATCACTATGATCGAGATTCAATAAACCATTCGTTTCAGGTTTAATACTAATCATGATGGTAGAGGGAGCGTGCGATGTTTGATCACATTAAACTTGGAAACACTTCCAACACATATCGTCATCTCACCTTTAGCTAGTCTCCGTTTATTCCGTAGCTCTTTATTTCGAGTTACTAACACTTAGCAACCGAACTGGTATCTAATACCCTGGTGCTACTAGGAGTACTAGTAAAGTACACATTAACATAATGTATATCCAATATATTTCTATCGACCTTTCCAGCCTTCTTATCTACCAAGTATCTAGGGTAATTCTGCTCCAGTGGTTGTTCCCCTTATTATAGAAGCACTCAGTCTCGGGTTAAGGTTCAACCTTGGGTTTCTTCACTGGAGCAGCATCTGATTTGCCGTTTCATGAAGTATCCCTTCTTGCCCTTGCCCTTCTTGAAACTAGTGGTTTCACCAACCATCAACAATTGATGCTCCTTCTTCATTTCTACTTTTGCGGTGTCAAACATCGTGAATACCTCAAGGATCATCATATCTATCCCTGATATGTTATAGTTCATCACGAAGCTCTAGCAGCTTGGTGGCAATGACTTTGGAGAAACATCACTATCTCATCTGGAAGATCAACTCCCACTCGATTCAAGTGATTGTGGCACTTAGACAATCTGATCACAAGCTCAACGATTGAGCATTTCTCCCTTAGTTTGCAGGCTAAGAAAATCGTCAGAGGTCTCATACCTCTTGACGTGGGCACGAGCCTGAAATCCCAATTTCAGCCCTCGAAACATCTCATATGTTCCGCGACGTTTCGAAAACGTCTTTGGTGCCTCTTCTCTAAACCATTTAACTGAACTATCACGTAGTTATCAAAACGTGTATGTCCGATGTTCGCAACATCCACAAACAACGTTTGGGGTTCAGCACACTAAGCGGTGCATTAAGGACATAAGCTTTCTACTGTCCGCATAATCGCTACTATCAACTTTCAACTATATTTTCTCTAGGAACATATCTAAACAGTGGAACTAAAGCGCGAGCTTATGACATAATTTGCAAAGATCTTTTGACTATGTTCAGGATAATTAAGTTCATCTAATGAACTCCCACTCAGATAGACATCCCTCTAGTCATCTAAGTGATTACATGATCCGAGTCAACTAGGCCGTGTCCGATCATCACGTGAGACGGACTAGTCATCATCGGTGAACATCTTCATGTTGATCGTATCCTCCATACGACTCATGCTCGACCTTTCGGTCTCTTGTGTTCCGAGGCCATGTCTGTACATGCTAGGCTCGTCAAGTCAACCTAAGTGTTTCGCGTGTGTAAATCTGTCTTACACCCGTTGTATGTGAACGTAAGAATCCATCACACCCGATCATCACGTGGTGCTTAGAAGCGACGAACTTTAGCAACGGTGCACAGTTAGGGGAGAACACTTCTTGAAATTGTTGTAAGGGATCATCTTATTTACTATCGTCGTTCTAAGTAAACAAGATGCATAAACATGATAAACATCACATGCAATCAAATAGTGACATGATATGGCCAATATCATTTTGCTCCTTTTGATCTCCATCTTCGGGGCTCCATGATCATCATCGTCACCGGCATGACACCATGATCTCCATCATCATGATCTCCATCATCGTGTCTTCATGAAGTTGTCTCGCCAACTATTACTTCTACTACTATGGCTACCGGTTAGCAATAAAGTAAAGTAATTACATGGCGTTGTTTAATGACACGCAGGTCATACAATAAATAAAGACAACTCCTATGGCTCCTGCCGGTTGTCATACTCATCGACATGCAAGTCGTGAATCCTATTACAAGAACATGATCAATCTCATACATCACATATCATTCATCACATTCTTCTTGGCCATATCACATCACAAAGCATACCCTGCAAAAACAAGTTAGACGTCCTCTAATTGTTGTTTGCATGTTTTACGTGGCTGCTATGGGTTTCTAGCAAGAACGTTTCTTACCTACGCAAAACCACAACGTGATATGCCAATTGCTATTTACCCTTCATAAGGACCCTTTTCATCGAATCCATTCCGACTAAAGTGGGAGAGACTGGCACCCGCTAGCCACCTTATGCACCAAGTGCATGTCAGTCGGTGGAACCTATCTCACGTAAGAGTACGTGTAAGGTCGGTCCGGGCCGCTTCATCCCACAATACCGTCGAAATAAGATTGGACTAGTAACGGTAAGCATATTGAACAAAATCAACGCCTACAACTACTTTGTGTTCTACTCGTGCAAAGAATATACGCAATAGACCTAGCTCATGATGCCATTGTTGGGGAGCGTAGCAGAAATTCAAAATTTTCCTACGTGTCACCAAGATCTATCTATGGAGAAACTAGCAACGAGGGGAAGGAGAGTGCATCTACATACCCTTGTAGATCGCTAAGCGGAAGCGTTCAAGAGAACGGGGTTGAAGGAGTCATACTCATCGTGATCCAAATCACCGGAGATCCTAGTGCCGAACGGACGGCACCTCCGCGTTCAACACACGTACAGCCCGGTGACGTCTCCCACGCCTTGATCCAGCAAGGAGAGAGGGAGAGGTTGAGGAAGACTCCATCCAGCAGCAGCACAACGGCGTGGTGGTGGTGGAGGAGCGTGGCAATCCTGCAGGGCTTCGCCAAGCACCGCGGGAGAGGAGAAGGGAGAGAGGTAGGGCTGCGCCAAGGAGAGGTCAAACTCATCTGTTGGCAGCCCCAAAACCCTCAAGTATATATAGGGGAGAGGGAGGGGGGTGCGCCCCCTCTAGGGTTTCCACCCTAAGGGGTGCGGCTGCCCCCAATCCCAAGGGGGGAGAGGGGGGAAACTTGCCCCCCAAGTTAGGTGGAAGCACCCCCTCCCCAAACCCTAGGCGCCTTGGGCCCTTGTGGAGGGGGCGCACCAGCCCACCTGGGGCTGGTCCCCTCCCACACTTGGCCCATGCAGCCCTCCGGGGCCGGTGGACCCCCAGGACCCTCCCGGTGGTCCCGGTACGTTACCGATAAAACCCGAAACTTTTCCGGTGACCAAAACAGGACTTCCCATATATAAATCTTTACCTCCGGACCATTCCGGAACTCCTCGTGACATCCGAGATCTCATCCGGGACTCCGAACAACATTCGGTAACCACATACAAACTTCCTTTATAACCCTAGCGTCATCGAACCTTAAGTGTGTAGACCCTACGGGTTCGGGAACCATGCAGACATGACCGAGACATTCTCCGGTCAATAACCAACAGCGGGATCTGGATACCCATGTTGGCTCCCACATGTTCCACGATGATCTCATCGGATGAACCACGATGTCAAGGACTCAATCAATCCCGTATACAATTCCCTTTGTCTAACGGTATAGTACTTGCCCGAGATTCGATCGTCGGTATACCGATACCTTGTTCAATCTCGTTACCGGCAAGTCTCTTTACTCGTTCCATAACACATCATCCCGTGATCAACCCCTTGGTCACATTGTGCACATTATGATGATGTCCTACCGAGTGGGCCCAGAGATACCTCTCCGTTTACACGGAGTGACAAATCCCAGTCTCGATTCGTGCCAACCCAACAGACACTTTCGGAGATACCTGTAGTGCACCTTTATAGCCACCCAGTTATGTTGTGACGTTTGGTACACCCAAAGCATTCCTACGGTATCCGGGAGTTTCACAATCTCATGGTCTAAGGAATGATACTTGACATTAGAAAAGCTTTAGCATACGAACTATACGATCCTTGTGCTAGGCTTAGGATTGGGTCTTGTCCATCACATCATTCTCCTAATGATGTGATCCCGTTATCAATGACATCCAATGTCCATGGTCAGGAAACCGTAACCATCTATTGATCAACGAGCTAGTCAATCAGAGGCTTACTAGGGACATGGTGTTGTCTATGTATCCACACATGTATCTGAGTTTCCTATCAATACAATTATAGCATGGATAATAAACGATTATCATAAACAAGGAAATATAATAATAACTAATTTATTATTGCCTCTAGGGCATATTTCCAACAATATCGTCCATTGCATTTTTGTTTTAAATCATACCTTGGAACCGATTACCACCAATCAGCTTTAAAGAGATGGGAATGAACACATTCCTTGTAGCATTAAGGAAATCAAAGTTTATGAGGTCACACCCTGTTAAGCAAGTACCATCGGAATGATTCTAATCCGCCGATCTAATGCATCGGCCAAAGCGACATAAGCCGAATTATCCTCGTGAATGACTTCTACTTCATCATCGACCGATTGTATTAAGAATTGATGCATGGTAGAAGGCATGCATTGGTTAGGATGAACCCAATCGCGGCCTAATATAACATTATAATTACCTTACACCTCGGAGATGAAGAATGTGGTGGCCAAAGTTTTGCTCCCCACAGTGAGTTCCATGCACATCATTCCTTTGACCTTTGTCTTTTCTTTACCCTCAGATCCATTAAGTACCATATTGGCCTTCATCAACGCATCATCATGTAATCACAATTTTTGAAGACCAAATGCGGCATAAGATTTACCACAACACCACCATCAACGAGCATCTTAGCAACCGTGATCCCTTAATATGACTTTTGAGGTACAATGGCTTCAATTGTTTCACCGATTCTTTTGGCTTCTCGAAGATTAGCGTTCTTAGGACCGAAATCTAGTTGGGCTACCTCTCCTTCTTCATATGTAGCACAAAACTCAACAGGTAAGTAATACACCATATTAATATCCATACCTTCCCGAACCGGCGTAGATTCATAATCCACCATCTCATCTTTATCTTCCAATGTGTATATTGGACTTGAAGTTTCCTCAATTGAAGGGGATGTTTCAGGTGGCGTGGACAATATAATAGGGGCCACATCATCCTCTTTTCGTGGTGTAGGTGATGTTGTAATTAATGTAGAAGCATCTGTGTTTTTTAGGCCACCCACTTGTTTTAAGGGTGCCATGGGCCGAATTTCATTGAACAATCCATCCCTTTGCTCCACCACTTCATGCGCTGCCTTCTCATGGTTCCTCGTGCGTTGCAATCTCCTTTTCATGGTCTTAGTTAAACCGGGAGGACACCACTTAGGTTGAGTATATTTGGGATCCCTAAGTTTGGTCTTGCTTGTGCTAGCCTCATGATCATTAGCCATGGAACCCTACTAAATAATAACAATATCACCATTAGAATTAGTCAGATTACCAACAATCGGCTCTTTGATCTCCTTTTGCTTGTCGCATTCTAAAATTTTCACATTAGGTTACTTAACACGCCACACTTTTTTATTGACTCTGCTTGGAGAAATTTTTGTTGGCCGACTAACCACAACTCATCCGCTGATTCTTCAACATCAGTCGGTTCGGACCTCTGCTTAGTTTCATCCAAGCTTCATCCTGGTCATGGATTAGCATGATGGCTTGATCGGCTTTGTGTAGGATAATAAAGCTTCTCATGAGCATGCCTCCTGGTTGTTGCCCACCCCATATGAAAAGCATAAGGTGCCATTGGTTTCTTCCCCCAACCTCCATTGAAGTCATAATATGGCGCATAGTGGGACATCCACAGTGTTGGTGCCCATGACCCATGTGGCCTTGCGTAGCGTCGAAATTCTTGCTTCGGAGATGATCTTGAACGCTTCGAAGGCGATGGCTAATTAGTGTTAGAACCGCCCGCTTAATTGGCATATTTGGACAACAACATATCAAAATTTGGCTTGATTCTCTTATGCTTAGTTTCATTCTTTTTCCACTTGCCAACTTCTGAATTCTTGGGCTTGATAAATTTAACATGAGTATCCTCTTGTACTTGTGGTTGCCCCCCCCCCACCCCCGAATGTACCATTTTTTATAATGATCTTCAACACCCCCTTGCCATAGGGTTGCTTCTCAAGAACAATCTTTCTTCCCAAGACCTTGTCGCCCTCCTTGCTTTTCCTAGATTCATCAATAACAACATTATCTTTATTGCAGATTCGGCTATGTTAGGCCGAATTAACATTTGTCTTCCCATCCAAGTCCATGGGATACAAATTGGCTAGCGGTGTCCAGAGTCTGAACTGGCCCTCCCCCTTTGTTGTTACTTGTTAGTCAGTAGTTAATTACTTGTGTTATGTAGTGCTGAGAGCAATTCACAGAATGAACAAAACGTCGGGTAAAGCACTTGTAAAATGTTGTAATCTTATATAAATCCCCGCGATGTTGAAGCCCTAATGGTTTCTTGTAAATTTAAAGTGCGGTTATCACCGAGGCCACTTTATCATATTCTGATGCAAAAGTTGGCGTGCAAAGGATGTCTGCAGCTATTAGATGCCGGGGGATGCTGCTGATTTTATTCGGGTTAATTGCTTTACATCATTACATGTTTTGTAGTTTGGTTTCGGGATGGTCTTTTGTCAAATTGACTGATAATTCGAAGAGCATGCGTCCTCATAGTCGTCTACCTCCCCCATCCTTTTCTTATTTCCCTTAGGGACCAGCGATCAGTCTCTTTTTGAAATGAAATCATATTCAGGTGAGGATTTTTCTCTCATTTAAAAAAGGGAAAAGTATATTTTTCATCCCTAAATTCTCCTCAAAGTATAGAAATGGTCCTTCAACTTTGAAAACGGCAACCTTAGTATCTCAACTTCTCAAACCGGATTAGGTTAGTCCCTTGGCCATCAAAAGTGGTTTTCATGCTGACTTGGCATGGTTTTCGCCGGCCGTCGCCCACGTGGCAATTTTTTTCTTCCTTCCCATGATAGCTCAGCTGGGCATTTTGTGGAGCAGCCGGCGCGCGCGCGGCAACAGGAGAAGGATTTCGGCGTGCAGCTTGTACTCGCGGCTGCGCACGCAGAGGATGCAGGCGGCCGGGGAACTGCGCACGTCGTGTCGCGAGCACCAAGACGAAGTGCGTACTCTCACACACTCCTCTCCCTCCATTTACTGCTCCTCTCACTCACTCCTAGCTAGTCCCATAGCTCAAATCTTGTCGTACCACTGCACTAACTAGCCTCTCGTCGTCTCTAGCGTGTCTAGGCTCCTTTCCCATTCCAGCTCTCCAAAGCTCACGCCAAATGCGCGAGTACCTGCTGTGCGTATCCGTCCCCATCGCGACAACGCCCGCACCCGCCGACCCGCGCCAAGGACTGGAGCGATGGGCAGCGTGTAGGGCTAGCTCGGCTAAATCGTCGCCATTGCCGTCTTCTTGAGCTCGTCCTCACGGTCACCACCAGTCCCGTGGTGACCATGGTGCTGGGGCGCTTCATCGACTTGTGGACGCTGACGACCATCACCACCGCTGCCGCGTCCTAGTGCATCCACGAACTGGGTGCACTCGTACACCTCGAGATCCCGTGCGCCATCATCGGATACTGCGACCCTACCAGCCACGTAGAACATGCCGCCAGCCGCGTCCAAGGCTCACCTGTACCTCCACTTCACGCTTCGGCCACCACGTGCCACGCCAGGCACGAAGTGCGGCACTGTCGTCCGTTTCTTTCCGATAAAAACCTGTATCATTTTGGTGCGAGAGATGGGGCTCGTCGTGTCGCAGCTCCCCGGCCTCCTGCACCATCCGTGTGCGCGCCACGAGCCATACAAGCTCCACGCCCGTGTCCTTTTCTTCCTGTTTATCTGCGCACGCCAGCTGCTCGACGAAAAGTGAAAAGACGAAGGAAGAAGATTGCCACGTAGAAGACGACGGTCAAAACCATGCCAAGTCAGCACCAAAACCATTTTTGTTGAGTCAAGGGACTAAACTAATCTGGTTGAAAAGTTGAGGGACTAAAGTTTGTCGGTATCGTAGTCGAGAGATCATTTCTATACTTTTGAGAGAGTTCACGGACGAAAAATATACTTTTCCCTTTAAAAAAAGGCAATAGGAATACAAGATTTTGATATAATGCACTGAGAAAGTAACTAAAACAATAGCAAGTCTGGAACTAACCAGAAGGAAGGAAAATATCTGACCTCTCTATTTGACACCTCTGAACCAACTTCATTCGTAGCTAAATGTTGACCAATATTCCTGAAATAATCATCTAGTGACGAACAGATAAGATCATACACCAAATAATTCTCCATGACTCTCTAAAGGAGAAACAATATGTTGATCAGCTTCTCAATGTCAGGCCTTTTGAGCGAAATTTCGAGTTGTAAAAATGCTATTGTACTCTCAAACATGTAAGACATTACCAACTAGTAGAGTACAAGAGATAAAGCAATTCAACAAGTATTTGTTGTGTCTCTCAGGTGATGACATGAAGTTACGCATCAACAACCAAGTGAAACTTCCTATGGGTCCAATGTCATGGGTGCGCTTCCCTTCTGCTGGACACGAATTATGACATGGCAGAGGATTAGGACCCATGAAACACATCATCATGCTAGAAGTTTGTGCGCTCGAGCGCTCACTGATTTAGCAAGAATATGCTTCTCTCTCTCTCTCTCTCTCTCTCTCTCTCTCTCTCTCTCTCTCTCTCTCTCTCTCTCTCTCTCTCTCTCTCCAACTGTCGAATAAAATGACAATTCAGCTATGGCTACATCAAAACAGAAGCACAAGGCTGGGCGCATACCAAGTTCTGTAACTGACGAACAACAAACAGAGAAATGCAACCCTCTGAAGACGCCGAAAGCGACAGGAATCGAAGCGTGTAAACTGCAATTTCGAGAAAGAGAAATAGCAACAAAATTGATCCCAAAAGTTTGAACTACCATTAAATTTGTGAACCTTACATCTCATTGATTTTTTCATTTTCTTCTTTTTTGAAATCTCCCCCCTCCAGTCGAGTTGCGTTTTGAACTGAATTCGTGACAGGCAGGCTCGGCCGGACTGCGCGTTGCGTTGTGTTATGGGCTCCGGGTAGAACTCGGAGGCGTGCGTGACCGCCGCGTTGCGTTGGAGCCATGATAGAGCTCGGCATTTCGAATCCGACTCTGGACGAGCTCGGAGGCGTGGCCGCCACGTGATCACGGCGATATTATGCCCCCACCCCGGCTGATTCGATCGCAGTCTTCCTCCACCTCCGCCTCCCTCCACATCGTACGCACGCACGCGCTCTAGTTGTAGATCCCACCGGCCAACTCCGGACGGCGATCATGGCGCTCGCATCCGGGTTCTGCCCGCCGCTGTCGTGCACCACGGGTGCGTTCCAGCGCGCCCCCTTCTTCCTGGGCTTCGGCTTCGGCAGCGAGTGCTGCGACCCGTCGTTTGCCGGCTACTACGACTACGAGGAGTACGCCCCATCGAGCCCTTCGCCGCTCACGAGCTCCAAGGACTACGCTCCGTCGAGCCCCCTGCAGTCGCCGGAGCCGGACTACACTCCCTCGAGCCCGGACTACACTCCGGCGAGCCCTGACTACACTCCAGCGAGCCCGGACTACACTCCGGCGAGCCCTTCGCTGTCGCTGGAGTACACTTCGTCGAGCCCTGTTCGGCTCGCTTTCATGATGCCGTCTCCTCTGCGCGGCGCATCCCCAGACTACACGCCCCTGACGCCGTCAGAGCACGCTGCTTCATCACCTTACTATACTCCGTTGAGTCCTCCCGGTCCTGGGCCAACTTCTTCGCCGGATTACACGCCCAGCACGCCGCCTCCGTCCCCCCCGGCGGTGTCTGACGCCGAGTCGTGCGCGTCGCCGTATTACACACCGTCAACTCCTTCCAGGAGCGCCGAGTCGCCGGACTACACGCCCAGCACGCCGCCTCCATCGCCCCTGGCGTCAGAAGCAGACTCGACCATGTCTACAGCGCGCTGCCGCCACCATCCGTACCAGAGGAGCGTCACCAGCCGGATCAACCGCGGCGGACGGCAGCGAGCCTTGGGATATTGACATCTCGTAAATTGTAATAGGAGCAACAGATTGGATTCTCTGTGTAAATCTCGAATTGCTATGACTTTGTTTATTCCTTGGGCAAATCTTGTATTTCTCATAAATCGATGAATGTTATCGGAATCGAGCTTTTGCTGAAGATGTGAGTTTGTTATCTGTTATTGCCTCTCATTTTTTTTATTTTGAGCTGGATCTCTTTGTTTCTCATCGATGCAAATTGCAACTGCCTATTGGATTTGATGAAAATCACCCAGACACCCAGTATTTGTCATGTTCTGTGACTTGATGTACAGATGTCTGAGAGAAGCATATGGCTCCTCTGTAAAACTGATGCTTGCCGTCTAAATATTTTGATGAAGAAAACAGAGCATGTCGGCTTTGATATGTTGGGTTTTTTTAGTATGCCATGTGGTACAGAGCATGTCGGCTGGAAGCAGTATGCTTTTTGATTTTTAGAAACTGGAAGCAGTCTGCTGCAGTAGGAGGAAGGAACTTGGGTGACCCAACTACGGTAGTTTTCATGCCTATATGATTCTGGCGGGTTTAGTGGGTGAGGGAGTCCTGGATTAGGGGGTGTCCGGATGGCCGGACTAAGACCTTTGGCCGGACTCCTGGACTATGAAGATACAAGATTGAAGACTCCGTCCCGTGTCCGGATGGGACTTTTCTTGGTGTGGAAGGCAAGCTTGCCGATATGATATGAAGATCTCCTCTCATTGTAACCGACTCTGTGTAACACTAGCCCTCTCCGGTGTCTATATAAACCGGAGAATTTTAATCCGTAGGACGAACAACAATCATACCATAGGCTAGCTTCTAGGGTTTAGCCACTCTGATCTCGTGGTAGATCTACTCTTGTACTACCCATATCATCAATATTAATCAAGCAGGAGTAGGGTTTTACCTCCATCGAGAGGGCCCAAACCTGGGTAAAAACATCGTGTCCCTTATCTCCTGTTACCATCCGCCTAGACGCACAGTTCGGGACCCCCTACTCGAGATCCGCCGGTTTTGACACCGACATTGGTGCTTTCATTGAGAGTTCCTCTGTGTCGTCGCCTGTAGGCCCGATGGCTTCTTCGCTCGTCAATCACGATGTGGTCCGGGATGAGATCTTTCTCCCCGGACAGATCTTCGTATCCGGCGGCTTCGTACTGCGGGCCGACTCGTTCGGCCATCTGGAGCAGATCGAAAGCTACGCCCCTGGCCATCAGGTCAGGTTTGAAAGCTTAAATTAACACGGCCGACATCCGCGGAGACTTGATCTTCGACGGATTCGGGCCACGACCGGGCGCGCCGCACTGTCTCGATGGGCATGATCTAGCTCTGCCGCCGGACAGCGACCAGAGCGCCACTCAGGTGTTCACTCCGACCATTAGTTCGGAGCCGACTGCGCTAGCCAGGGACGGACGGTTGGACGCCGCCCCAGGAGCCGCAATCTCTGCGGCGATAGAGCCGAATACCAGCCAAGTCCTTTGCAAGGCCGGTAACTCCAAGGTGCCGGACTCCGTTCCGGACTCTGAATATTCTGCACCCCTTTCGATCGAACCCGATCGGGCTCCGGTCACGAAGTTCACCGCCGCGGACGTCTTTCAGCACTCGCCCTTTGGCGATATCCTAAATTCACTAAAGTTCCTCTCTTTGTCGAAAGAACCCCGGCCGGACTACGGTCGGGGTGGTTGGGATGCGGACGACGAAGTTCGAAACCCACCCACCACCCACTTGATAGCCATTGTCGAAGATATAACCGACATGCTAGATTTTGACTCCGGAGATATCAACGGTATGGACGCCGATAAAGGAGACGATCAAGAACTAGCACCTATAGGGCTCCGGAAAACCACCTCATCATACGATGTATGCATGGTGGACACATACAACAGAAACGACAACGAGGACCAAAAGGATGCGACCAGGGATCGCTCCCCCGAAAAACAATCAAAGCGGTGGCGTAAGCGCAAGGCCAAGCCTCACCTCGACAAAGACCCAGCCATAGAGCAGGGTGACTCAACGGACGATGAACATGCCGTCGAGCATCCGTTCAAGCAGGGCGGACAATCTGAACAACCAATCCCCGGGAAAGATAATAGCCCGGACGACCTCACACAAAACAAATTGCTGGAACATCAGAACCTCCACCAAAGGCTCGTCGCCACTGCACGTAGCCTGAGAAAGCAGAAGCGGAGGCTCAAGACAGCGGAAGATGCACTCAGGATCAGATGGGGCAAAGTACTCAATACCGCACACAAGTACGGCAGTAGTCGCCACACAAAGAGCTATCCGAAGCGGAAACTACTACCGGAATTTGACGAAGAGGCCATAAAGCCCTCACAGTCAAAAAATAAGGAAGCCACAAGGTCGGATAGACGACCCTACGATCAATCTCACGCACCAAAGGACGCCGCACTCAATATGGCGCGCGATCCGTCCAAGAATTCGCATCAAAAAACTGGCCCAACTAGATCCATCTATAGGCCAAGAAAGCAAGCTCCAATGAGTGATGCAACACAAAAAATACCCGAACATCGCGGCACGCCTAAATACAGGGGCGCCGCACACCCCCTATGTTTTACCGATGAGGTGCTGGATCATGAATTCCCAGCCAGATTCAAGCCAGTGAACATAGAATCATACGACGGAACAACAGACCCTGGAGTCTGGATCGAGGACTACATCCTCCACATACACATGGCCAGAGGAGACGACCTCCACGCCATAAAATACTTACCCCTTAAGCTCAAAGGGCCAGCCCGGCATTGGCTTAAAAGCCTTCCCGAAAAGACCATGGGAAGTTGGGAAGTGCTTGAGGATGCTTTCCGGGCAAATTTCAAGGGACCTATGTCCGGCCCCCGGATGCAGATGATCTGGGTCATATAACTCAGCAACCCGGAGAGTCAGCCCGGAAGCTCTGGAACAGATTCCTCATCAAAAAGAATCAGATAGTCGACTGTCCGGACGCAAAGGCCCTAGCAGCTTTCAAACATAGCGTCTGAGATGAATGGCTCGCCAGACACCTCGGCCAAGAAAAGCCGCGAACAATGGCCGCGTTAACAAGCCTCATGACCCGCTTCTGTGCAGGAGAGGATAGCTGGTTGGCAAGAAGCAGCACCAGCGACCCGAATACGTCCGAACCTAGAGATGGGAACGGGAAGCCGCGCCGTAACAAAGAACCGCACCGGATAAAGGACAACAGCCCGATGAGCACGACAGTAAACGCCGGATTCAAAAGCTCTCGGCAAAATCAGAAAAAGCTGCCCCCCAAAGACGATAGGGACGAGCTATCCAACCTCAACAAAATTCTGGACAAAATATGTCAAATCCACAGCACTCCGGGGAGACCTGCAAACCATACCCATAGAGATTATTGGGTCTTCAAGCAGTCCGGCAAGCTCAACGCCGAACACAAGGGGCTCAACACACCAAGCGAAGATGACGATGCACCCCACGAGCAGAACACCAGAGAACAAAAGAAGTTCCCACAAGAAGTCAAGACAGTAAATCTACTTCATGTGACGAAAGGGAAGAGCAGAACGGCACCTACAACGACACGCGCCGTACAGCCAGCCCCGGAGGAGCAACCCCACTGGTTGTTACAACCAATCACCTTTGATCATCAGGATTACTCTAGAGGAGACCAGAATGCGGGCTGGACTGCCTTGGTCTTAAATCCAATCATTAACGGACTCCAATTTACAAACGCCCTTATGGACGGCGGCAGCGACTTGAACCTGTTATATCAGGACACAGTCCGCAAACTCGGGGTAAACCCAGCCATAATCCACCTCGGCAACACCTCCTTTCAAGGAGTAACGCCAGGTTTGGAGACCCCAAGTATGGGTTCCGTTACGTTAGAAGTCACGTTCGGATCACCCGACAACTTCCGATGCGAAAAGCTAACATTCCACATCGCCCCATTCATTAGTCGCTATCAAGCGCTACTGGGACGTACAGTTTTCGCCCACTTTAACGCAATACCGCACTACGCATCCCTTACACTTAAAATGCCCGGTCCAAAGGGCATCATTTCATTACAAGGGAACATAAATTGACCCCCAAAGTACGGGCAGGGGTGTGGCTGCCTAGACAGCCGCCCACAAATCCAGCCCTACTATCCCGGGCACGGATCGAGGAGTCTGGCGTCAACATGCTTAAATAGCCGCATACCCTCGTGCAAGGGGCTCCGTGTGCTCACGCCCGGAGACAATACGGCCCAACTCTTACTCCAACTATATTTTGTTTATTTCGATATAGATTTCTCGCACGCTTATTTTTTACCAAGTTCCTCTCTTTCGCAGACAAACATCGTGCTACGCCCGTCCAGGATACGGCACAATGGAGACACAAGCGCAAACGTGCAGCAGGGACCCGTTCCAAGGATTCTTTTCAGATTAAGACCCTGCGTAAACCTTTTTTACTATCTCTTGTTAATAACATCCCCCGGTTTTTTCTATAGCCGAGGAGGAGGCTGGCGTCTTGGCATGTGGCCACGCCAGAATTTTTGCACATACCTGGACACTAGGGGCTTTTTTTTACCAAGGGCTCTATTTCGGCCGGTCTTCATAAAGACCGAATACCTTAGGGAGTGTTCGGCGTCGCGAGTTTGGCCCTATATGCATCAGCTCCGAATCATGTCTTTGGTCAAATGTTGGGTTTGCCCGGCTCCTATGTTTTGCTGCCTTACATTCCATTATATCGGCTAACACGGCACCAGGAGAACTACTGCGATTGTGCCCCAGTTCGGCCGGGTGAGCACCTCAATAGAGAAAGCCGAAAACTGACTGTCATGATATAGCGAGAGACTGGTCAACCACTCGATGACTTTCAGAATCTTTAGGATTCCCCCGCATTAACGAAGGGCCACTTCCCGGTCAGGCACACTCGCGCCCCGAATTCGGGAGAGCGTGGTGCCCCTAGGGGCTATTCAGTAGTCCCACTGTCAAACTCCTATGGCTAAGAAAGTGATAAAGCATTATAGTCCGGTTGCCTAGTTCGCCGCGCCACCACCTCCTTTGTAGGACCAAGACGTTGGATTAAGTGTGAAAAGGCGCCTTTTTGCGAACACCCCCGCATTCTATGCGTGGGGGCTGAAGCCAACGACTGCCATCTTTCAGGTTATATACAAATATATACATTAAACGGCCGCACAGGAGGCATCATGATTCTTGCAAGCACAAGTATAAAAAAGCTTTTTTCATAAAAACACAATTCGTCTTACAAATAGTATAAGCTATTCGAACACAACATCCTTCGAGCACTGCGACTCTATTATACGAGCGCCAGGAAGAACTTCCTCAAGATAGTGCTTGGCAGGTACTCGGCTTTCGTCTGAATCCTGGGACGCAACAATACTGGCCTTCATATCTGCCCAGTATGTTTTGACACGGGCAAGAGCCATCTATGCGCCCTCTATGCACGCCGACCTCTTCATTGCATTAGCATGCGGCACCGAACCAAGGAACTGCTGCACCAAGCCAAAATAACTCTTCGGCTCCGGCTTCTCCGGCCACAGACGACTCGCAACATACTTCATGGTGAGTCCGGATAATCTGTTCAGCTCCGCCCAGGCGGCCAAACGGTCGGATACTGACAGTGGGCGTTCTGGATTGTGGTACTGCGACCAAAAAAGCTCCTCCAATTCATGGTCACCTCGGCTGCGAAAGTGTTCGGTCGCGTCCGCCGCACTTGCGGCCAAATCCAGATAAGCGTTTTCCAAACTCCACTGCCGGTCTAATGGAGCATACTTGGGGTCTCCGAACTTCATCCGCAGCATATAAGGCTTTCCAGCCATGATATCTCCGGCCTGACGCAGCTCCTCCTTCATCGCTCTCATGGCAGAGCGAGTATCCTTGGCTTCGGCAGTGATATTTTCAAGATCCTTCTGAGCCGCCCTATCTTCTTGTTCAAGAAATCTAAAGCGGTCGGTAGCATCCTTCAATTTTATGGCCATCTCGGCCATTTCCTTCTTGCTCTGGCAGTGAGCAGCCTGTTCGGCTTTTAGCTCTTCAGGCGCTTTAACGGCAGCCGCATCACTCTTCTTTGCTTCCTCCTTTGCTCGGGCAAGTTCCGCTCGAAGGTTCTCCACGGCAGCAGCACCATCTACATACAACATATATAATGCCCAAGCATCAAGCTCCTATTAATGGGTGTCTTTTGAACATACCTTGAGCCTCGTCTAGCCGCTTATGTACAAGCGCGATGTCGGCATCTGCTACGTCAAGTTGCCGCTTTAGTTCGGCAGATTCATCAGTCCGGATAGCCACCGAACGCCTCGCCACCTTCATGGAATAGGTGGCACATTATACCTGGGGTTATGATCCTCTGTGCACCGTCACTCGTGACGACACACAGAGTCTCAGGGGCTACTATTCATACAGGGCACATTTAATATGCAGCTCTACCAAAAGGTACACCTTTTTACATACCTCAAAGCCTGTTAGTAAACTCCTGGCAGCCTCGTACAATCCGCTTTCCGCGGATGAAATCCTTCCAATCACTGTATCCATCAACATACGGTGTTCTTCTGAGATGGACGCCCTACTAAGCAGATCCTTCAGCCCCTCCGCCGGTGCGCAAGAGGGTGCCGGACTAGTCTGACAACCTTTCCCAGGGTCCGGACTTGAAAAAACCCTCCGGGACGATACCTCGGGGTCGCCAGCCTCATGAGACGGTGGAACGAGAGGAGGCGTTTCGCTCTCTATCATCTCTGGACGAAGATCCCCTGAAGATGAGCTCTGCTGAGAAGGGTTGAGATCCGAACTGCAAGATAATGTTTCAGTTATTTTCCTCAGGAATAAAACATGAATGTGATTCATTATGGAACCTCTCCCTTCACTTACGACTCAGGGGAGAGCGGGTCCCCTTTAGGGGGCGATTCAGCTGGGGCGTTCTCCGGTGCCGAACTCTTTGACAAAGATTTCTTTCCCTGTTTTGAGGTCATCACCTCCGGGTCTTCAGAGGCAGTCCTTTTCTTTCCCTGGTCGGGAGAATTTTCGATTCTTCCCTTCCTAATGGCCTCCTTCGTGGAGGCGGTAGCTCTTTGGTTCCCCCCTTCGCCTTCCGCCAATGGCGGGGCCTCCAGCATCCTGGTTAGCATGGGATTCGGTACGGTCTCGGGCAGGGGGGCTGGACACCTGATAAGCTTTGCCTTCGCTATCCACTCCTGTTCAAAGGGCAACTCTGCTAAAGGGTAGATTTGATAAAAATATGAATGGTGTGTTCAAATACGGGGCTACTTACTTTAGCATCCGGGCGGTTGCAGCTTAGACCTGCGTCCTCGGACAAATCCGGACACCTTGCTTGTGATCCGAAGAACAATTTGTACGTCTCCATGGGTGTCATTCCCATGAAATGTTGTAGGACTCGTGGTCCCTCCGGATTGAACTCCCACAGGCGGAGAGGTCGACGTTTGCAGGGCAGTGTGCGGTGAATCACCATGACTTGTGCCACTACAGTCAGATTGATATCTCTTTCTAGAAGATCTCGAATACGACCCTGCAGCAGGGGCACGTCTTTTGGCGGCCCCCAGATAAGTCCTTCATTAACCCATGACGCCAGTCGTGGTGGGGGACCCGAGCGAAAAGTAGGCGGTGCCACCCATGTGGTGCCCCTAGGGGCTGTGATGTAAAACCAGTCCCATTGCCATAAGCCGAGCTCCTCTTGAAAAGAGCCTTCGGGCCATGGAGCGTCGTCCATCTTGCTTATTATAGCCCCTCCACACTCAGCGTGCTGCCCCTCGATCATTTTCGGTTCCACTTTGAAAGTTTTTAGCCACAATCCGAAGTGAGGGGTGATATGGAGGAAGGTCTCGCACACGACAATGAATGATGAGATCTGGAGGATGGACTCCGGAGCTAGGTCGTGGAACTCCAGCCCGTAGTAAAACATAAGCCCCCTCACAAAGGGTTCGATCGGGAAGCCTAGTCCCCGAAGGAAGTGAGATGCGAACACCATGCTTTCACCAGGCTGGGGAGCGGGAACAGCTTGCCCTTGAGTAGGCAGTCTATGCAAGATTTCACCGGTTAGATACCTGGCATCTCTTAGCTTTCGCACATCTTCTTCCGTAATGGAGGAAGGCATCCACCGGCCTTGAGGGTCGGAGCCGGACATCTTCGAAGGTCCGAAGCGCCTAAAACTAGAGCTTTGGGTGTTGGAACTCGAAGCGAGGGGCGGATTTGATTGGTTTAAGAACAAGGGAGCCGGGCCTTGGTTCCTTTATAAAGGAGGTGAATACCAAGAGCCCTCCCCGTAACCGTTTGAGACTCGCTTTTAATTAGGGAGTCATACCCGGTTGGGTTACCC
This sequence comes from Triticum dicoccoides, assembly GCF_002162155.2. Classification (NCBI taxonomy): domain Eukaryota; kingdom Viridiplantae; phylum Streptophyta; class Magnoliopsida; order Poales; family Poaceae; genus Triticum; species Triticum dicoccoides. The sequence continues at coordinate 523,363,976 of NC_041387.1, read as the reverse complement.
ACGCCCGTATTGATGAGAATCCTGGAATAAGGGGACACGATCTCTGCTTTGACAAGACGTGCCAAGAAAACCGCCTCGCTAAACGCGCCAAGGTGGAACGGTAAAGTGAATAAAAGCCTGGCCATGGCATGATGTCACGTTGCGGAATACGTCAGCAGATTCGATTGATGCAAATATTATTCTCTCTACGGTGGAACGGGGAACTTATTTTGCAGAGTCGGACACTACCCTGGTGTTCAACATCTTCTACGGAATATTCGGAGGGGGAACCCGCCTTCCAATGCCGAAGACAACTTGCGCGCCGGACTCGTTGTCATTGAAGCCTGGTTCAGGGGCTACTAAGGGAGTCCTGGATTAGGGGGTGTCCGGATGGCCGGACTAAGACCTTTGGCCGGACTCCCGGACTATGAAGATACAAGATTGAAGACTCCGTCCCGTGTCCGGATGGGACTTTCCTTGGCGTGGAAGGCAAGCTTGGCGATACGATATGAAGATCTCCTTCCATTGTAACCGACTCTGTGTAACCCTAGCCCTCTCCGGTGTCTATATTAACCGGAGAGTTTTAGTCCATAGGACGAACAACAATCATACCATAGGCTAGCTTCTAGGGTTTAGCCACTCCGATCTCGTGGTAGATCTACTCTTGTACTACCCATATCATCAATATTAATGAAGCAGGAGTAGGGTTTTACCTCCAACGAGAGGGCCCGAACCTGGATAAAAACATCGTGTCCCTTGTCTCCTGTTACCATCCGCCTAGACGCACAGTTCGGGACCCCCTACCCGAGATCCGCCGGTTTTGACACCGGCAGTGGGTTTCTTCTTCCGGTTCCTTGTTTTGTTTGGTTTTTCTGGTTTTCTTTTCTTTCTTTTTTTAGTTTACGACTGCGCTTTATTTTGTTTTTAACTTTTCTTTTGTTTTCCTTATCTTCATTTTCATTTTTCTCAATTTATTTTATATTCCTTCTTTTTTCCCTTATACTTTTATAAATATATTATGTGTACATTAATGTTTTCCAAAAACATGTTGAACATTTTTTCAAATACGTGGCGAGCATTTTTTTCAGAACACATGATGAACTTTTATTTATTTTTATGTATAAAACATAATTTTGTGTGCATTTCCCCTCAAAACACATGTTAAATTTGTTTGAAAATATATGATGAACATTTTCCCTGCACACGGTGATTTTTTTAAAATGGTGACCATTCTTTTAAACACAGAGTGGTTTTTTAAAACAAGGTGAGGTTTTTTTCAAATACATTATTTTAAGAACATTTCATGCATTTTTTTGTAATTGTTTCATGATTTGTTTTGACTATGGCATTCCGCTCTTTCTAAACTTCCCACGTAACAAGCATCATCAAGGAGGAGATAGCCTTCCTATGTTGGCCCCTCATGGTAGCCATATCAATCCACCAGTCCTTCATCGAGCCAACAGGCGCCAATCCAAAGTCATGATGTGTTGGAGCCCAAGCCAAGTAGTGACTTCTGACCAAATCTGTCAAGTGTATCTGCAATGACAAGTGAGGTGCACCGCGGACTCAAGTACTTGCTTACATAGGGGACACAACACGTAGCTTGGCCATTCCACCGCGAAGCAACCTATCGGTCCTCCATACCATATCCTAGATGACAAGCCCGACGAGGAACTTGCACTTGGGGGGGGAGCCTAGACCCTCCACACTGTGGGAACCATGGTCGTGGAGGTCAGACCAACAAATTGTGCCTTGTACAGCGAAGACGTCGAGTACTCCCCATTGGCAGTGAATTTCCATGTAATGGTGTCCTGAATTCATGGTTGAGCTTAATATGAGTAAGATTTTCCCAAAGGGTGACTGAGGGAGTCCTGGATTAAAGGGTCCTCGGATGGCCGGACTATGTAGCGTGGGTCGGACTGTTGGGCCGTGAAGATATAAGACAGAAGACTCTCTCCCGTGTCCGGATGGGACTCTCCTTGGCATGGAAGGCAAGCTTGGCGCCCGGATATGAAGATTCCTTTCTCTGTAACCGACTTTGTACAACCCTAGTCCCCTCCGGTGTCTATATAAACCAGAGGGCTTAGTCCGTAGAGGCAATCATAATCATCGTACAGGCTAGACTTCTAGGGTTTTAGCCATCACGATCTCGTGGTAGATCAACTCTTGTAATACTCATATTCATCAAGATCAATCAAGCAGGAAGTAGGGTATTACCTCCATAGAGAGGGCCCGAACCTGGGTAAACATCATGTCCCCTGCCTCATGTTACCATCAACCTTAGACGCACAGTTCGGGACCCCCTACCCGAGATCCGCTGGTTTGACACCGACATTGGTGCTTTCATTGAGAGTTCCGCTGTGTCGTCACCAAAAGGTTTGATGGCTCTGTCAATCATCTACAAAAATGCAGTCCAGGGGGAGGTTTTCCTCCCCAGACAGATCTTTGTATTCGGCGGCTTCGCATTGCGGGCCAACTCGCTTGGCCATCTAGAGCAGATCGACAGCTACGCCCCTGTCCATCAGGTCAGGTTTGGAAGCTTGAATTACATTGCCGATATCCGCGGAGACTTGATCTTCGACGGATTCGAGCCCATGGCAGCCGCTCCCTGCCACCACGATAAACATGACCTAAATCTGTCATCGGACCGTGCCCAAGAGATAGCGCTCGTAACTGCTCTGGCCTGGATCCGGAGCAGATTGTGTCGTCCGAGGACGGGAAGCTCAACCCCGCCGCGGAAGCCGCAGACTCAGCGGTGTTAGAGCCGCACACAGATCCAACCTCGAGCGGGGCCTGTGTCACCGGAACCTCGGATTCATCTCCGGCAATAGGTTCCAAACCGCGTGCATCCGCGCCCATCGAACCTGGTCAGGTGCCGATCGTTGAATTCAGCTCCGCGGACATCTTCCGGCACTCACCTTTAAGCGATGTGCTAAACTCATTAAAACCCCTCTCCTTATCAGGGGACTCTCAGCCGAACTATATCCGGTTTGGATTGGAAGCTGATGACGGAGAATTCCGCTTCCCACCCACCACCCACTTCATAGACACTCTCAAAGACTTAACCGACATGCTCGATTATGACTCCGAAGACATCGACGGTATGGCGACGATGCCGGAGAGGAGCAGGCACAAAAACCACCGCTTACAGGGCGCTGGACAGCCACATCCTCGTATGACGTATACATGGTGGATACACCCAAAGAGAACAACGGTGACAATGAAAAGGATCCAGTCGAGGATAAGCCTCCTGAGATACAGCCAAAGCGCCGACGTCAGCGGCGCCGCTCTAAACCATGCCATGGAAAAAACAGCAATACCGGCATAGGAGAAAATAATACTCCGGACGATGCCGAAGACAAAGAAGACCCCATTGAGCCAACTTCCGAACAGGATGAACGGGAGGATGGGCAAGTCAGCCTAATGAACAAGCCGTTAACAAAGACTGGGAGGACAGTAATTATCTTCCACCCTCCGAGGATGAGGCGAGCCTCGGCGACGAAGAATTTATCGTGCTTGAGGAGCCTGTCGATCAGGAGCGCTTTAAGCACCGGCTAATAGCCACTGAAGGAGCCTGAAAAAGAAGCAGCAGCAGCTTCAAGCTGATCAAGATCTACTCAATGACAGATGGACTAATGTCCTGGCAGCCGAGGAATACGGCCTCGAGCGCCCAACCAAAATTTACCCAAAACGCAAATTGTTACCCCAATTCGATGATGAGGTGCTGGAGCCCGTCCTACCAGCGCATAATGCGGCTGACCGACCACCACGTGGCCGGGACAAAGCGGCAACTCAAGCCGAACACCAGCCCGCACTACCTCACCGTAAAAACAGAGACACAACAGCTCGAGGATACACATATGACCTGCGGCATGACCTGGAAAACAGAGCAGTCAGACCAGATCGATCTATGGATCGCGGGGGCATGCCTCGATGCGCGAGATGGCCATCCGGCCGGACGTGACAAACATAACCACGCTCGGGCCGAAAACCGCAGATGAACTCCATTCGAGCTACGTCGCGACTTGGCCCGATATAGAGGCACCGCACACCCCCTCTGCTCCACTGATGAAGTAATGGAACATGAATTCCCGGAAGGGTTTAAACCCATGAACATCGAATCATATGATGGGACAACAGACCCTGTGGTATGGATTGAGGATTTTCTCCTCCATATTCATATGGTCCGCGGTGATGATCTTCACGCCATCAAATACATCCCGCTAAAACTCAAGGGACCTGCTCGGCACTGGTTGAACAGTTTGCCCAAAAACTCAATTGGCAGCTGGGAAGACTTGGAAGACGCCTTCCTCGACAACTTCCAGGGTACATATGTCCGACCTCTGGATGCCGACAACTTAAGTCACATAGTTGAACATCCCGGAGAGTCAGCCAGGAAATTCTGGACTAGGTTCTTAACTAAAAAGAATCACATCGTCGATTGTCTGGAAGTCGAAGCCCTAGCGGCCTTTAAACATAGGATCCGTGATGAATGGCTCGCCCGACACCTTGGCCAAGAAAAGCCGAAGTCTATGGCAACCCTCACGACGCTTATGACCCGCTTCTGCGCGGGCGAGGATAGCTGGCTAGCCCGTAGCAATAACAATACAAGCGAACCTGGCACTTCTGAAGCCATAAATAGCAACGGCAAGCCCCGACACAACAAACACAAGCGTCGAAGCAACAGTGACAACACCGAGGACACAACGGTCAACACCAGATTCAGTGGCTCTAAGTCCGGTCAGCAGAAAAAGCCATATAAAAGAAACAATCCGGGCTCGTCCGGCTTGGACCTCATACTCGATCGTCCATGTCAAATCCACGGCACTCCTGATAAACCAGCCAATCATACCAACAAAGACTGTTGGGTTTTTAAATAGGCCGGCAAGTTAAATGCTGAGAACAAGGAGAAGGGGTCGCAAAGCGAGGACGATGACGAGGAGCCCCGGCCACCGAACACAGGGGGACAGAAGAAGTTTCCCCCTCAACTTAAAACGATGAACATGATATATGCTACCCATATCCCCAAGAGGGAGCGCAAGCGCGCGCTCAGGAACGTCTACGTGATGGAGCCAGTCGCCCCAAAGTTCAACCCATGGTCGTCCTGCCCGATCACCTTCGATCGCAGGGACCATCCGACCAGTATCTGTCATGGCGGTTCAGCTGCACTGGTCCTCGACCCAATCATTGATGGATTCCATCTTACGTGAGTCCTAATGGACGGTGGCAACAGCCTGAACCTGCTCTATCAGGATACAGTGCGCAAAATGGGTATTGATCCCTCAAGAATCAAGCCCACAAAAACCACCTTTAAAGGAGTCATACCATGTGTAGAGGCCCGCTGTACGGGCAATCGCACTAGAGGTGGTCTTCGGATTCCCGGACAACTTCCGAAGCGAAGAGTTGATCTTCGATATCGTCCCCTTCCGCAGTGGCTATCACGCACTGCTCGGACGAACCGCATTCGCTCGATTCAATGTGGTGCCACACTACACTTATCTCAAGCTCAAGATGCCCGGACCACGCGGTGTCATAACAGTCAATGGAAACACAGAACGCTCCCTCCGTACCGAGGAGCACACCGATGCCCTCGCAGCAGAAGCATAGAGCAGCCTTTTCAGGCAGAACCTTAATACGGCAGCCAAGCTCCCGGACACTGTCAAACGAGTCTGAACTACTCTACAGCAGGACAGTCCAGCTTGTCAAGAACTTGACTAGCAATTCGGCCTCCGTCTCAATCCCGACCAAACGGCGGCATTCGTACCGCGCGTACATAACTACACACTCAAAATACCATGGGCATAGACGGAGGCACAACTAGATTGTGGTCCATAATACGGCTCAACCTTCCCTGGACCCACATGCTTTCACTTTTTCTTTTTCTTTTCAGGTTTCTTTTTTTCCCAGGCCTTTCCTGGTGGCCTGATTGTCGGACCTATCGAAGGACGGATACACCAAGACGGCAAGAAGCATTGACGTATAAGGGAATTTCCAGGTTGTCTCTTTAAACGATCGTTATGCCTGTTTAAAGGACCCGCACGCAGCTCTCCCTTGGTTGTGGCATGTTAAATAGCCATGTTGCTTATCGCACTACTTGTACAAATACGCTTTGACGTATTAATCAAACTATAATGGAAAATAGTTTGCGGCCCAACTTCTGCGGCATTAGCCTATTACTTCATTTTTTTGATATTCTTATCAATTGCACCCGTACACTCTAGTACGCCTTAATTCGCCAGGGGCTTCATTATGCCCCATAATACGCCAACAAAGTCACCCCGAACTTTAGCACTATATGCATCGGCTCCGAATCATGTCTTTGGTCAATAGTTGGGTTGCCCGGCTCCTGTGCCTACTACCTTAAGTTCCGCTATATCGGCTAGGGTAGTAAAGGAAGAACTAATGCGATTGTCTCCTTGTTTATCCGGATGAGCACCTCAGTAGAGAAAGTCGAAAATTGATTGCCATGATGCGGCGTGAGCCGGTCAGCTGTTCAAGAGGTTATAAATCTTTTGCGATTTTTCCCGCATTATGCGATGAATCGTTTTTTATCCGATCAGGTGTTTACAACACCCCAAGTTCGGACGTACGAATACTAGGGGCTGGGCCTAAATTTCTATTGTCAAACTCCTATGGCTAAGTGAGGGTGATAAAGTCACATAGTCTGATTGCCTAGCTCGTTGCCCTAAACACCTCCTTTAAGGACCAAACCTTTGGATCAAGAGTGTTTAGATTCCATCCCGAACACCCCCGTACTAACTACGTGGGGGCTGAAGCCGACGACTGGCCAACTCTCAGATTCAATGAAAACAGCCGCACAGGAGGTAAAATTTTAAATAAAAAACAAGCATTATATTACATCGCGACCTTGTTTCATAGTATAGGACAGGATAACATGATTGTATTTATTCAAAGATAATATACTTAGCACATTGCTCCGCCATAATGCGGGATCCCTCTAGGACATCGTCAAAATACCGCTCGGGCGTGCGGTGCTCCTTGCCAGCGAGCGGTCCTTCGGTCACGAGCTTGACGGCATCCATCTTCGCCCACTGAACTTTGACACGGGCGAAGGCCATCCGTGCACCTTCGATGCAGACCGGCCGCTTGAGGACGTCAAGCCGGGGGCAGGCATTGACCAGCCGCTTCACAAGCCTGAAGTAGCTGCTGGGTATGGCTTCGGCAGGCCACAGTCGGACTATCAAATCCTTCATGGCCAGTTCAGCCACCCTATGTAGTTCGACTAGCTGTTTTAGCTGATCGCTAAAGGGCACCGGATGTTCTGGCGCAAGGTATTGTGACCAGAACAGCTCTCCATCGAGCTCCCCTCTTCGGCTCGGAAGAACTCCACAGCGTCGAAAACACTGCGCGGCAGATTCGCAAACTCCCCTGGAGAACTCCAAATCCGGGTTAGTAAGAGATACCTCTTCTTCAAATATTTGCTTTGCGTAATGAAGTCCTTACCCGCTGTAATTTTCTTGACCTCTTGGATTTTCTGGAGGGCGCCCTGGGCTTCCACCCGGGCATCTTGCGCGCTCTGGCGAGCCTTGGCGAGTTCGGTCTCTCGATCCGCAATATCGCGCTCAAAGGACTCGCATTTCTTAACAGCATCCTGGAGCTCTTGATGGACCTCATTAACCCTAGCCTCGTGTTTTTCACAGGCGGCTTGCTCCTTTGCTGCTTTCTTTTTGGCCTCGACCAGCTCCTTTTTGAGAGCCTCCACCTCGATCGCCGCTCCTACAAATAAAATGGCACTACGGTCATTACAAATCATCTATCCTTTATGATATACATAAGGTCATTTCATACCTTGTTTATCCTCTAACTGCTTTTTCACGCGGTCGAGCTCTTCCCCGGCCCGCTCCAGACTCTGCTTCAGTCCGGAAACCTCAGCAGTATGAGAGGTCGCATCCAGTAACGACGCTTGCTTGTTCACATTAAATCATCTGGTTAGTCTCCTACGAAACTTGTTTGATCCTCTTTCCGACTTTTCTTTTCAAACATCGGACAATGTCTCAGGGGCTACTGTCTATACTGTGTCATTCTTTTTACATAATTGCGTTGCTTACCTCAAAGCTTGTTAGCAGGCTTGTGCAGGCTTCGGTAAGTCCGCTCTTCACGGACTGAATCCTCTCAACCACCGTACCCATAAGGGTACGGTGTTCCTCAACAATGGAAGCACTTCGCAGCGCTTCCATTAGAGTGTCTGATGCCTCTGGCAGGACAGAGGACACCGGCGGAATTGGCACACCTCCTCCTTTTGAAGGAGGCTGCTTGCCAGGTTCTGGAGCCGCATAGGTCTCCGGGACCGTATTCGGCTAGGGGCCGAACTGAATATGGCCCCCATCGCCAGTCTCCATGGGGATTTGCTCCCCCATGTGTCCGGTGGCTGAGGTTTCAACCTCCGGCGCCGCCCTGACGGCCTCCTGAGTCTCTCCCTGGCCTAGGATCCTTCGGGACAACACCTAGGTGTCATCCATGGCCTTGGGAGAGGAGGCCACCGGAAGGGACCCGCTGTCCATCGCCTTCGGGTCCAGTGAATTCCCCGAAGATGAGGATCGCTCGAGGTCGGACCGAGCCGGACTGCAAATGCATGATTCAACATGTTAAGACTATGAAGTAGAGAGGTCGGATATATGAATGAGTCCTGGTTTTTGAGTACTCACGATTCGGCCAGGGGCTTGTCTCGGGGGCGTCGCTCTAGGCTGTTGTTGACGTCCCACGCAAAGTTATCCACGAGGGAACCCTTCCCCCTCTTGGACACCTCTGCCTCCAGATTTGTAGAGGCCGCCCTCTTCTTCCTTCCCCCCTCAGGCGGAGAGTTGCTTTCCTCCTCCTCTTCATCCCCAGCGGGGGAGGAGTGAGTCTCGGTGTCTTCGGATGTCATGTCCGAAGTACCCTTGCGACGGAGACCGCTTCTGGTCTCCTTGGCCTTCCCCTTGGCCTTCTTCTCCGGCGCCTGGTAGGGTGCCAAAACCAGCATCTTCGTCAGAAGCGGGATGGCCGGTTCCTCGGGCAGCGGAGCCGGACACTTGATCCGCTCCGCTTTCTTTGTCCAGCCCTGCAAAAATAAATAGAAGGCTCATGCATCTTCCCTGAATAAGTAAGTAAAGGATTCACCTTGAAATGCGAAAAACTAATTACCGGACTGGCGGGATGGGTCAGGTTGTACCCACGGTCTTCGGTTCCTTCGGCCACGTCTCATTGGCCTTGAAGAGCACCTTCAAAGTGCCTTCATGCATGACGCCAAAGAAATATTGCAGCGTCTGGTGCTCGGCCGGATCGAACTCCCACAAATTATAGGTCTGGCTTTGGCATGGAAGGATTCGGCGAACTAGCATCACCTGGATCACGTTGACAAGCTTGATGTTCTTGTCCACCATGCTCTGGATGCGCGTCTGCAGTGTTGTCAGCTCGTCCAATGCAGCCCAATTCAGGCCCTTCTCCATCCAGGAGGTGAGCCGCATTGGGGCTCCGGACTTGAATTCGGGAGCCGCGGCCCAGGTGGCGTCGCAGGGTTCTGTGATATAGAACCACGATTGCTGCCACCCTTTGATGGACTCCGTGAAGGAGCCTTCGGGCCATGTGATGTTGGGCATCTTGCTCACCATGGCGCCTCCGCACTCTGCGTGTTGGCCACCCACCACCTTCGGCTTCACATTGAAGATCTTTAACCACGATCCGGAGTGGGGTGGGATGCGGAGGAAAGCCTAGCACACGACAATGAATGTTGAGATGTTGAGGAAAGAATTTGGGGCTACAGCATGGAAATCTAGCCCGTAGTAGAACATGAGTCCGCGGACGAATGGGTGGAGAGGAAATCCCAGCCCGCGGACGAAGTGGGGGATGAACACCACCCTCTCATGGGGCTCCGGAGTGGGGATGATCTGCCCCCCGGCCGGGAGCCGGTGGGCGATTTCTTTGGCCAGATACCCCGCCTTCCGGAGCTTCGTAATGTCCTTCTCCTTGACGGAGGAGACCATCCACTTGCCCTGCGCTCCGAATCCGGACATGGTTGGAGTGCTTTCTTGGGGCGAAAAAGATGAGAACTTGGGCGCTGGAGCTCGAGAATGGGGGAGGCAGAGAGAGAGAAGGCGTGGGTGAAAGGGGTGAATCGTTATCTCTTTATAAAGGCAGTGAATATCAAGCGCCTCCCCACTCGCCCTAAAAACCCGCATATTCCCAAGGGCCGTGCAGACGATACGGTGAGATTACCCATGCCCGTATTGATGAGAATCCCGTAATAAGGGGACACAATCTCTTCTTTGACAAGACGTGCCAATGAAACTGCATCTCGAAATATGGAGCGGCAGGCTAAAAAACGGTTCAAAATAATGGTCGGGCGGCAACGTGATGTCACGCTACAAAAAGTTGTCAGCGGATTGACCTCGTGAAATATTATACTCTCTACAGTTGTGTGTGGAATTTGTTTTGCAGATCCAGACACGATTCTTGTGTTCAAAGACTATTTTGGAGTATTCGGAGAATGAACCCGCCTTGCAATGCCGAAGACAATTCACGCGCCGGACACCTCGTCATTGAAGCCTGGTTCAGGGGCTACTGAGGGAGTCCTAGATTAAGGGGTCCTCGGATGGCCGGACTGTTGGGCCGTGAAGATACAAGACAGAAGACTCTCTCCCGTGTCCGGATGGGACTCTCCTTGGCGTGGAAGGCAAGCTTGGCGCCCGGATATGAAGATTCCTTTCTCTGTAACCGATTTTGTACAACCCTAGTCCCCTCCGGTGTCTATATAAACCGGAGGGCTTAGCCCGTAGAGGCAATCATAATCATCGTACAGGCTAGACTTCTAGGGTTTTAGCCATCACGATCTCGTGGTATATCAACTCTTGTAATACTCATATTCATCAAGATCAATTAAGCAGGAAGTAGGGTATTACCTCCATAGAGAGGGCCCGAACCTGGGTAAACATCGTGTCCCCCGCTTCCTGTTACCATCAACCTTAGACACACAGTTCGGGACCCCCTACCCGAGATCCGCCGGTTTTGACACCGACAGTGACAAACTCCATTGGCAAGCCACGATGGGTGTTGATATGGTGGAGCCACAAGTTATCCAACATAGTCCATGCTAACCGAGCAGTTCTTCTTGAGGGATCTTGGGGGAGAGGTCTCTCGGCCTAATGCCCTGTAGCCAAGGAAAAAACCAAAAATTAGCATGTGTTCCCATCTCCCACAAAAACTTTGGTAGCCGCCATGAAAATGTCACAATCATTGTCATTACAAGGTGATCCAAGACCAAATCCAAGTCTTAGGGGGGTTGGCTCATTCATACTAGAGCCAACTTATAGGAAGCGCAAAGGCAAAGTTCTCTGGATTAAGAATACCCAGGTTGTCGCAAGATTATGGCTTACAAACCAGCTCCCAATTGATTTTGCACTTGCCTCCAGACACCTTTTCACAACCCGCCCAAAGATAGGTGTGTCTCAAAGAATTTACCTTCATTTTAACTTCAACAAGCACATCGAGCGGCTTAAATGATAAATTGCAATGGTTGTCAACACCGCCTTGACAAGGACAATCCGGCCGGGGTGGCCGCATGCTTGCCACACCAAGGTGCAAGCTTACCTGCAGCCTTGTCCTCGAGGTGCTGGAAATGAATGTGCTTCAACCTTTTAATCGACAGAGAGAGACCAAGGTAGCGCATCGAAAAGGAGGAGCGGACTACCGGGAAGGCCTGAAGAATGTCCTCGAGGTCAATGTTTGCGCATCGGATAGGTGCAACAAGGCTTTTGGTGTAGTTTATGACCCAATGACATCACCAAAGTCATCCAAAGTTGAAGCCAAGAACTGAATATCCTCTTTAATTGGTGCAACAAAAATGGCTAGCTACATTGTCCGCATATAGTGACGCCCTAGTAGGAGGGGACCTCCCATTTAGAAGGTGGAGCGGACCCTGGGAAGTATCATTTTCAAGGATGCGGTGTAGTGGCAAGCACAAAGCTTCAAAAGTCTTTTGGCCCTCAGTAATTCTAAATCGCATGACATTTCGTCTATCTGTTCATTGTGCAGCGACACACATGACAACACATCCCGTCTCATCATGGTAATGGCACCTAGCACATGACCCAACTCATGGAAACAAATGAACCAACATGTATTCCCAACCCATAGGGTCTGGTGCTCGCATTTGCCTGGATTTATTCCAGGCCTTTCGGATGTGCATTCAGTGAGAGAGACATTCTCGTTGATTATGAAGGCATATGTGCCAAGTTCATCAGTCTCAAGATGATATGCTGACTCAGTCTCTCAGAGGTGTTCATAGTGGTAGGGTGTGCATGTGTGCATTTATATGGGTAAGAGTACACGTCCATATACACCTTGCTAAATTATACACCTCCCAATTTTTCAGTGGAACGTGTAAATTAGGACATGTATAGTTTGAATGATCGTCCATGATGATGAACAGTGACGGCGACCTGGGGGCGAGCTCCTCCGATCCTTCCTTCGGGCGGGCGCGGGACGAAGCAGCGATCTCCTTTTCGCGAGCTCACGGCGTGGCTTGCTCGTGTTTAGTTCCATGCCTCGTATCGTCGTGGCTTGGGTGTGGATGTTTACACGCCCTTTTACATGAGTCGCTGGGAGCAGTTTTTCAGCTCACATCGTGTATATATTTGTTATACACGTCCATATAGATGATCCACTAGAGATGCTCTAAGAGCATCTCCAGTCGCGCCCCCAACAGGCCCTCCCCAGGCGTTTTTTCCGCGCCGGCGCCGAAAAAACGGCCCAGTCGCCCCCCAGAAGCCCGTTTTTCGTCGGCTCAGACCGAAATTGGTGCCGGCGGACCCAGGCAGAACCCGGCGCCCTGGGGGCGCCTGGGGCGCCGGCACAAGCGAAAAGGGGCGTGTGGGTCCGCCCTGTCGGCGAGTCGAGCGCCTCTTCCCGCCGTTTCTTCCCGCTTTTCCCCCACTTCCCTCCCATTTGCCCCTTTCCTCCCGCCATTCTCCCTCCCGCTCGCCTCCCAGCCGGCCGTCATGCCGCCGAAGAAGTACGCTGTCCCCCGCGCCGCGGCAACCGCTACCGCCTCCGTCGCCCAGCCGAAGCAGAGGAATCCGAGGGCACCGCCGTCCAAGCCGCCGGGCATGTCAAACACCGATTGGAGGGTGGAAGTACAGCGACAGGAGGCCGTCACCGCCGACCGGCGGAACAGGGCCCTCGCCAAGAAGACCCGTGACAACGCGGCACGCGCGGCTGCGGGCGCCGCTGCCGCTGACCAGGCCGAGGCCGAGACGACTCGCGCGGGTATGATGAATCCCCCCGGCAACCACGTGCAATACGCGCCCTGGGGGTCGCCAGGCTATGCCGACAGGGACACACACGGTGGGTTCAACCCCAACGTCGCCTTCCCCATGGCCACCCGGCCCAGCGCATGCCCTCGCTCGCCTTCGTCGGCGTGTAGTACCCTCCATACAACTACTCACCGCCCGTGTACGCATCCTCCCCGACGCCCCCTCTTCGCTGTTGCGCGCTGCCATTCTCTCACCTCGGCGGCACCGACGAGACCGAGGTCGACATGGACGAGATCATCGCGGAAGGTTCGGCCACGGCCACCGCGTCCCCCGGGTTCACCGCAGACGAGTCGGTGGATCTCAGCGGCGGCATGGAGGGCGAGCTCGGCTGCGTCTACGGCGACGAGGAACAGTAGGAGCAGGACGAGGAGGACGAGGAGGAGGAGGAGGAGCCGGCAAGGGGCCGCAAGAAGAAGAAGGCGCCGGCCAGGCCAGAGCCGCGCATCAAGTGGGCGTCCAAAGAGGAGGAATGCCTCGCCGAAGCATGGAAAGTCATCTGCCTCGACCCGACCATCGGCGCGAACCAGAGCCTCGACACGTACTGGGCGCGCATCAAGGCCGAGTTCGACGAGCGCAAGCTCGTCGATCCCTACTTCAAAGGCGTCTACATGCAGCGCGGGGCGAAGGCGATGGCGATGTAACGCCCCGGATTCGATGCGCCAGGTGTCTGCCAGTTATTCGCCATCGTTGCCATGTCATTTGCTTGCGTGTTGCATATTGTCATGTCATCATGTGCATTGCATTGCATACGTGTTCGTCTCATGCATCCGAGCATTTTCCCCGTTGTCCGTTTTGCAATCCGGCACTCCTATGCCCTCCGGTGTTCCCCGTTTCGTCTCCTGTTGTGAGTGGGTGTTGAACTTTCTCGGAATGGCCCGAGGCTTGCCAAACGGCCTTGGTATAGCACCGGTAGACCGTCTGTCAAGTTTCGTGCCATTTGGAGTTCGTTTGATACTCCAACGATTAACCGCGTAGCCCAAAACCCCCCTTTCTCTTTGCAGCTCAACCCCCTTCCAAAGTGGCCCAAAACCCATCTAACTCCCCTCCATGCTCTCGGTTGTTCGATCACGATCGTGTGGGCAAAAACCGCTCCTCATTTGGACTCTCCTAGCTCCCAGAAACTATATATATGCCCCTCCCCCGAAATTCGCGGATGTATCCCCCGAAACCCTAGCTTCTTCCTCCTCCCGCCGACGGACACGTCCACCCGCCGCCCGGACATGTCCGCCACCGCCCCCGCGCCCAATCCCGACGTGCCACGTGGCAGCCGCCGCCTCCCGCTGCCGCGGGCCCGCCGAGCCCATCTGAGGCCCGCGCAGGCCCTCGCGCCGCGGCCGCCCGGCCCGGTTCCCGTGCCTCCGCCCGCCGCCGTCGGAGAAGCCCCGCCCCACCGCCGTTGTCCTCCGCCGTCCGGCCACGCCCGGCACTGCTCCGGCCGCCCCCGCCGGCGCCGCCCCGGCCGCGCCCCGCGCCTCGGGCTCCGCCGCCGCCTCGCTCGGGCGTCCCGCTCCCCGCGGTGCCCCCGCGCCTCCCTGCCGGCGCCTCCGCCTCCGGCCACCTAGCTCCGCCGCCGCCCCGCGTGTCCTTCGCCGCCCTCGTCGACTCCGGCCAGATCCGGTTGAGGAGCGACCGGATCCAGCCCCCCCGCGCTCCGGCGACTCCTCCCCATGCCTCCCCGGCCAACTCCGGCCCCGTCTCCGGCGAGCATCTCCGGCCATCCTCGATCTCCGTGCCCGTTGACTTTCCCACGAGGTTGATTTTTCTGCCAAGTCCCGAATATTTTTGCATAATCATGCCTTGTTCATCGCATCGTATCTCTAAATCCGTAGCTCCGTTTCGTGCGTGTAATATGTCAAATTGTTCGCCTCGACGAGTACTTAATTTCATTCCATTGCATCATGTTCATTTGAGTTCATCTTGATGCCTTAATCTTCGTTGCAATAGTGCTTCATGATGTTGACTGCTGTCTGTTAACAGAACATGCTCATTTGTCATTTTTGCCATGATTGATGTGTGCATCCTATGAGGTTGATGTCTACATGTGTTTTGATCTATGTCATGCCATCTTTACATAGGTGCTTACCATGTATTTTTGTGATCAATGTGGTGACTAGCACAATCATGCAAACTAGGCATCGTGATGTTGCTGATTTTAGTCCCTGTTCTGTTGTTATTTTGATGCCATGTAAACATGATGCTACAGAGAGATCCATGCATATTTTGAGATACTTCAGTAAGGGTGTTTTGAACATATGGTTATTTTCTATCCATTCATGCCTCTGGTTGAAATTATGGAGTAGTCTAGCATGTCATTTTCGTGCTCTACTTTTGCTTCAAAATGTTTCCTGGCGGATTGTTTACGTGTTATTCAATTTTGCCAAGGTTGTTGTAGTTGATCCTTGCATGATATGAACTTGTTCTTGCCTTGGTTTGTTTCATAAACATGTCTTCTTGCTGATGCTATGCTTATATTGTCATGCAATGACTTGTGGTGAGTGAATCGAGCTTGTTAAGTAGTGTACTTGTTGTTGCTGTTTTGCTAGGTTGAATCTGTTATTTCGTGATGCTATGTAAACATGCTGCTACAAATCATTCTATGCATAATCTGGAGATGATCACTAAATATGTTTTGTTCTACATGTCTTGCTCTATCAATCCATGCCCCTGGTTGCATTTATAGCTTGCTGTAGATTGTTCATATCTTGCTTCAAAGTTGCTTGATAATGTTGCTGTCAGCCTGTTAACATTAAGTTCAGTTGTTGCCATGATTGTTGTTAGTGATCCATGCACCCTATAGACTTGCTCTTGCCACTCTTAGCTTCACAAACATGCCTTCTTACTGTTGGTTGCCTTGCCATGCTATATATTGCTCTGTAGTGAGTGGTACAAGCTCATCTACATGCCTTCATAATTCTGTTTCTGCCATGTTTGAATCTGTATTATAACTTGCTATGTTTACGTGGGTGCCATCATATTTTCTGATCCTTTTTGGCTTATGGTCAGTAAAGGACTTTTGATCTATGCAATTAGTAGGTTCATGCCATGCCTTCGTTTGCCATGATAAGTTCCTGTAACATGTTGTTTGATAGCTCTAAACATTGCAACCTGGTGTTATTTTCTGCAAAGTCTGAAACTGATATTATTTGCAATCTTGCCATGTGTGTTTGAGCATGTTCTAGTGATTTCTGGAGATAGCTCAGTGTTCATGTTTTGGTATGCTTTACCTATACATCATGTCCATGTCTTTTGTTTTCATGTTGAGATGCTGTAGCATGTTGTTTTGATGCTTGCAATATGCCTAGTTGCTGTTTTGGACAGCTTGTCCTTTAAACTTGTTCCATGTGTGTGTGTTGAACCGTTGCTCCGTTTTGAGTGTGCTCTATATGAAACTTGCTTGATTTTGCATGTAGCTTCATATTATCATGTTGCATCCATGTTTTGAGGTGTTTGCTTGATGTTTGTGTGCATTTAGCATCAATGCCATGTTTAACTTGTTTTGCTCATATCTTCTAGGCCGTAGCTCCGAACTAAATGAACTTTATATGTAACTTGACTAGAATCTCATGTAGATCATCTTGGTTCATCTTAACTTGCTGTTTAACAACTTGAACATAAGGTTTATTCAGATCTGGACCAATTTCGAAACTTGCATATGAGGACTTACCGGATTTGTTATATGTTGTTCCCAGCCTCATTTAAACTTGCTTTGATGTGTTGCTCTTGTTTGCATCATCTCTTTTCATGAGTAGCTTCATGTAGCTTTGTCATGCATCATACTTGGTTGTGCATCATGTCATGTTTATGTGTGGTGTGTTTACTATGTTGTGTGCTTCTTCTTGTTAGTTTCTGTTTCGTTGCGATCATGAGGATTCGTTCGTCTACGCTTGGTTCGTCTTCGTGGCTTCATCTTCTTCATGGACTCGTTCTTCTTCTTTGCAGGATTTCAGGCAAGATGACCGCTACCCTGGATCTCACTACTATCATTGCTATGCTAGTTGCTTCGTTCTATCGCTTTGCTACGCTACCTATCACCTGTTTATCAAGCCTCTCATATTGCCATGAACCTCTAACCTTTGACACCTTTCCTATGCAAACCGTTGTTTGGCTATGTTACCGCTTTTGCTCAGGCCTCTTATAGCATTGCTAGTTGCAGGTGAAGTTGAAGATTGCTCCATGGTGGACAGGATTTTGGTTGGGATATCACAACATCTCTTATTTAATTAATGCATCTATATACTTGGTAAAGGGTGGAAGACTCGGCCTTATGCCTGGTGTTTTGTTCCACTCTTGCCGCCCTAGTTTCCGTCATACCGGTGTTATGTTCCCGGATTTTGCGTTCCTTACGCGGTTGGGTGATTTATGGGACCCCCTTGACAGTTCGCTTTGAATAAAACTCCTCCGGCAAGGCCCAACCTTGGTTTTACCATTTGCCTCACCACTACCTACTTTTCCCTTGGGAGTCGCTCTCTCGAGGGTCATCTTTATTATAGCCCCC
>NC_041387.1:523335541-523345965 GCF_002162155.2 Triticum dicoccoides | reverse complement strand
GCTTGTCTAAGTGTTGGTCCGAACTAGAGCCCTTTGCAGCGCCCCCTCAGGGAAACTTGAGGTCTGGTTTTAGTTGTACGGATTGCTCATCCGGTGTTGCCCTGAGAACGAGATATGTGCAGCTCCTATCTGGATTGTCGGTGCATCAGGCGGCTTTGCTGGTCTTGTTTTACCATTGTCGAAATGTCTTGTAAACCGGGATTCCGAGTCTGATCGGGTCTTCCTGGGAGAAGGTATATCCTTCGTTGATCGCGAGAGCTTATCATGGGCTAAGTTGGGACACCCCTGCAGGGTATAATCTTTCGAAAGCCGTGCCTGCGGTTATAGGCAGATGGCAATTTGTTAATGTCCGGTTGTAGATAACTTGACACCAGATCCGAATTAAAACGCATCAACCGCGTGTGTAGCCGTGATGGTCTCTTTCCGGCGGAGTCCGGGAAGTGAACACGGTTTTGGGTTATGTTTGACGTAAGTAGGAGTTCAGGATCACTTCTTGATCATTGCTAGCTTCACGATCATTCCGCTTGCTCTCTTCTCGCTCTTATTTGCGTATGTTAGCCACCATATATGCTTAGTCGCTGCTGCAGCCTCACCACTTTACTCCTTCCTTTCCCATTAAGCTTTGCTAGTCTTGATACCCATGGTAATGGGATTGCTGAGTCCTCGTGGCTCACAGATTACTACAACAACAGTTGCAGGTACAGGTTATGCGATGATCATGACGCGAGAGCGATGTTTGCTTGTTTTGAAGTTCTTCTTCTGCTTCTTCTTCGATCAGGGGATAGGTTCTAGGTCGGCAGCCTGGGCTAGCAGGGTGGATGTCGTTTGAGTTTCTGTTTGTGTTTCATCCGTAGTCGGATGACGCTCTGATGTATTGTGATGTTGTATTCGTGTGGCATGGTTTGCCTCTTGTATGTATCCCCATCTATTATGTAATGTTGATGTAATGATATCCACCTTGCAAAAGTGTTTCAATATGCGGGTCTATCCTTGGTGGGACCTTCGAGTTCCTTTTGGATAGGGTCGCATATTGGGCGTGACAGGCGAACCATTGGGGGCGTATCCAGGGGGCGTGCAACAAATGGCACGGGATCGTCGAGGAGGTCGTCGGTCGGCCGGAGAGCGGCGCCAGCATGGAGGATTAGGTATGCCACACCGTTCTCCCGCCTCTTTTCGCCGTTCACAAGCCGACTGTTTGTTCGTCCCCGCACAGTTGATGCGCATGTTCGGCCTGTACCGACAGGGCAACAGCGACGTCGAGTTCAAGTACCTCCACGTCTACAAGCGCATCGACAAGTGTGACAAGTGGGCGGAAGTCCGGCGCACCATCGAGAAGGCCAAGGAGACCTACAAGCCTGACACGCTGACTCCGGGCGCGTCATATGGGCGGCCGGACGGCAACAAAGGTGCCAAGAAGGGGAAACACGCCGACGCGGCCACAGCTCGCGTGCAGGAGTCCATCCAGCACTGCCTCGCCGACGCACAGGTCCGGGCCGCCCTTCGTGAAGAGAAGACCGAGGCGCGTTGGCCGGCGTTGATGTCGACCAGCGCCGTCAAGCTCGACCTGCTCCGGACCAACGTCCCCGCGAAGAAGAGGAACACCGACCTGGCTTTCCTGCCCGGCGGGGCGGACATGCTCCAGAGCACCGACGAGGCGGAAGGCGTGGTACAGGACGCATGTTGGCCTCATCCTGGATCAGCTTCCCTCGGCGACGCCGCCCACGCCCACGACGCCCACGCACACGCCGACGCCGCCGCCAAGCCCGGCCGCTGATGATGCCGAGACTGCCCGCAGCACCAAAGCCACGCCGCCAAGCACAAAGGCCCCGTCAAGCCCGCGCACGCCGACTCCGGCGACGCCGGAGGCCGACCTCGCCGCCTGATGCGCGCGTCCGTCCTTTTCCTGATGCCGAGACTGCCCGCTTTTTTGTACGCCGAACATAACTCATCCAGCCGCCGATCTAGTCCACTTGATCGCCGGATTATGGCGTCTATTTTGAGCGCGGGAACGACTATGTTTGAATTTTGCCATGGCTTGGGGGGCGGCTGGGGGCGTGACTGGGAGCTGGGCCGGCCCCAGGGCCGAACTAGCGCCGGCTCGCCCCCAGGCCGCGGTTTTTCTGCGCCCTAGGGGGCCGAACGGCTGGAGATGCTCTAAGTGTATACTTGTATGTGTGAGCATATGTACCGTGTTAAAAGAAACTCATGGAAACGATTAGATCACTAACAACTTCTGGTGATTGGAGAGTAGGCTGCTACGGCGGCGCGACTGGATGGAAACGGAGTATATAGCCTCTGCCTGTCATGCTCACCCCTTCCACTGCCTAGCATGCTCGCTTGGCTCAGTTGATGCGAACGGAAAAGCACAAACGGCCTACCATTTTGTTCGTCGACGGTGGTCGGAGCCCAGTGCCACTGGTCTTACAGCCGGAGTTGCCGCTACTTCTACAAAAGTTCGGATTTTCTATTTCTCAGTCAACGAAGTTTGCACATCAAACTAGAGTTTCATTTCCAAAATATACAACTACTTTGCCAAATACCGACGAACTCCATGATATGTCTGCCGGAAACAGAATCAACAGCAGGCGCGACTGACAAAGGGATGTAGTTATTTCTATTGCATGCTATGAGACGGTCACGTCAAAAAAAAAAAACTCAGCCGTGCGAACAAAGCCGGTGCAGCGCTGTTACAGATAGATAGCGAGGTGAAGGATATCAATTACGGCATATGGAAAAGTAAACTTATAACAGATGTTCATTTCTTCCAAAGGAGACGTGTACAAATCGTAGGAGGCCCAAAACCACCTCACAATAGATTTGTATATATAAGCATTAAAAGAGACATGTTGTTAGCTACACTCAGGTAAACCTCAACAGCGAAATCCAGACGGCTCTGATGAGCATGGGAGCATGCTTGATTTTGAATATCTGGATTAGACCTTCGCTAAATGCCCCAGGGAGACCTCCTGATCAAACCCAAGGTAGCAATCTGACACAACAATCAGCTTTGCCTCCTGAAAAGAGTATCCTCTCGTCAAAACATTTAAAAGTGCATGTAATTATCTAAGCACAACGCCAACACGAAATCATGAGTCTTCATTGGAAAAAAAAACATGTCCTGCATTTGCCTAGATCCCAAGTTTATACAGCAATCTGACAGAATCCACCAAGAACTATGGATGGGCATATTAGGTCTGCATATTGTTCAGATTCAACATTTATACAACAAACTGAAGCCCTGAATAACAACAGATGCATAGCGAATGGCCAAACATGGCAAGGGTAAAAGGTATATGGTAGAGCTAATATATTGGCAACTTGGTGTCGGCTCTAGCATAGTAAGGCTCATCATTTAGATTGCTGCTCAATTATTATTATTTATTAAGTAAAAAAATTAGACAATTCTTCGGCACAATCGTCAAGTCACTCAAGCAGAGCAATATATTCGCACTGAGCTTTGCTTAGCCTGGCAATTCACATGTGGAGGAATTATTACCTGGATATTTAACATCGGTGGCAATTCCATGCGAGTGTTAAGCACACGATCTGCAAAACTAATTCTTTTCAGACCATATAGCTCCGAGCTTGTAGTATTCCCCAGGACCAGCCACCAGGCTTCTTGTTTCGCCTACAGAAAACAGCATGGAAAGTTAAATGCAAAGGCATTTATTGAACTTCAGGAACGAACATTGATAAAATGTCCAAAAGGCAATAATATTGAAGCTAAAGAGGATTTACGAGTACCACATTGGAGCTAATATAGTAACAGTCAGTTACAAGTATAAAAGGCAATTATTAGCACAAGATATCATGAGTATACAAACAGTTTCTTAGAACACCGGAAAGCTCTGTAAAAACGTCAAACTGGCAGCTACCCAAATAGTCGCTTTCTGCTATTTGCTTTGCCGAATCTATCACCCGTTTTCTCATTGCACAGGGTAATAATTCTAGGGAGACTTCATGATTATCGACACATGGCAAGTTTGATATGCCAGTAGCAAATCAGAGTTGTGAGATAATGTATTCTTATTTCATTATTTGCCGCCTAGCACATTGGTTTCTGGCTGAGAAATGCGGCTTTCCCTGAGATAGCTTAAATTACTTGTTGGTACACTGAAACTTTCAATTAAACCTATCAAGTTATTGTATAATATTTCAAATATTTAAAAATTACTGAAAAAGTTACATGTGGATTTGTTTATCCAATCTTTTAAATCAAACACCAACTTGGAGGCTATATTTATCATGTTGGATTACTCATTACTACTCCCTCCGTCCCATAATATAAGAACGGAGGGAATAGTATAATACTACCTCCATCCTGGTTTGTTGGTCCCCGTTGTATTATGTGCCAAATTTTGACCATAAATTTAACTAACAAAATATTTATGCATGCCACCAAAAATTATATCACTGAAACCTATGTTCAAATACGAATCCAACGATATATTTTTTGTTGACATGCACTAACATTTTTTCAATTAAATCTTTGGTCAAAATTTAGCACAAATTACAAAGGGGACCAATAAACCCGGACGGAGGTAGTACCGCTGAAGCATACATTACAGTTCTCGAAAGTACCACTATGTCAAAGGGTTTTGTAAAATTACTCCATCCACCTGTAAGCATATGTCGCCATGGGATGCATGCAGTAAAATATTGTCGACTATATTAACTCCCTCTGTCCCATAATATAAGATGTTTTTTGACAGTGTAGTGTCAAAAAACGTCTTATATTATGGGACAGAGGGAGTAGATAATACCATAGATATGACTTGCAGGTCGTGAAACTTTCGCTGGTATATTATTAGAAAGCACTATAACAGAATCTTGCATTTGAGGCCATAAATGGACAAAAGTTTAACTTATGTAATAGCAGCCTGATCCAATGATAAAATGACGTATGTTTGACAATGAGATGCAAGCAGTACTTATAAAACATAGCAATTTTACATAGTCACTAACCTTAGGGAATTTAGAGGAAAATACTCTTGGCGAACGACGTGTATTTTTAATTTGCATTCTAATGTTCAGCATTTGAGGTTTTGACTGCTCCTTATCTTCATTCTGTAGCTTAACTTTAACATCAAGGCGAGGGAAATGTTGCAGATCCTGCATGATACAAACATAATATTCACAATATGATTTTTATTTCCATCTGGCGGTACGAGGAATCGAGGATATTACCAAATGACCTTTATTGCATGGATGACATGAACTATCCAGTGATACAAGTTGTAAAGGTGCCTCTCGGAAAATACAAGCCGTAAAAGAGAACTGGATAAAAGAAAAGTGTGGACTTGCACCACACTACGTGAAAACCCAAGGTTTCAAAAACATTTTTGTTCCAAACAGAATATGCTTATCACTACTATGAGGCTAGAGACTCTTGGGCACAATACAAAAGCATAAGTGGCTGAGCCTAACACAAATAATATTTCTCGGTAATTTTTCAATAGCAGATTTGGTAGCACTTCTGTTCCATGCTAAAGATGGGAATACAGATATGTAACTGCCAATCATATATTTCAGCAGATATCTAAGATCGCTAGGGAAACAAATGTTCTTCCATAGGAGTGTTCTTCCAAAGGCAGTGCAATGGAAGTCCAAAGTAGTACCTGATACAAGTCTGCAGCAGAAAACGGTTGAAGCAACTTGTGTAATTCTTCACGAGAATGATCTAGCAAGCTCAGAACTGTTGAAACTCCCCTGCCTTTAAGATGATCTAGAAGGTTATCATTCATGGATGGTAACATCAAGAGTGATGAATCTCTCTCAAACCAGAGACCCTGATAAAACAAAATTGAAGTTCAGTTCATAAAGAAAAACCCTATTTGGAATTCTGACACTGGTACAGTGTTATCCTTCTGTACAGAACCTAGCTGCCAGCCTACCACAGATCATCAAAATGAAAGAAAATCTGAATCAACAGCATTCACCTGTATGATCATTTGTAAGAGATGCATACATGTCAATGCACTTGAAAGCCATCCACTGTTGGCACATACATCAATCATAGCCTGTATAATACGTATGCTCTGATCAAGAATTGACTTCAAGTCAGTGATATAGTCACTAATTGGTAATTCTGCTCTGGAGAAGTGTGCCTGCAAGGCAAATATGGAAAGAAGAAGGTACTTAGCACCTCACTGTACATTGTAAAGTATGTATTAGCCTTAACATCAGTTGAACTCCCCTTACCTGGAAGAGTAAATTAGCCTTAACATGTGGGTCATCAAGGTGGTGCTGGTCAACTGAATAAGGGACCTTTTCACAGAGTGTTCGATTCAAGGTATCCTGAATAGGAGAAAAACATAAGTGCAATCAGAGAGATAACATTGTGACAAAATCAAGTTCAGGGTATTATACTAAGATCATAATGTTTTGATGGACTGGATGTATGGTATTTTTCCACCTCCAAACAAATACTCCCTCCGTTCCTAAATATAAGTCTTTGTAGAGATTTCACTATGAACCACATGCGGATGTATATAGATGCATTTTAGAGTGTAGTTCATTCATTTTACTCCGTATGTGGTCCAAAATGAAATGTCTCCAAAGACTTATATTTAGGAACGGAGGGAGTAGATAATTGCCTTGAATAAAAAGAAAACCAGTTTGCTCTATCCTTCTAATGTGGCAAAATTTGGACAAGACATTTCAGATTCGCCGTTGCTCACACTCTAAATTTGTTGCTTTCCTGAAATGCATTCGCCAAAACGCGCTGCACAAATTACTATGATATTGTTTGTCTTAGGAGGGATCACGTGAAAGTTCTGTTTTCCATTGTGCATGCGTACTTGTGAACATATTACCTATGGACTGACCGACTGATGCATGCTGCAGTACACAGTTGTGCTTTTTATGCCTTGTCTATTCTACAAAAAAGATCTTCTGTGAATTGCTAACAATTTAGGTATATCTAGTGCTACGATGCACAATTTGTGTTCTGTTTTCTGGCCTTTTTACTAGGCTGTGGCAGAATATTTGCATCATAAGAAATTCCTTTTTTGGACAATTGGAAGCAATGGTAAAGTTGATGCAACCGAATCAGTTGGGGCTACTGTAACATGGTGTGATTGCCTGGTACACACAAGGGCAAAAGAGACATTTCAGCCACCTCCACCCTATTGCATATGCTACACCAGCCCCATGGATCCTCTTCAAAATGCAAAGCCAAAGTGTGCACATGGGTGTGATGCATCATTCCATTGAGTATCTACATATATGGTACATAGGTGCAGATACACGCCTCTAGTCACCCAGTCTATCTCTCTTGTTTGTTTGCTTCCCAGAAGCAAAGCCAAAAATTAGGGTGACAAAGAACAAATGCCATGGATTTGAGTGTCCTTAGCAATTTTTCCTTCAAAAGTTTCATGTCAGGACTGACAGGCTTTGTCGAAGGAACTTAATCCATGTTCAATCATTCTGTAGAAAAAATGGAGGAATGCTTGGTTTTTGGAAAAGAAGGGTTCATAGGTAAACTCACCTCATTATGACGTACAGGAAGCTCGTCGAATTCTGCAGCAGCTGACAGTATGTGCACAAAGGCCTGCAGAAAATAGTCTGAGCTATTAATCCTCTAGCTATTCCAAATCAACTGGTGCTACAAGAGTCAAATAAAGAACTACCGAATAAGTAAGGCATCAATTTTACTTACTTCCAATGATGTATTGGGACCAATATTTGACCCAAACATTGAGACAGTAAGGTAACTAAGGTAATATTGTGAAGCTATTTTCCCCAAAATTAAAGACTGCACAGAATGGTCATCCACTTTTATGCATCCACTGTCTTCAAGATCTTCAAGTGTAGTTTCCACTAACCTATTTATACAAAGCAGGATAGACAGACTGTCATGTGATGTTAAAGCTAGTGGCAGGTCTAAGCTAAATGAGGTCCTTGTTTATCACCTCGAGAGATAAGCATTCAAGGTATATGTTTCAGTATCTTCCAATCCGTAGTAAGATGGATTAACAACCTGCCGAACAGACATTGCAATAGATGCATATAGCCACATCAGAAATTCATAACGATATAATGAAGGACTTCTATCAATAGCTTGAGGGTAACAGGTTTAAACCAACGGGAAAACACAACAGCTGTATATATCCAACGTATGTACGTACGTCAATTGTAAAGTATTTAGTATCCATGTTAATTATGGTTTTGACCACAGAGAAAATTACAGCCTGAAACAGTGAACTTGAAAAATTGTCCAATTAAGTACTCCCTCCGTCCAAAAATACGTGTCATCAAAATGAATAAAAAAATGTATCTAGAACTAAAATACGTCTAGATACATCTCCTTTTATCCATTTTGATGACAAGTATTTCCGGACGGAGGGAGTATAAGTTAAAAGAACATAGTTAGGAAAGAGAACAAGATAAATACCAGTCTGCGATATAGGTAAGTCCAAGTAAGATAGATAATTGCCTCCTCTTTATTACCAATTGTGCTCGAAACAATCTCTGCATTTATGTGATCGTGCAAGTGCTCCCTCAGATTACTTTCAACAGGGAACGGTTCATACAAGAACTGAAACAATTACAATAGTGAGTATTAAACTCAAGATGAATAAGCATCGGACTGTTCATTAGGTAGGCAAAGTAACATGCTACCTTCTTATAAAAGCTCTTTTTTGGTTCATGAACAAGAATAACAGCTTTGCCATGTTGGTCATATTGTGGCCGGCCAGCACGGCCCATCATTTGCAGAATATCTGTGATAACATAATCAACATATCTTTTTGTTTTCCCGTCATAGTATTCAGTACCCTACAAAAGAATGGAGTGAGTGCTCAGATAAATGTCGTCAAAGATGAAGAAAATGTGAAGCATCATGTCACCTTGATTATGACCAGGTGAGCTGGAAGATTGACACCCCAAGCCAGTGTGCTAGTGCATACTAGTACCTGCCAAAACAATAAATTATGTTTACATTTTGCTCAACTATGTGACCAAGTTCATATAAAATAGTCCCTCTGTCCCAAAATAAGTGTCTCAACCTTAGTGCAAAGAACCTGTTAGCAAGAAATTTCAGTTATCAAAGAAGGCACACCTGAATCTTGTTGTTTGAAAAGAGTTCCTCAACCAAGGATCTATCTCTATCATTTAGACCTGCATGATGAAGACCTATTCCAAACTGAAGTGTATGTCTCAAATTGCTATCAGTGACTTGTGAAAGAATCATGTCTAGAGAGTTATCTGCCATGCTGAGGAACTGCGTTGGTTTCTCATCAGATGCTGCAAGCTGCAATATAGAGTACAACACATATAAGATAGCACCAGCTATATACTTTCTTAGTGACAGAAAAACAGAGCAGCATTCCACCTGAATGAGATCAAGAGCTGTAAGTCTCGTCTGTCGACGTGATGACACAAAGATGAGAACTGGTTTATCAGGTGAATGAGTACATATGGCTGCATATGCTGGTTTGTTCATGCTATTCATTCTCGGGCAGTAGAACTTCCCAGGATATCCCTGTTTGTGGAAAAAAGGCAATACAAATTTATGATGTAAACTGTGAAGCCTCTTTTAAGCTGTGATATATCAGAACATGTAACGATCAAATAAATAATTGACTATCCACAGATGCGGAACCGGAAATATTTTTCTCTCCTCGAGGTAACACAAAACTAACGATTACCTTTCCTAAATATCTGCTCGCGGGTTAAAAGAAGTTTCATCCAAGAATGCACAAGAACTAATTAATGAATATGTTTCTTAAAATACAACTTTAAAAAACAATGGTTGTGTGTATCTTTTTGCCTAAAGCCAACATCATGAGGAAAGTGACTCTACTGGAGAATATGGGCAGTTGTTATTGAACCAAACAAGGAACTTACAGAACAACTGAAATCCTCCTTACCTGAATATGCACTTCAAGAGGTACAGGCCTCACGCTGGGCTTGAAATTAAACAGACCATCATCTCTGACGCCCAACCAATCGGCCAAGTCCCTGAAGTAGATGCAAGTGGTCAGCCCACACAGAAAAGTGATCCGGTGATCGTATAAATATACACATTAAGAAAATAAATACAGATACATGACAAAAGCCTATCCTGGGCCCACATGCTCGAAGGTGAAGAAAAGAATATACGTGCATAACATGCTCGAAGGTGGAAAAATAACATAGATGTACATACCATAGAAGTAGGTGTACTAGCAAAATCTATGCAACCATAAGATTTTTTGTGTTTTCTAACTGTATTAGTCATTCATCGTGTACAGCTCGTAAATGGACATGCTTTTGTACGATTTTTTTGCTAATACACTTGTTTTTTGCACGATACATATCAGTAAAAAGATGAGAAACAACACTTTCAAGTTGTTGAGAGCACCAAATCCGTGTCCTACATGATAACACCTATGATTCTCAAATACACTGAGAGTAGTCCTAGCATTCATGTCATAGGATTT
>NC_041387.1:523316440-523335313 GCF_002162155.2 Triticum dicoccoides | reverse complement strand
GTCAAATACGATTTAACACTGGTGCATGTATGATGGCATGGCATTGTTGCTGCAGTTCATACGTGGGAAGAACTCATAAAGCACATAGATAGCTTTATAAAATTACAGTGTAGATAAGGATATTCTGATGTACTAGCGGATAGAGAGAAATGCAAGCCAAAGTATCCCTTTGAAACATACCGAGCATTGGCTAATGCTGTTGATAAACCAACAAACCGAATTGAACGTTCTGTTTGTGATGATATGTATCGCATTCTTGATACGATGACCTGAAATAAGAAGTTTCACCATTGTAAACAATTGTAAGGACACCTTCAAAGAAGGATAAACACAGCAGAACATATGGTATTGAGGTGAATCAATGTAAAAGACGATAAGTTGTACAATGTTGAGATATAGTAGTACAAAGTAAATGAAGTTACTTGAGAGGCCATATAATATGTTAAAGATCAACAAGAGTCTGAGTTCATAGGCAGCCTACAGTGTAATTTAGTAGAAGCATTTATCAAGTTGTGCGTATGGAAGGGTTACCTCAAGAATAGGCCCACGGTCAGCTCCAAGAAGATGTATCTCGTCTAATATCATGAGTCCAACCTATCATCAGCAAGCTAACAAGTCATTACCAACTTAAAATAAAATTATATACTCCGTATAATTTACAGAAACGGAGCAAAACAGAAAATAGCCAACATAGAAAAATAAAAATTAGACCTTCATAACATAACTTCTACTGTGCCAACTGCGACTGATCCCATCCCACTTTTCGGGGGTCGAAATTATGATATCAGCTGATAATAGGGCCACCATGTCTGGTGTAAAATCACCAGTCATTTCAACCTGCCAAAAGCATCACTTCAATTACATTAAGCACGATGATGTATTGGTGGCGGAAAAGAAGATGGAATGCTACAAACCATCTTCTTCCCAAGCTGAGTAACAAGCCGATGTCTCCAATCATTCATTCTTTCTCGCACTATAGCCTTTAGAGGAGCAATGTAAACTACCTGAAAAGGTGTCAAACATGTCAATGCCAAAAAATATCTCGGCTTTATACAGGAATTCAATCAACAAACCTTCATGTCCGGTTGGGTATTGAAAAGATGAAGCATTGCTAGTTCTGCAGAAATTGTCTTGCCACTCCCAGTTGGTGCTCCCAAGAGCACATTGGTTTCAGTGTGATAAAGAACATGGAAAGCCTGGAAAACAAAATCATCAGGGCAAAAAGTATATGCATTAAAGGAAAAGGTACATTAAGCTGGAATCAGCCGGCATAAACAGTGTATGCACCAGGCATCATACAGCAAAAGGAATACTCCCTCTGTTTCTAAATATGAGTCTCTAAAAAGATTTCAATAGAAACTACATAGGGATGTATATAGACGTATTTTAGAGTGTAGATTCACTCATTTTGCTCCATATGTAGTCTATATTGGAATCTCTAAAAAGACTTATATTTAGGAACGGAGGAAGTATTTGATAACTTCCACTAATAGGAACAGATACAGATTGGTAAATTGCTGCTGGAATACTTAACTTAAGTATCGAAAACATTTAACTAGAAAGTTATGTGGTGTAGATACACTAGCATTAGCATGCTGAAACATAGCATGAAACAGCCAAGACAAAAGATAAATGGAATCCAAAGTGCACCTGTGTTTGTATGGGATTGAAATGGGTAAATCTGTACAAATCTTCGTATGCTTTGTTGCCAAGAGCACTCAGTGGAAGAGGCTTCAGGTCCAAAAGTTCAGTGTGTGTTATTTGTGTCTGCAGGAAAAACATGCAGAATTCAAGATTTGACAGTGGAATGTAAACACTGTGGAACTGACATAAGATATTGCTAAATTCACCTGAGGCAAGGTAAGATTATGAAATGAGACGGTAAAGATTGACTCCGAATGCAGCCAGGAGTCTGATACAGCTCGGATATAGTACTGCGGCGGATGAGGCTCAAA
The DNA here is from genome assembly GCF_002162155.2 of Triticum dicoccoides. NCBI lineage: Eukaryota > Viridiplantae > Streptophyta > Magnoliopsida > Poales > Poaceae > Triticum > Triticum dicoccoides. The sequence continues at coordinate 523,333,358 of NC_041387.1, read as the reverse complement.
GATCGGTATATTAAAAGACATCTTTGTAGGTGTACCTCTTGCCATCTTCTTTGTCAGTGTGAAGAGCTCCGAATGATAAATAGTATCATTTTCAGAATCCTGAAAACAAATGTGCATGTTTGACCAAGTTTTTAGAAAAGAATACCAATATCTACATTACCAAATTTGTATCAATAGATCCATCACGTAAAGTATTTTCATAATTTATTTATTTTATAAGTAGATGTCGATATTTTACTCTATAATCTTGGTCAAACATACACAAGTTTGACTTGCACGAAAATCGATACACCTTATATTCTGGAACAAAGGGAGTATAAGCTAATTCTTTGGCCCTTATCAGTTGCTGGTACACAATGTCACATATCTATACATGCATCCAATAGTAACTAACTTAACACTGAATGGGACAAATTTAGATTGGCAACCATAAATGGAAGTTACAGAATTTGATCCACTGTACAGTTCTTAATACAACTGCATGCACAATGAGCTCATGTCTTAAGTCCAAAAATGATGACGATGTATATAGATGTATGTCCATCTCTGCAGTTACTAGTCTCTAAGCACAGTCATATCAGTGGCATCTTCAAATAATCACACCAAACTGTAAGCACACTAACCATAGTCCAGTACTATACATTAGATAAGTTTTTTCAACTCTGCTACAATTCTAAAACGATTTAGTGTCAGGTGCAAAAACATAATATGTGTAGATTAACACACCTCCACAATAATCAACCATCGTTGTGACATGCCATGGTGACGATCCTTCCACACAAATTCAGGAGTTATAAGCAGGTCCACCTACAAATTATCATAGTAACCGCGTAAGTGGTAAATAATGAACTAATTTGAGAAAAAACATCAGAATAATTGAGTTGACACCAGCTCTTACTTTCAGAACAGTCCTGGTGATTGGACTAACGGAAGCAGATAAGTTGACGTGTGGGAAGTATCCAACATACTGCTTAACCAACTTCAGTAGAAAAAAAAAGTGTTAACTTCATCAGGTATAGTCACTAGCTCAAACTAATGGAATCAACCATATATGCATAACTTGTAAGTCTACACATACCCTTCCCTGATGAGAAAAACGAATGAGGGCTCCAACGTCATTTTCCTCCATTTCATAAAGACGGTCCAGGTCCACATTTCTTTCCTCAAGTTTCCACAATATCTAGTTCAGAGAACATTAATTATATTTGGGAAACGAGAGAAACACGATATGGTAAAAAAACAGTGATGACCAATAGCAACCTCAGGAGAAATGTCCCTATCGAACTGCCTAAGAGGATGGAGATGTGGCCATATTTTGCGATCTACGGCCTTGCAATATTCCAATAATAAGGATGTCATCTCAGACCACCCCCTACGCAGACAAATCTCAAACAACGCCCTCATAATGCGACCCAAGCTTTGACTAATGTATTGAGCATCAGAGTGTAAGGAGGAGCTGTCAACTGAGGCACGGGAAATAAAAACCTGAAAATAGATCAAACTCCTCAACTTAGGAATGTTCCTGGACTCAAACTTAATGAAAAAAAGTGACAGTTCTTCAACAGTAACCTGTATGAGAATTGAAATTTTCCCATGCTTGTCAGTCGGCCCACCCTTGACTTCCAATGGGCATGCTTTCCTGGCAAGTGTTTCTAATTCATCTTGTTCTTCTTCTCTAACTACAATATTTTCAAATTCAGAGGAATGGGCCACCATGTTAATCACCTGAGGTAGGTATCAAGAAAGGTCAATAAAACTTCACGAACATCACAAGCTGTAACAAAGAAACCACAAAAGGAGATAACCAACTGCCTACCTCACTTTCACTCATGTGACGACGAAGCATCTCGTTGTATGTCTCAACACTGGAGTACTGAAGGTAAAAGTGACTTGCAATTCGACCGAGCTCTGTGCAGTAGAAGTTGCCACTCTTTTCATCATAGCGCATCATCTTAGCCTTGTCTAGCGAACGTGCAGCATCAATAATAAATGACCGTTGCTTGGCGCCCATGGAAGGATCTCCAATCACCTTAATGGTTAGACAAGTTAAAATGTTGTCACAATCAAAGAAGTGTTGAGTACCAATATGTGCAGTGAAGCACCTCAAAGAGTAATAAATTATCTAGTTTCTGACATGATACAAAATGGTTGTTCGTAAGAATACAGGGACCATGACTTATTTCTGAAAGAATTAATGCGTTAAAAAGAACTAGACAGTGTAACAGATGTTAAAAGAATTTATGTACAAGGACTGCCTTTCAGTTATTTTACTCGGATGATATCAAAAACCACACTAGAAAATTTGTCATCCACTGAAAAGAGTGGTATTTATTTTACATATAAAGTGTGAACAATGGGAGAAATATTACCTCTTCCCAAGTTATCCCATACACCAGAGGATTAGTCTTCATCCTTCTAAATAAGTATGTATAGCCAAGCCAGGCACAGGCCTCCCTGACATTTGTTACAGTTCCCAAGGCAACCTCAGCATTCAAATTATCTTTCAATGATCCAAGGAACTGCAAAATAATTGTGGTCACGAAAAATTAAGCATGGACTGGAAAAAACTTACAGCAATCAACCAACTTGCCAAGGCTACATTTCAAAAAGAAAAAACTTGCCAAGACTACAAGCAAATAAGAAACTAACTTTGCAAATTAGCAATGTTTAAGGTATTAGTAACTACTCCCTCCGTTCCTAAATATTTGTCTTTCTAGATATTTCAACAAGTGACTACATACGGAGCAAAATGAGTGAATCTACACTCTAAAATATGTCTACATACATCCGTATGTTGTAGTCCATTTGAAATGACTAGAAAGACAAATATTTAGGAACGGAGGGAGTATTAACTAGTCCTAAGAAACTACCGTGGTAAGGAAATTAATTAGTATTAGATCATCCACAGTGGTCCGTGTACTTATCTAATGCCATGACAAACAAAGATTTTGTTGAGGTGGGGATGAGGAGATGCGACTTGGAAGAGATGCAAGGTTAAGGTAGCACACAAAACAAGGTATAAAACAAAATGTGCACTGAAAAGCTCACCATACAGACCAAGAGAGAAAGAGAGGGAAGGAAAATTCTATGAAAAAGAATAGCAGATGTAGGGAAGGGTCCTCTTTGTATTTTCAAGGCCAAAATCAATCGAATATACAGGACACATACTAGTAAAAAAAAGTGTGACACTATTCCAGCAAATACTCCTCTTCATGTCCCACCTATTTGATTGAGTTTGACCATGATATTTGCAGAGCTCTAGAATATATCCCCCACTACACTATGTAATTTTTCAAGAAAGTTAGAACTTCTAAGGTTTATTTTTCGGAATTTCCACCAAATCGCACAGTTTCACCGGATACACCGCCTCTACAACTCAATCTTCTAACCTATAACTGGACACAGAAGAATATTTGATTGATATCGTCCACAGCTTGTTCTAATATCCTCCATTGTAAAAGGTCACATGTTTGCTGACCTGGCTTTCTATTGGAAGCTGACTAGTCAATAATCTCAAGTAATAGGCCAATTTGTCATGCGTCGTAATAATAATTCCTTCACCACTTTTATCAAACTGTGGCCTCCCAGCACGTCCAAAGATCTAATAAGGAAATGAAAGAGCATTAGAATATAATATTTGAGTAATAGAAATGAAAAAATGCAAAATCACGACAAGTTCAGAGAGGTACCTGCATCACATCGAGCATCCCCAGATCTCGCCATCCGCCAGCTTTAGCATCATATAATTGTGTGCCCTGTTTGTTGGTAATATATTACTTTATGCAGCAGGCCAGCAGTGCAGTACATTGTGGAAAAAAAGATTGTAGACAACTGGAAACATATGTTGGCATCCTTGGATCAGCCAAAAAATGTATTCAAGATAGCACAATCATAAGAAGGGTATTGATCTGCATCCATCTAAACCAACTGAACTAAGTTTTTTTACTATCACCTTTTGCAGAGATAATTTAAGTATGACCTTTCCAAGGAACACTGTTATCTACTCCCTCCGTTCCTAAATATAAGTCTTTGTAGAGATTCCACTACAAAACTACATACGGATGTATATGGACACATTTTAGAGTGTAGATTCACCTATTTTGATCCGTATGTAGTTCATAGTGTAATCTCTAGAAAGACTTGTATTTAGGAACGGAGGTAGTATTTAATAGTATCTATATATACTGAGTTTACTACCTCTAAACAAGTCACTAAACTGTTGAGTTTTTTTAGTATGACCTTTCCAAATAACACTTTTATCTATTAACAGTATCTATAATTAGTTACTTTACCACCCCTAAAGAAGTTACTAGACGGAATTAAATAAAATATAACTAGTGATACATATGCTGACAGTAATTTATTTTACCAATATTTAGTTAAGAAATAAGTCATGTAGATTCCAAGGAAAATGTTTCTTTGGCATGGAAAAAAAACAAATAGACACTAACCTTTATAACAACTGTATGAGCTGGTAAGTTTACTCCCCAAGCCAATGTTGCTGTACAAACAAGGACCTAATCGAAATAAGTTAGCACATGACTGAAACTAATGAAGGTTGCACAGAAACTTACTTTCAAGAGACCATCAACTTACTTTCAAGAGACCATCAGCAAACAAGCGCTCCATCAAATTTCGGTCAGAACGCATCATTCCAGCATTATGTATGCCAAATCCAGAATCAAAAAATTCTATAACTTCACGACTTTTGGCTTTACTGACATCTCTCTGCAAACACAACACTAGGTAAATAAAAATTACTAGATTTAAGGCTAATAATAAAACCAGAATGGTAAAGTATACCTTGATCAATCCGTATTGGGGATGGTCTGCATTTGAAAATAACTCCACTTCCCCTGCTTTTGCAGCTAGGTCAATCTGCAAGGCATGATATAAGAATGTGCAACTGAAATCAACTAAAAAATGAATACAGATATCAAGAAAAAAGAAACAAGAGGACCTGAAGAGTGTCTTATAAATAGAAAACATAAATAACACTATGGAAGCATAATTTTATTACATTCAAAGAACTTATGGAGTAAGGCTTGCTGGAAGTTAGCATTGCACGGGACGATATATAGCTTGGCATATTGGTAAATCACGAGTACAACAGATAATTTCAGATAAACAAAAGCTTAATGATGCGCAGACATTGAAGATATAGAAGTATGGCAATGCCAGGATACTTGATAAACAGTACTCCCTCCGTAAAGAAATATAAGAGCATTTAGATCACTACTTTAGTGATCTAAACTCTCTTATGTTTGTTTACAGAGGGAGTAACATTTACCACACGCAAAAATCCTCTTATTAGAAAACTATTACTTACTAGGGTTCTAGCGGTTTTCCCTGTATCCTTGCGGGTATGAACAAAAACCAATGCTTGATGACCTTGTTTAATGGACTCCACAACCTAACAAGTTGATATAGTGTTAAAAAGATCTGTATGAATGACAGAATCCAGATGGAACTACGATACAAAAGAAAAGAGACCTTGTCATAGCAAATACTATTGAATAGATCATTTTTCTTGGCGTAATCCCTTTCAGTGATTCCAATGTACTGTTGAGCAAGAGGAACTGGACGGTAACTCGAGTCAAAGTAGAAAAGGCCAGTATCTGCATTAACCCGCAAAAATTCTGCAACCTGAAAGTGAGAAACCCCATGGTACAGTTAATTGCATTTCAGGTAGAGGACATGATATTGAAGGTAACAAACCTCTTTGTAAGTAGGCAGTGTAGCAGATAGGCCAACAATGCGAATCATTGATTGCATGGACTCAACCTGTCAAATTCAGATCACTCATAAATATGGATCAGACATAACAAGAAACAATATCTAGAGAAGAACAGGCATATGATATGGTCCTATGAGAATGTAATCAATTTAAGTCTGTCCATTTTTAATTTTTATATTTTTACAAAGATTTATAGTTTACTTTTTGAAATCGTTAAATATAAGGACCCTTTGATCATAACAAGCGAATAGATGGGCTCCTATTTCTCTCCAAAACTGACCTGGCGTAGAGTTCGAGCAACTAGTGTCTCAATTACTGACCCTCTATCATCATTTAGCAGGTGCACTTCATCAATGATTATCAGCTTGACCAGCATTGACAATGCCATATCGCTGCTTTTGCGTGTAATGACATCCCACTTCTCAGGAGTAGTCACTATCATCTGGGTAATGCACAAATAAATACAGTTCACAAGGTTAAAAAAAGTACAGCTCGGAAACACAAGTTTAAATAATGAAACAAAGAAAGATAATACCTGTGTTTCCTCAATCTCACTTCTGGTCAACTGCATGTCGCCTGTAAGTTCTTTAACAACCAGGTTCAATGGAGATAATCGACGACCAAATGTTGCCGTTACCTCTGCAGCCAAGGCCTACATAACACAATTTTGATAAATATAGTGATCATAAGAACCATAGTTACCTGATCCACAATTCAAATTTGTGGTTCGCAATTTTCTACCTAATACGAATCGGCTTCGCTTAGAGGGTGCACATCTCCGATTCGCGAATCAAACATGGGGTTCGCTAATCAGTAAAACTTGATAAGCAATGTGTAGGGATCAATGGATTTTGTACACATAGCAACACAGAGGGGGGCCTGGGCAGTTGCCAGCCCAGCCCAACAAAAAAATTGTCTTCTGTACATTCTCAGTGGCTGTTAACCCAAAGCCACCCGCTGCCACTGCTCTGTTATGCCTCTCACCCTGCACTCCAGAAGTCACAGCCCTCCTCCAAACTTGAATTTGCAGCCACTACTCTGCTGTACTTCTACTGATTAATTTCCTCCAGAACTGCAGTTGCAGCCACAACTCTACTTCTCCCGATTCATTCCTCAACCATCTTGTCCATGGCGGCGCGAGGGCAGCTGTAGTCAAAGGTGCATGGTACAGCAAGCACATTGGAAGGGTTGAGCAGCCACCGCAATAGCATGGCTAGTGGCAGAGGCAGCATGGGTTGAGCAGACACAGTGTGGTTTCATCTTTTCAACGAATTGGATGGCGAACCATCTTCTATCTGGGGCGGTTCGAACCATGATCTAGATCGGGGTTCCATGATGGATAAGTCTGTGTACTAGGGTCCTTGTGGGGCTGCAGCACATGGTCCTTGTGGCAGTTAGGAGGATAAAGTCCTGGACCATCAAGGACTGGCTGTTAGGATAGAGTTCTGTTCTTGACCATCAAGGACTGTCAGTTAGCATCTTAGACTAGCATCTTAGACTAGCATCTTAGACTAGCATCTTAGCAGCATCTTAGCATATGCCTTGGCTGGCTAGCAGCCTATAAATATGTATCCCCAACCCCTCAGGTTGGCATGGCATTGTGTGAGAAATAAACCAACGAAAATTGTCCCAACTCTCCTAGTGTCATCCACAACTATCAATGCTCAGGCTGAAAGGTCTAACAAGTGGTATCAGAGCCAGGTTAACCTGCACCCTGAGCATTTCCTGTGAGCAGCCCAAGTCGGTAGCAGCAGCTGCTCCGTCTGCCTCTGGTTACCTTCCTCCCTCCGGACTGTCGAGCAGCAGCTCGTCTTCATCAGCCTCCTCTTCACGCAACAGCCCCCCTGCAGCGAGCCATGTCTGCAGGTCGCTCTCAGCACACGGCTACCTCGAGCATGCGGCGCCGGCAAGAGGCCGAGCGCGCCGTGGCAGAGGAGCGTGAGCGAGCGGCTGTAGCAGCGGCTGCTGCGGCGGCAAGAGTGTCGAGGCTGGCTGCAGCGGAGCTGGCAGCAGCCAGAGCGGAGGTAGAAGCAGCCAGGGCGGAGGTAGAAGCAGCAGCAGCAGCAGAAGCAGCCCGTGAGGCTACGGCGGATGCCAAGGCACTCCGCGGCAGCCCCGGCAGCTCCAGCAGCTCCGCGCCTGCGGACGACGGCGTCGACGCAGATCGCGCCAAAGTGGCGCAGGAGCGGACGGCGCAGTGGGCAGCCGAGCACGCCCGCGCTCCAGGTGGAGGCGCGCACCGCGACGGCGGCTGCAACGACCAGGACCGCGGCCTCTACGAGGTCCGGACTGTGGTCAGGGATGTTGGTTCCAGTGTTGGGTGGCCTACCCTCACTAAAACCAACTACGTCGAGTGGGCCGGGATCATGAAGGTCAGGCTCCAGGTGCGGCGCATGTGGGAGGCAGTCCAGGACAGCAACGTCGACCACCTAGAGGATCGACGGGCGCTGGACGCCCTCATCGCCGCAGTCCCGCCCGAGATGCAGTTCTCGCTTTCCAACAAGCGGACTGCCAAGGAGGCTTGGGACGCCATCGCCGCAGCACGCATCGGCAGCGACCGTGCTCGCAAGTCCACCCTGCAGGCACTTCGTAAGGAGTGGGAGAACCTGGGCTTCAAGCCAAGTGAGGACGTTGATGACTTTGCTCTCCGTCTCAACACTCTGCTGCAGAAGATGGTGAAGTTTGGCGATGCCACCTACACCGAGGAGAGAGCTGTCGAGAAGCTTTTTCGGTGCATTCCCGAGAAGTACAAGCAGATGGCTCGCTCGATCGAGTCGTTGCTGGACCTCTCCACGATGACGATCGAGGAGGCGATAGGTCGACTCAAGGTCGTCGACACCGACGAGCCACAGCCCCCCTCGGGGCCCGTCACCACCGGCGGGAAGCTGCTCCTAACTCGGGAGCAGTGGGATCCCAGCCTTGGTGACAAGAAGGGGGAGCCTTCCTCCTCGACGGGCGGCCGCAAGCGTGGCAAGCAGCGTAAGGCGCGAAGAGGCCCCCCGGGCAGGGCACAAGGACGTGCCGAAGGTGACGCCCGCGGAGGCGCCAAGGACGGCGCCGCTGGCAAGCCCAGGCCGGCACAAGACAACAGTTGCCACAACTGTGGCCGGTTTGGCCATTGGGCCAATGAGTGTCGGCAACCACGACAAGGCCAGGCTCACGTCGCACAGGCGAAGGAGGAGGAGACGGCTCTGTTCATGGCGCATGCAAGCATTGAGCTACCCTCGGCGACTCCAGTCGCAAAGGCTTTCATCCACCTCGATGAGCCAAAAGCACACGCTCTTCTCGGCGATGGCTCCGGGAAGGACAAGGCTATGGGGTGGTGCCTCGACACCGGCGCCACCCACCACATGACCGGTCGAAGGGAATTCTTCGCCGAGCTCGACTCCGATGCGCGAGGCTCCGTCAAGTTCGGGGATGCCTCCGCTGTGGAGATAAAGGGCGTCGGCTCCGTCATCTTCACCACCAAGATGGGAGAGCACCGGCTGCTCACCGGTGTCTACTACATCCCCGCGCTAAGGAATTCCATCATCAGCTTGGGACAGCTGGATGAGAACGGCTCACGCGTGCTGATTGAGCATGGGGTCCTACGCATCTGGGATCGCCAGCGTCGCCTTCTCGCCAAGGTGCCCAGAGGTGAAAATCGACTCTACGTCCTTGATGTGCAGGTGACACAACCGGTTTGTCTCGCTGTCCGTCGAGACGACGAGGCGTGGCAGTGGCATGAGCGCTTTGGGCACCTTCACTTTGAGGCCCTGAAACGTCTAAGTGCTAAGGAGATGGTGCGAGGCCTGCCATGCCTCGACCATGTGGAGCAGTTCTGCGACATCTGCGTACTAACAAAGCAGAGACGACTCCCCTTTCCCCAACAGGCGAGTTTTCGGGCTAAGGAGAAGCTGGAGCTCGTGCACGGAGACCTGTGCGGCCCGGTGACGCCAGCCACACCAGGAGGTCGACGCTACTTCCTGCTGCTCGTCGACGATCTCTCCCGCTACATGTGGGTGATGATCCTCGGCAGTAAGGGAGAAGCGGCGGACGCCATTAGGCGCGCGCAGGTTGGTGTGGAGGCGGAGAGCGGCCGCAAATTGCGCGTGTTGCGCACTGACAACGGCGGCGAGTTCACGGCGGCTGAATTCGCGTCGTACTGCGCCGATGAGGGCATCCAGCGCCACTACTCCGCGCCGTACAGCCCGCAGCAAAACGGCGTCGTCGAGCGGCGCAACCAGACGGTTGTGGGGATGGCTCGGGCTCTCCTCAAGCAGAGAGGGATGCCGGCTGTCTTCTGGGGAGAGGCGGTGCTAACGGCCGTCTACATCCTCAACCGCTCTCCTACTAAGGCACTCGACGGCAGAACTCCGTACGAGGCCTGGCATGGGCGGAAGCCGGCGGTCTCTCATTTGCGGGTCTTTGGCTGCCTTGCGTTCGCCAAGGAGCTCGGCCACATCGGCAAGCTCGACGACAGGAGCACTCCGGGAGTCTTCATCGGCTACGCGGAGGGCTCAAAGGCCTACCGCATCCTCGACCCAAAGACACAACGTGTGCGCACAGCGCGAGACGTCGTGTTCAACGAAGGGCGAGGGTGGCAATGGGACAAGGCGGTGGACGACGGCTCGACGCCGACGTATGACGACTTCATTGTCGAGTACGCTCACTTCAAGGAACCTGGGGGAGCAAGCAGCTCCTCTTCACCGGGCACGTCTACCCCGGCCCCCAAAACTACATCGACTCCGGCGCCTGCTACACCGACGACACCACAACCAGCGACGCCGCATACTCCAGCCCCGGCGGTCGCCACTCCGGGCTCGTCTTCATCAGCACCAGCTCACGCAGAGCACAACCCGATGAAGTTCGCTTCCCCGCTCACTCACGACGAGGAGCGGGTCGACGCATGGTATGGAGGCGAACCGCTGCGGTACCGTACGATGGATAATGTGCTCGGCGACCAGCCGGTGCCAGGACTGGTGCCACGTGACCTGGAGGCGCAGCTACAGCTCGTGTGTGAAGACGGCGAACCACGGTCCTTTGCAGAGGCCGAGAGAGACGCGGCATGGCGCGCCGCGATGAAGTTGGAGATGGATGCGGTCGAGCAAAACCGCACCTGGGAGCTTGCTGATCTCCCTCGAGGTCACCGCGCAATCACCCTTAAGTGGGTGTTCAAGCTGAAGAGGGATGGAGCCGGCGCCATCATCAAGCACAAGGCTCGTTTGGTGGCCCGAGGCTTCTTGCAGCAGGAAGGAGTCGACTTCGACGACGCTTTCGCTCCCGTGGCACGGATGGAGTCCGTGCGACTTCTCCTTGCGCTGGCTGCCCAGGAGGGCTGGCGTGTCCACCACATGGACGTTAAGTCGGCATTCCTCAATGGCGACTTGAAGGAGGAAGTCTACGTGCATCAGCCACCGGGGTTTATGATTCCCGGCCAGGAGGGCAAGGTGCTCCGCCTGCGCAAGGCTCTCTATGGCCTGCGGCAGGCACCCAGGGCGTGGAACGCCAAGCTGGACTCCACGCTGAAGAAGATGGGTTTCGAGCAGAGCCCGCATGAGGCTGCCGTCTACCGACGGGGGAGTGGAGGAAATGCCCTGCTGGTGGGCGTCTACGTTGACGACCTGGTGATCACCGGCACCAAAGATGCAGAGGTGGCGGCGTTCAAGGAAGACATGAAGGCCACGTTCCAGATGAGTGACCTGGGGCTCCTCTCCTTCTATCTAGGGATTGAGGTGCACCAGGACCACTCCGGGATCGCGCTTCGACAGTCCGCCTACGCCAAGCGCATCGTTGAGCTAGCTGGGCTCACCGACTGCCATCCAGCTCTCACTCCGATGGAGGAGAGGCTGAAACTAAGTCGCGACAGCACGACGGAGGAAGTGGATGCTACGCAGTACCGACGCCTTGTGGGGAGCCTTCGCTACCTCACTCACACACGGCCGGACTTGGCATTCTCCGTCGGCTATGTCAGTCGGTTCATGGAGCGACCAACGTCGGAACACCAGCAGGCAGTGAAGAGGATCGTCCGCTACATAGCAAGGACCCTCGACCACGGCCTCCATTACCCTAGGTGCCCTGGGGCGGCACACTTCGTCGGGTACAGCGACAGCGACCACGCCGGCGACATCGACACCAGCAAGAGCACGAGCGGGATCCTCCTCTTCCTCGGCAAGTGTCTCGTGAGCTGGCAATCAGTCAAGCAGCAGGTGGTGGCCCTGTCCAGCTGTGAGGCTGAGTACATAGCGGCCTCCACCGCCTGTACTCAGGCGCTCTGGCTTGCTCGACTGCTTGCTGATCTTCTCGTTCAAGACACCAGAACGGTGCAGCTCCTGGTGGACAGCAAGTCCGCCCTGGCCCTGGCAAAGAACCCCGTGTTCCACGAACGGAGCAAGCACATCCGACTGAGGTATCACTTCATCCGCAGCTGTGTGGAAGAAGGGAGCATCGAGGCGAGCTACATCAACACCAAGGATCAGCTCGCAGACCTGCTCACCAAGCCCCTTGGGAGGGTCAAGTTCCTCGAACTTTGCTCCAGGATTGGGATGATTCAACTCTCCCACAAGACGACGTACAAGACTTAGGGGGAGAATGATGGATAAGTCTGTGTACTAGGGTCCTTGTGGGGCTGCAGCACATGGTCCTTGTGGCAGTTAGGAGGATAAAGTCCTGGACCATCAAGGACTGGCTGTTAGGATAGAGTTCTGTTCTTGACCATCAAGGACTGTCAGTTAGCATCTTAGACTAGCATCTTAGACTAGCATCTTTGACTGGCATCTTAGCAGCATCTTAGCATATGCCTTGGCTGGCTAGCAGCCTATAAATATGTATCCCCAACCCCTCAGGTTGGCATGGCATTGTGTGAGAAATAAACCAACGAAAATTGTCCCAACTCTCCTAGTGTCATCCACAACTATCAATGCTCAGGCTGAAAGGTCTAACATTCCATGCCTTGTCTAACGAATCCAGTAACTATGATAAGAGCATCCAACAAGAACAGAGAATGTAGGAAGAAGAATACCTTCATTGGTGCAACATACACTATCTTGAACTCGTTTTTATGCAAAATGCCTTCCCTGAAGTGCTGTTTAACCTGTAGATTAATCAATAAGCAGAACCCGTCAACAAGATTCGGGAAAAAATCGCTGATAAGGTTCAGAAAGTCAAGATTTCATAACAACTATGCAGGTTTTACCAAGGTATATACCTCATGAAGAACTGCAATCATTGCAATATTTGTTTTGCCAGCACCCGTTGGAGCACAAACCTGAACATTTATGCAAGTTAGCTATGACAACAGTGGTACACATAAACTTAATGGCACAAGCTCTCTTCTTGAGCATGGAAAGTGCAACTGCACATATAGTGGATTTAATTACGCACTAGAATGTTCTCATTGGTGTTGTATGTGGCTTGAAAAATACGGCTCTGAACACGGTTGAGTGACTTGTATCCCTGGAAAGCAGCTTGGGCGATATCATCCAACTCTCTTATTTCAATCTGGAAAGAACAAAGAAAGTTGTGTTGTAATCAACAAAAAACAGTAACGTGCGCAGTCAGCAATTTATTCAAATCTGCTGATGCTCAAGGCTAATTAACTCGGTGCAGGCTAAGCCATTTCGCTATGGAATTAAATATAGATAAAAAAAGAAGGAAGATTGCATGCATGCATTCAAATATGAGTATTTCAATCAACTGGATTAATGCAGTAAACTACCACAAGGAAAATGTGAGCAAATTGATTCTTGTTGGTACTTGGCATTCACCATTTCATGAGATCATAAAATCACCTCAAACTAAATGTAATGTAGGAGTTACCCTCTTTCACTAAATCTTTTCAAAAAAATATGGAAGGATCCACGAAGCAATACAAAAGTATGTACATGACATAAAGAGGCTATAGGGATACCAGTTTCTCATTGGGTCCCAATGGTGCTGTAGGAGTTGGTGGAATTTTCACTTCTTCATACCCCTTCATATGTTTCCGTGTTGTTCCTTGAGGAAGAGAAGTTACTTGGAAACTACTCTCCCCTTCTCCAGTCCCAATCATGTCATCAAATGGCTGCTTTCTTTCACTTGCTAGAAGAAGGGATGAGAAATCGTCAGCACCAAAATCATTCATTCCATTTTCTGCACCACGTTTGGCACGCCTTCCCTCTTTCCTCTTAATCTTATCAAGCTGACGCTCATACTCTGTTTGTATTGTTACCTGCAGGCATAGTGGATGTGAGAAGTCATTTAACACTGGATTACCCACTTCATCAGAAAACTCATAGAAGTAGTCTTACTTGTGTGCCATATGTTGGCATCTTCGGCTGATTATTTGAAGACAACTTTTCTGATTTCAGTATCGTCAATCCATGCTGAATTGCATCCCCTAGCTCTTTTCTATGCTGCAGACCATGATGACATAACCAATCAGTTCCATTGCATTAGACAGGCAAAACAAGTGAAGTTGCTCATTAACACAAACAAATGAAAGCCTCCTGTTATTGACCAACGCAACGATAAACTAGGAGCTTTGCTATCATGGCCAGAAATCTTGAACTTCTAACTCGACAAATGAAAGCAGGCAGGCCAACAGGAATATTTGTAGCAACATCTGTCAGTCCACAATCACTACCAGTGTCACATTTTCAAATGGTCAATCTAACATCAGGTGCTGGTTACACAAAATCTGAGATGAATGTAACCGACATCCAATACCTTAAGGTCCAAATTTTAAGCAGGACAAGTCTACATGTGCATAGCTACTCACTGGGGCTCTCATTCTCACTTTCACCTCAAGCACCATATGGCAGATGGTCTCTCATAGCCTCATATGCTCATGTACATATATATACTGCTATAACAGTTTATCATCGCAACTGTATAGCGTATCAGGGCAACATAGCCTTCGGAGTCTTGCAAAGATCTGTTTAAGGTTCAGATTTTAACAAGTTAATGCAAGGACTGGCAGTAACAGCAGTCATTACGTTGTAAAACTGATTGACCTATCTCATAGTTCAGTTGGGAGACTCAAATTTAAGAACTCTTCTGGGTTAACTATAGCTGCTCGATTCTTGCCACAGTGAAAGCACAAATTACGTGTCAAACTGATTAAAGAGATAAACAAGGGATAGACTGTAGAAATCTTTCTCTTATGAATGAGAATTATCAAGATGAACAGAACAAGGCCACATAATGCACTGGGTCATAAAAAAGAGTAACCAACAATCATAGTAACTTAATTAATGTCTACTGAACTTCTGGTTTCCTCCACTGGCCAGTTTGCTGCCTGAATTTTAGCCGGATATTAGCCTTTGGACATGTAGCCCAGCCAGGGTTCTGAATGTTATAAAGTGATTTGCTAGTAACTGAATCCTCGGGCATGTTTTGCTTATATCACATTAATAAGTTGCAAGGATGCAAGACTACGAGGTATAATGTCCTGTTGAATATCAGTAGAAGTCGTAGTAGTTGCAGGAATCCAGCTAATTATTATTTTAATTATTTGATCCAGGTATCATGTATGAAGAACCATGCAAAATAAACTGCACGCAGATAATGACAGGGTATTGGTCTCTTACTGAAAGAAGATCCTGAACTATTTCAAAGGCACCATCCCCAACCATGTCCAGCAGTTCACCAGCTATCTGCAATGTTGGAATGTTGTAATATTAAATGATTGAGTCAATAAACAAAGGGAATACCGGAAGCAAATTATAGCAGCACCTCGTCGCCTGCTTTATTGGAACGTAGCACTCTGCACAAAGCCATTGCAAGTTCATCTCCCGAGAGCATCGAGCCACCACTTATAGTTATCAGATCACACTGATCTTTTAGCCACCTCAAATCCACAGGACCCGCAAAAGCAGTTGAATTACAAGATGTAGTGCTGGCATCATGCTGCTCCTCTTGAAATGAACTCGATACACCACTTCCCAATGGTAGGTCATCATCAAGCGTAACATCAATAATGAAACGAGAAGGTGCTTTGAAGTCAAAGCTTGCCCCAAATTCACTTGTATCATCTCCATCTACGACCTTCGTGTCTTCCTGTACAAATTCCTGAATGCTCCCCCGTTGAAGGGAATGGAGCTTCTGAGCTAACTGAGCTAACTTTTTCAGAACTGAGTCTTGCACGCTGTAGCCCACAAGTCGTTCCAATTCATTCCTACGGAGATAGATAAAATCATGAGTAGAGGATTCCGGCAAAAAAGGATCTACGGCATTTGCAACATGCTATGTCATATGTTCTTCCTAAATTTAACCATGTTTAAAATATGGAAACATGGTGGGCAGCATTCAGAGCAAAGCAGCTAATGTGAGGGCTCTCCACTTAAAAAGCCAATAGCATATACCTTCTCTGGAGGGGCTTCTGGGTGGTGTCGGACTCCGTGCCAAACAACCTATAGACAGCCTGAGCAACCTGCTGGAGTTCCTCAGACACCACCTCCCCGTTCAACAACTCCACCACGGCGCCGATAAACTGCTTGTACGCCTGGCGCACATCGCTGGGAGCTGCAACAATGGGTGGCAACTTCAGAAAGTAAAACGCAGAGAGACACGCACACACCCACGCAAATCCGTCGCGTCGGCTCTAGCAGCCGAGCGCAGGCGGGGAGGGTTTTGGGGTAGTTACCGTCGTCCCAGTTGGGCACGAACCTCCGGGCGAGCGCCCACTCGTCATGCGGCCTGCGAAGACAACACGAGAGCGTAAGGGATACCACGGGATTCGGGCCGGGTGACTGAAATTGGGGTTGGGAAGGGGATAAGCGCGGTGATACCTTGGGAGGGCGCGGGCTTGGAGGGCGGCCTTGCGGAGGAGGTAGGCCTGGTCGGCGTCGAAGTGGGGGCGGAGGGAGCCCGTCAGGCGAGGGAGCGGCGCCAGCATCTCGGAGTCGGATCGCCTCGGCGAGTCGGCGGCGAGGGGTTTCGGGCGGAGGAAGGCGGCGGGAGCAGTGGAGAGGCGATGGATGCGAGTTTGGGAGTGATTGACTTGGGTTGGACTCTGGATCCCGTCCTGGTGGTGACGGAGGGAGACGCCCCGCGCCGAACTTGCGCCGCACGGAAGCGCCTGCGCCGGTGGACTGGACGGTGGTGGACTGGTGCTGCTTCGTTTCCGTGCGGCTCGCCCTCCCCTCGCTTCTACTCCTACCTCCCTACCCTCGCCCTCTCTATTGGCTAGACACAAGCCCAGCTTCTTCTTTTTTTTTCTGA
>NC_041387.1:523243884-523316310 GCF_002162155.2 Triticum dicoccoides | reverse complement strand
GCTTTTTTTTTTTTTTTGAGCCGAAGACACAAGCCCAGCTGACCACCAAACAGAACAAAGCAGGGCTGAAGCCGGGGATGGAAGCCCAAAATCAGTGCCGGATGGATGACAGGCAGCAAATACCGCGGAGCTATATATCTGGGAGCAACTAATTAACGAGCGCTTCTTCGGGAGCCTCGCAACTATCAGCGCCATTTGGCGCGCTCTCAGCCGTTCGCCACGTGTCGCGCTCTGGGCGCTTCCTCCGAATTTTGTTTTTTTTTATTTTTTCGCACGTGATTTCGGCTTTTTAAACGGTTTTTTTCCGGGTTTTTTTGACATTTTGGTTTTCTACCGGTCTTCCCTAACTTTTTGACCAAAAAATATTTTTTTTGCGCAAAAAACTCATTTTTTTCGCGAGAGTCACGGTTTTGTTTTCGCGAGAGGCAAGGGCGTGCCTCTTTTAGAAAGAGAAAAAAACGCATTTTTTTCACAAGAGGCACGGTTTTGCTTCCGCGAGAGGCACGGTTGTGCTTTCGCGAGGGCATGCCTCTTTCGGAAAGGAAAAAAAACGTGTTTCCTGTTTTTTTTCTTTCGCGAGAGGCACGATTTTGATTCCGCGAGAGGCACGGTTGTGCTTTCGCGAGAGGCACGGGCATGCCTCTTTCAGAAAGGAAAAAGAACGTATTTTTTGTTTTTTTTCTTTCGCGAGAGGCACGGTTTTGCTTCCGCGAGAGGCACAATTGTAATTTCGTCAGAGGCACGGGCGTGCCTCTATCGGAAAAGGAAAAAAAACGTGTTCCTGGTTCGGTTTTTTCATCGATTTTTCCGTCTGTTTTTTCGTGAAAAAAAGTTCATCAAAACCTATCAACATGGGATCTAGTTTTGAAGATCTTGACACGAGGAATCCAATGGCGAAAGCGGTTTGAGATTTGGACGCACGGTTTAAGAGATAAAACATTTTGAATAAATGGATCTACGAAAAAAGAAAAAACTCCCAGGTTGCGACAAGTGGCGCACATGCAGCCACCACTTGTCGCAACCTGGGGAAGTTGGAGTGATCTCCGCAAGAAGTACTCCTTAATTAGTGATTTCGGCTATATCTCGCTTATTATGAGATGTAGCTCCGGCTCGCCTCTAGCGCAGATAGCACCAGCCCAATACTGTAGCTACCTTTGCGTGAGTTTTTTTTCCTGTGTTTTTTTGGGTTTTACTGTTTGCACCAGTTTTCTTTGATTTTATTTTTTTTACTATTTTCTTTTGTCTTCGAGTTTTTTTTTTCCTTCTTTCTTTGGCTTTCTTATTTTATCAACACATGTCTAGTTTTTTCATATGTGTCGTAAATTTTTAGTATCATCAGAAATATATTTTTATAATTCCTTAACATTTTATAAATACATAATTTGTATTTTCTAAAAATATGTATTGATCTCATTTTTCATACATTTTATATTATATATATATATATATATATATATATAGAGAGAGAGAGAGAGAGAGAGAGAGAGAGAGAGAGAGATATTCTATTAGGCACCCAGGGTGAGGAATTACTTATTCCTCACCCTGGCCAATCGACCGAGCCAGCATATTCGGCCCCAATCGCACCCATCCCTCGACCAGCCATCTCCCTGAGGTAACTTTACCAACCGGCCTGCTGTCAAAAAAAAAGGTTACCAATCGGTCTTGTAATATTTTTTTTACAAAGCCACTACTTCCACGATGTAAAATTACCTTGGAATCGAGGTAATCTTGCTAACCGTAAGAGCATGGCTAATAGAAGAGCCCACTGCCGGCTCTATATCAATGCCACATCATCAAGAGCCTTCATGCAAGAATGCTTATATAATAGGCAGGCTGTAGATTAGTGACTACAGCACTCAATGCTTACATATGGAGTGGAGCATAGAAACGTAAATAATTGATAGGTGCGAAGAAGGCACCCGCTTTTAGCTAGCAGGCCGGCTGCATGCTGGCTTTAGTTTCTCGTAGCTTGCGCTATAGCCGGGCGATACCCGAAGCGCCGGCTGCGCTCTCTCTCTTCGTTTCTCACTCTTCCAACTAAAATATTGCTGACATGGACCATGTTATAGCCAGTTGACTAGGACCTATTATACTTGCTTTAAGAGCTACTAGCCAGCCCACGTTCCCGTAATTTTCTAATCTGGTGCCAACGTAACCTGCAAACTGCTCGAGGATCCTCGATGGCAAACAGCAGGAGGTCAAAGGCGGCGTCGTGATTGGGGGATTTGGTCGGCGGCAAGTCACCCACGGTAGCGACACCTCGTGTGCAGCAGCATCTGGACTCAACGGTGTGGTGGTTTGCTGGCTAGCATGCCGGTGTGCTGCTCCACGCCGTGGTGATCACAATGTTGTCTCGACGTCTGCTGGTCACCGGGCATGTGGGGCGGGTTCCCTAGGTATTGGGCGGGTGCTGTGGATGGTGCTCACGGCAGAGCCAGCCATTGTGATTACCGCGCCGCGGTGCTGCAGTGTGTGATTGCCGCCGGGTTGATCTGGCCAACATTCATTATTGTTGGGTAAGTGAGTTCATGGGAGGAGACAGGCAACATCGTTGCTACTGCTTCAGTTTCTTTTTTGGTTTTTTAATTTCTCCCCTCCTTCATGCGCTGAATTTTTGAACAGCCTCCAGTTTGGTCTCAGGTTATCTGTAATTATGATTGAGTGAGTTTACATTCTTGCGTGTGGACTGGAGAATTGATTTTTATTACAAACATTTTGTAATTTTTTGCAATCTGCCAGGTTGTGGTCAATATTCAACACACCTAGCACCCGTTGCTTGCTTGTTCATGCGGTCTACGTCTCCACCCACCACGACTGATCACAACCAGGCCTTTGCCGCTGGGGTTCTTCAGTATGGCCCCCTCTCCGTAAATTTGGAAGAGCATGTGTACATTTATTCTCCAAACATAATTAGATTTAGTAAGGAATTTAAGTTAACTGAATTTCATCTTACAAAACGTTATGAGAGCAAGCCTGTCTATTGACCACACGATATGCCCTCCTGATAACATTAATGTAATTGAGTTATTTACTCAAATTTTTAAGCTTCCCGTCTTCGTATAATCTTCTGAATTTATGTACATGAAATAAGAAGTTTTATGCTTAACTTTGTTCTTGCATAATCTGCTCATTTTGACTATTTACTTAATTCTAATATTTTTTTCCCATATCTGTTTTACTACATCATTAATATTAGAAAGTACAGCGCTAAGTCTTCAGCATATACACCAGAATTGGCATATAACTCTAATATATCATGTAGATACGAACTTATCCTATGCACTATCAAATACGGTACATATGATTTATCCTGTTTCTCCTATCTCAAAAATAATATTCCGACCTAGCTTATTAACCATATACCAGCCCCCACACTTTTTTCTTAACTGCAACGTAAAACCTACGATTATCTTCACTGCATCTAATTTACCTTTCATTTTCTCTCTGCAGAGCGATGCAGTTTACAGACACTACTCCCCGTATGTTCCATGTCCCTACAGAAAATGTTAGAGCGGTAGGTGAGCATCAAGGTCCTTATGTTGCTGCTGACGCAACTACCTCTGTTGTTCATCAAGCTGCCGCTTCTTCCACTCCCCCTCCTCGCCAAAAACATCCAAGGCCATCAAAACCTCCCAGCGTTCGAAACGAGAATCTTGCTACAAAGAGGAAGGTTAGGGCATCTAGTACGAGCGATGATGATTTTGTGTGCCCCCCAGCCACTCGTGTGAGCAAGGCCTCTAAACCTCCTAATGGGAAGTTCAAAAAGGTAAAATGTTGTCAGGTCCCTATTGTTTCAACCATGTTCATTTATGGGTTATGCCGTTTAAAACTTTTCACGATTTTGTCATGTCCTACTATTTCTAGAACCTTATTTTGTTGTTATTGTCTTCTCTCATCAGGATAATATTAATCGTTCTAAAAAGATATGCCCGAACTATAAGTGTGTTCCCAATCAAGTTTTACTTGCCAGTAAAAGTTTGTATGTACCTGCCAAAGCTAAGCTCAAATAATATGACTTTGGAGTTTTCTTGGACTTGAAACTAAAGAGTATTGAGAACACAAGGTTACTCATGTTCCTCATGGATAGACTGGACCCCGATACGCTCACCTTGCACTTTTCTGATAATAAGCAATTGAAAATCACTACACACTCCATCCAATGTGTTCTTGGGTTGCCAAATAGGGGCACAAACGTAGTTGTACCCGATAAGCAAATCCAAAAAGCAGCATTATGCAAACTGAAGCAGAAGCTTTGCATCGATCAAGGTGTAGATGTCAAGGTGCAAGATTTGATTGCCCAAATTGCCAAAGATAAAGAGGGTGATGATTTCGCAATCAGGTGCTTCCTAATGATTCTCTTGAACAAGATGCTTTTGCCGGGCAATACTGATTACATCACAGGAAAGGAGTCCACAATAACCGAGGACATCACAATTTTGCGCTCCATAAATTGGCCAAAATTAATTTTTGATGACATTTCCCATGCCTCTAAATCGTGGCACTCAAAGAAGACCGGTGCCACTA
Source organism: Triticum dicoccoides (assembly GCF_002162155.2). Lineage (NCBI taxonomy): Eukaryota > Viridiplantae > Streptophyta > Magnoliopsida > Poales > Poaceae > Triticum > Triticum dicoccoides. Next base: position 523,311,786 of record NC_041387.1, on the reverse strand, counting down.
GCCCCTCTATTCATGGTTGTGTGTTGTTCCTAATTGTGAGTATCAAAGCATTTTTCTTCACACTAAACCATCAATCCAGTTTACTCCATGGATACCCCTTACTATTGGAGTTATGACTGTCTTAATGTATGTTATTTTTTAGGTCTATTATTTGGATGATTTATTGGGAGAGCCTTGTACCGATCCCAATGTTACACCACGTGTAACTCATATTACGAGGAAACAAATTTTGAGTCTAATTGAGCAAGATAAGATAGTGATTGACGGCCTTGAATCATTTGGTGCTTTGCCGGTCAGTAGCTCAACTATTTTGTGTTCTGCAATGCTTTTCTTTCATCATATCTTCTAACGTATGTTAATCATTTTCTTTTCTTGTTTTACTAGTTGAGGAGTCAGCAGGGCACTTGCTACATGGAGGGTGCATCCCCATCAACTGATGTCCCTCCAGCACATAGTTCAGCTGATATCCACGCTTTCCTACTTCAAACTCGTACCATTCACCCGTTGGTGTCATCTGCAATTTCATCTCACTTCTCCAGAAACGAGTCAAGTTCTCTCCTAGTTTGCATGGAATCACCTATCCATTCACCAAAATGGTATGAACAATGGATGTTTGACTAATACTATAACACTAAAGAGTAAACTTGATGGCTTACCATTCTACACTTGAATCGTCTTGATATTGTGAGCGGAAGTTGAGAGAAACCAAGACCACGAGCACATATTTCTGTAGAGTACTTACATACTTGGCACACTCTCTCCTGCTGAAGGTCAGCCATTGTGAATGATTCAGATATGCTACCATTGAACTATTATATATAGCCAAAACCATCAGACAAAAGTATGACCCCAACGTGAGTTTGGGTACATGCAAAACCACCCAAAACGTCGTTGGCCTTTCAATTTTTGCTACAAGACCTCGCTAGACTGAATCTCTATGAAATATTCATACATCTTGCCACACATACCTAGAATATAGGAACACACTGGTCAGCTATAAGCACCCGGTACTCATTAGGTAAAATTACGGCATCTGATATCTGCACCATGCCTTCACGCACAGTGTAGGTGGCACACATGCACACTAGTCAGCTAAGCACCCGGTACTCATTCCGTAAAATTACGGCATCTGATATCTGCACCATGCCTTGATGCACAGTGTAGGTGGCACACATGCACGAGGTAAATTTCTTGCATGCATGAGGTAATTAATACTTACGGCTCTCTCATTTCCTTCACGGCACAAAGATGTTTTCCCTTTGGCTGTAATATTACTCCACATCTTTTCCTTTCTTACTTCCTACAACCTGGCGTGGGAGATGGGATGGAGTGACGAATAGCGCGACCCTATATATATATATGACTCCTCTTTTATACTCCTAGGCGTATGTACTCCCACCCTACTAAATGGCCCAGTCAATGGATTAATTAATCTAAATATTAGTAAGTAGCGTTGCATGCGCAAACAACCTCCAAGATTGTAGGTAACCGGTGCATGTTATCCAATGGAAAGTACTTTTTTTTCATGAGGGAAAGTCTGGTTTGAACGCAAGTAGTATGTACCCTTTTAATCTTATTATATACCATTTATATCTCTTCGGATTGGGAATGGAGCGTGTAAAATATAGAACTTTTTCATCTACGTCATGCTAGCAGTATATACCTCGTATGTGTTCTAATATATTTCAAATGGGTGGTGGACGATATATACCCAACGACATGGAAGACATATGCTACATTTTTTTTTGTGAAGTGGTATGTACTGCCTTTCTAAGTAGTAGTATATGCTAAACTTTTTGAAGGAGTATATACTACAAAATTCAAGGAGTACGTACTACCATTTTTTTCAAAGAGTATGTACTGCCATTTTTTTAAAAGGAGTATGTACTGCCATTTTTTTGAAGGAGTATATTCCAACAAAATACTCAAGGAGTATATGCTGCCATTTGTTTAAGAAGTATATACTGCATTTTTTGGAAGAGTGTGCTGCAGTTTCTTTCTGAAGAAATGTATACTGAAATAAGTATATATACTGTATCAAAAGGAGTATACATATATGTATTCATCAATTGTCAGAACAATTATTATACTCATCTAAGAAAAGTAAGTTCATAAAAAATCAATTCATATGCATCAGGAGTACATATACATCATCATTTTTTTTGCAGAGAACATATACTCCCTCCGTCCGGAAATACTTGTCATTGAAATGGATGTATCTAGATGTACTTTAGTTCTAGATACATCCATTTTCATCCATTTTGATGACAAGTAATTCCGGACGGAGGGAGTACATCATCGTCGATAAGAAACATGACTTGATTATATGGGTGCAAAAGAAGCTGCCAACTGTTTCTCGTGTGTACGTACTAGCAAATTAATGTCACGCACAAACGATGGATCAAACAGGCACCATCGGTAGCTAGGAGATTCACGGTGATTCATGCGTTCTTCAATCTGACATCATATTTCCGCGGCGTGTGCTAGACTTCGAGAGAGCAAACCCCAGGGGGGGCTGCGACACTGCAGCTGCAGGTGAGATCGGGCGAATTGGATCACTCGTCGCGCATGCATGAAACTCCACCATGCATGGCCAGGGTCGGCGTCGGCAGTGTAATGCATCCAGAGACATACACCATCTATGTACAAATTAGATCGGATGGCATTAATTCAATGAAGTGCACGTAAATACAATCGGATGGCATCCCTAATTATTTACCAGAATTTGGAATTAAATTCATACTAACCGTGAACAGAAGAAAATCCCAAATCTGGATTTGGACTATTTGAATGTGGCATATGGGCATAGAAGAAGGCATCCTCATGTTCGATTGACCCTATACAAATTAGACGAGAAGAAGTTGCCAACCTGTACGAGGAGATACAACACTGCAGTGTAGTGCCACATACCAGATCTGTGGTGGTTCCCGGCGTAACCTGAAAGAAGGAAGAAGAAGAAGAAGATCAGCCGGAGTGAATGAAGCTCTACGAGAATTGTTGCCGTCAGGAATTTATGTACGTATATGGTAGTGAGACAAATCGATCAGGTACCTGGCGTGTGATTGGTGGGCTTCAAAAGCATCTACTTGCAGTTGAAGAACTTGGAGCAGGATTCAACATCAACAGAAAAAGAACAAGGCTCCGCTGAAGTGAGTGCACCTTCGATCTTATTTCATCCATGGCCGCCGTGCCGAAAAAAACCCTGGTCAGTCACGTCAGCGCCATTGGCCGTTGGAAGATGGACGTCTCGACCGAGCTGCTCTTGGCCGCCGCCGCCCATCCATGTCAGGCCGCGTCCCCGCCGATCTGTGTGATCCACGGCCGCAGCTGGACGCCAATGAAACATGAGGAGAGATGGATAAGCAGTCAAATGGATAAGGTGGTTCGATGGTGTTAGAAGGGAGAGAGAGGATTGGTGGAATAGTTGTTGTATTGCTTGAGCCTCGTGGGCATATATATAGGAGTACAATGATCTACTTGGAGTACAAGACAAGACAGAACAAATCCTAATCTATCTCGTCTTTCCTAATAAACATTATACTCAACAGATGGCAATTATAAAAAGAAACAGAAAAATCGGAGTAATGACCACGGTTTCGGTTAGGATTTTGCATGTATACGGCCCGAAGGGTTGGTGCAGCCACGGGGACGGCCTGGAGCGGACGGCCTCGGGGCAGCGATAGACCGCGGGCCGCGGCACTACGGCCCGAAGGGGCGACGCAGCGGTGACGCGTGTCGGTGCAGCCGGGAGAAGAACCACGGGGCGGCGGCGCTGCGGCCCGACGGGGCGACGCAGCGGCAGCCCGTTGCTCGATCGGCGAAGGGGCGCGCTGAACTCGGAGACGATCTTCACGGGACCCGCGGAGGCGCGCGTAACTGACGGGCCAGGTCGGTCGCGCGGCGTAGATGAGGCGGATCGCGGCGGTGAGCGGGTGATCAAGCCGATCGCGCGCGAGGTCGGGACGCCGCTCGGTCGAGGCATGATGGCGGCGGAGTCCAAGATGAAGCCGGCGGCGGCTGGCGGCAGGGCGGCTATGATTGGACGCCGCATGGCGCGAGGCCGCCGGGTCGGGGTGATGCAGGAGTCCCGGTCGGAGCAGGGCGGTGACGGCCAGCGTAGGTCGACGAGCGGGCCGGCACGCGAACGACGGCGGTGAAGGGTCGCTGCATGACGCGAGGCCGCCGGGTCGGGGCGACCGGCGGGCAGACGCGCGGACGACGCGCGAGGCCGCCGGGTCGGTGAAGACGCCGGTGGAGTCAACGCCGAAGTCGGAGTAGAGGCGCACGGGGTCGACGGCGACGGTGGGCGACGCAAACCAGATCACAAAGACCGGAAAACCAAAAAGTAGACGCCGATCAAAGCGACCGGCGAGAAAGAGAAAACCCAGATCAAAGGATCGGGAAAAAAGACTCTCTAGGGCAGCCGGCCAACACGGCCGGCGGACGAACCCTAGGTACGGGCGGCGCGGCCCCCGGCGGTGGTCATGGAGGCCGACCGCCCCGGGGGCGGCCCGCAGGTGCGGAAGCGGCGGCGGTTAGGATTTAGGATCGACTTGCGATAGATACCATGTTACTCCCTCCGTTCCAAAATAGATGACCCAACTTTGTACTAACCTTAGTACAAAGTTGGGTCATCTATTTTGGAACGGAGGGAGTAGAAGGGAGAGAGAGGATTGGTGGAATAGTTGTTGTATTGCTTGAGCCTCGTGGGCATATATATAGGAGTACAATGATCTACTTAGAGTACAAGACAAGCCAGAACAAATCCTAGTCTATCTCGTCTTTCCTAATAAACATTATACTCAACAGATGGCAATTATAAAAAGAAACAGAAAAATCGGAGTAATGACCACGGTTTCGGTTAGGATTTTGCATGTATTTTTCTCTTCCAAAATAAAGCGAATTAGGTAGCGCGAGGGAATGAGCGAGCGAAAGAAGGAGTATGTACTGCGTACTAACTTATTTTCCTATATATATATATATATATATATATATATATATATATATATATATATATATATATATATATATATATATATATATATATATATATATATATATATATATATATATATATATGGACTGTTATAACTGGCAACTGTGTGACAGATTGCAAAAGTACCATACCACCCCCTCCCTTCGATCCCGCCTCCTTTCTCGAAAGGACCCCTCCTGGGCATCCCGCCTCTTCTCTCGAAGGAACCCCTCCCTTCGATCCCACCCCTCCCGATTTTCTGCGAACGAACCCCTGCCTTCCACCCTGCACCTCTGGAACGAACCCCCTCCCGATTTTCTGGGCCGCCGGCAGTTAAAAAATAGACAAAAATGGGACATCAGAGGATCGAACCCAGACCCTCCCATACTAAATGGGATGAAATTTCCAGCTGAGCTAGCAAACTTTAGTGAGTAGACACAATGTACATGCTACTTGTATCTTCCTGAGACAAGATTGAACAAAAATAAAAGACTGTGATCATTGAAAATCCAATCTGGTAGCTTTACCAGAAAATTACCGTGGTGTCTGTACTTATGTTATCAGGTATGGATTTTGTATGTTATCAATTATCGGATATGTGGTTTGTATATTACTGTATTATTTTCACATAAGTTGCCGGCGTATGTTTTTGAACAATTTTCCTCTTTTTGGTAAAAAAATTACCGCAATGTTTGGATGTAAGTTATTGGGGATGTTGTTCGTATGTTAGCGTTCTATTTTCACATAAATTATCGAGGTATGTTTTCGACAACTTCTTTTCCTCGTTGGTCAAAATTAACGCAGTGTCTGTATGCAAGTTATCAGGTATGCGATTCGTGTATTACGGTGTTGTTTTCACATAAATTATCAGGGTTATATTTTTCAACAAATTTCCCTTAGTCAAAGTTACCGCGTTGTTTGTACGTAAATAATCGGGTATGTAGTTTGTATATTATCGTGCTATATTCGCGTAAGTTTTCGGGGGTGTTTTTCCCTGGTAAAACTTATCATGGTGTTGCACGTAATTTATGAGGCGTGTGGTGCATAAAATATCATATCATACACATAATAGTTACCGGATATGTTTTAGTAAAAAAAATTCTAAGTCCAAAAGGTAATCAGGCATGGACTATGTAAGTTACCATGGTGTTTACACAGATATTATCAAGACATGAAAATCTGAACTTTTTTCAAAGTTATCAACCTTTTGTTGGGGTCAAAAGTTATCGTCCGATACTAACAAAAGTCACCAATATTTTTCATATGTTGTTAGCAACAAAAATGTATAGCTAAAATGCTCTCATTTCATCGGTAGTTACCAAACGAGCAACAATTGTAACATCATATACAGCTAAACAAAACTCTCATTTCTTATGCCTTCAAAAACAAAACCAATCGATTTCTTTGTAGCAGCGATGCAAAATTCAGCAGAACAAGACCAACAAAGATCATCCTTTCTATAGAATAGAGGAACATAAGGTACTAATGTACTTTTTTTTAGTAGAACAAAAACGATATGCTATTTTCTACGTATATTATTGGGTATGCGGGTCATACATTACCGTGCTATTTTCACATAAGTTATCGGGGTATGTTTTTCAACAACTATTTTCCCCTTAGTCAAAGTTACTACGCTGCTTTTACGTAAGTTATCGGGTATGCAGTTCATAAATTACCGTGCTATTTTCACGTAAGTTGCCGCGGTATAGTTTTCAACAACCTTTTCCCCTCTTTGGTCAAAGTTACTGCACAAGTTATTGGGTATGTGGTTCGTATATTACCGCTATTTTCAAATAAATTTAGGGGGGGGGGGGGTATGTTTCAACATTTTTCCTACTCGGGTTCAAATTTGCATGATGTTATCACCTAAGTTATCAGGGCTGCGGTGTGTATATTATCATGCTATTTACACTTGATTTACCAGGTGTATCTTTTCGATAATTTTCTTTCCCATGGTCAAAGTTAACATGATGTTCATACGTAGGTTATCACGTCTATGGTGCCTATATTATCATGCTATTTACACAAAAATTATCGGAGTATATTTTCAACAATCCTCTCATGGTCATAGTTACTACGGTGTTTATACGTAAATTATCAGGTATATGGTGCATATATACCATACTACTTACAAAGAATTTATGATGGGTATGTTTTCAGTAACTTTTTCTTCGGATCTAAAAATATCCCGATGTTTGCACCTACATTACAGGTCTGCAATGCACATATTACCGTGTTATTTACACAAAAGTTACCCTGGTTATTTTTTCAACAAATAGAAATAGAATATGGATATGGTTAATATGGGCAACATATGTTCATGACACGTCAAGCAGAAATGAAATAAAATGTAATTTTGCTTGTTTAGAATGTCATGCTAAGATGCTAACCCAGGTCAAGTACTCTCACAACAAACATTCTGGTGTGAGCATGTTACTTTATAGAAGGCTAATGGAGTTTCTGCATATGTACTAGATGAAAAATCTCACTAGGCAGCATTATATGGTTCCTTGAACTAGCAGCAGGATGGTCTAAGAAGGTCACATCCAGAACAGAGCTTGGACTTTGAGTTTCTTGTTCACAACATAAATATAACCCACCGTATAAACTATGAGCTAATCATGTGCGCGTCGAAGATAATCAAAACTGTCGAGTATTGTATGAATGGCTCATGGCTGAACTGAATCATGTCCAGATGTGGAGAAGAAATCATACTCAATCAGACAAAACTATAAAATTTTGGAAAAAGAACAACAACAAATAATCTTGATTATGTTCTGTTCTGTCAAGGCAGATTAGCAATACATCATAATAATGTGGTTATTCCACTGATATATGTGCTACATCTGTGCATATATATCAATCATTTTTGCACGCGGGGATCCAGCACACTCAGGCGGCTTATTCTCTACTAGCTACTCTGCTAGTACATCAGAATTCAGAAAAGCACCCACCTAGAATTAGTTACTCTGCTAGTACAACAAAATTCAGAAAACTCACCTACCTAGAATTCAGATCTTACCTAGAATTTATATCTTACGGTTGATGTAATGGAGGGTTGCAGCCATCACCTGGACCTATCAGTCCACGAAAGAGCTGTCTAGCTTCCGCACCTGCACCTTCAGACGAATGCTGCTATTGTATAGGGCGAGCAGGACAAGGACGAGCTCGGACATGTTTACAAGGAGGAGTTTCCTCGCTCACCTCAAAAGGAACAAGCAAAACAGGGACGAGCATAGATGGGAACCAGAACAACGACGATCTCGGAGGTCAGCTCAGACAAGGAAAGCGGCCAAGCCAGCGGTGTACGAGCGAAGCGGTTGTGAGGTCGAGGATGAGCGGCGGAGTTGAGATCGAAGTCGAACGACTGGGCGTTGATGGAGAAGTCTACGGGGACGACCGACCCGGCCGGCGGTGAGATTGAGGACGAGCTATAGGATCGAGGTGGAGGAATACAGAGTATTGGCGACGGCGGCGAACAGGAGTTCCATCTTATCACGGAATGGTGAGAGAGGAAAGGAACCGCTTGACTTTGGTCGAACGAATCGGTACACGTTCACTTCGCGGTGGCATGCATGCGTAAATATGTCTCTACTCCATCTTCTCCGTTTCCAGCAACCCAGTGGCGAGATCGCGACCGTACGATCAAAAAACTGATGGCATCCAGCTCGTGCGTCGGATTCGAAATGGACGGCATCCAGGTGGTGTGGCGTTTTTGCAATCCGTCACAGGGTTGCCAAATACATATTTCGTATATATATATATATATATATATATATATATATATATATATATATATATATATATATATATTCAAATGAATGATTAACATTTTTAAAATTGCATTAACAAAAGAAATCATATTGCGCTAACAATTTACGAATATGTGGTGAATATTTTTAAAATTTTGATTATTTTATAATATATGTATTTATGATATTTTTCAAAAATATAAACAAAATGAAGAAACAAACAAAAAAGGGATATACGTGTACCTATGTGATTATGGGTTGGCCCATTTAAGACAGCGCAGAGGCGAGAGGAATGCTTTGTCTCACTATAAGCAGGAGAAAGCAGCGCCCAACAAATACGTTTGACTTCACCAAGTCTCCCTTTCTTTGGTCGAAGGTTTCAGGTCAAAGATCATTTCACCTATCTATTGAAAATGCAATCATGCAAAGAGAGGTGCTTCTTCCTCTTCAAGTTGGAAGTTGATAGAGTCCCTCACCTAGAGTCATCTTCGGAGGAAAATCGATAGCCTAACCTACAGGAGTCAAAAATGAAGTGAGAATTTTCATGTCTTTCAATTCTCGCACACATCGTCATATTGGAAAGTTATGGAAGGAGACCCATCAGGAGCTGTAGGAAGATGTGGTGCTGGTTGACGCAGTGGTGCACCAACGACGCCGCTTGGATCTTGCGAGCAGGAGTTCTTTATTAGAACGTCTGCAGGCAAAGCCTGAAGGAAGACTGTTATCCCCTTGGCCTTCTTCCTTTTTGATGAAAAAAAATCGACATCTCAATCTCCGAAAGTGTTTTTCTTACCCAGGTATCACCGGTGTGTCGCCGCTTGGCCTTTTTATGCCACTGGCACTGGTGGCGGGAAATCGATGGGGAATGGCGGGAAACCAATTGGGGAGTGGTGGGGAAACGGTAATGTGTTTGGATATACAACGCCATTAATGTGGAAAACTTAAGAAAGAAGGAAGCGCGAGCTAGCACGACGTGTGCACAGTTCTTACCCACGGGTGCTAGACGGTTGACTAGAATTGCTTTAAATTATTCATGGTTCGTTTGGCCTTTTTTATACATTATCTGAGTTTTCTAGGTATTTAATGTGCATAATTCAATTTTGAACTACAGGCACTTGCTACAGTGCACCAAAATGCGTAGAAAAATCTAGTATGAAGTAGGTTTTGAGTGCTTGTTTCGTGATTTATCTATCTATGCAATCATGTGCGAGAGTTATATAATAAGGAATGGTTTGAGTTTTGTTGTTTTACTTTCTTGTTTCAATCTTAATAATATTAAAAGTTAATATGCTATTCTCATGGGAGTAATGACTTCACATATAAGAGGTATAGTTATAAAATTTATTGAAGGGTAACAAACATAACATTGGTCATTGCTACAACGCATGAAAGAATAATAAAGGAAGAGAGGTTTCATATATCCTCTAAAACACTAAGCTCCCTAATTTTGGAGAGCCCACGGTCAATTGAAGACACATTGCTGAAATGGGCAGCCGATTTTGACTAGGTCATACCCCCTGGGCATTTACTGTTTTCTGGGGCCAGATGTAAGTTGCCTGATGTTGTGGCCTTTCTGGTCATTTCCCATGCGGCGTCGCGGCTGGGGGATTTCTTCACTGGCCGCATGGCCATCGATGGTCGGTGGCTCGTGCGGCAAGGAGAGGGGCTGGGGTGGCCTTAGGCGTGGTGGGCGACATTTGGAGCTTCTGGGGCGAGCGTTTCGGTTGGCCCCCCTCTTTCCGTTCTTGCTGCTGGTGGAGTTGGACCACCGCAGGTGCTGCTTGTGCGACTGCCTGGGCGTCGCTGATGTGGGCATTCGGTAGGGTGGCGATGTTCCCCGTTCCGTTCTTGCTGCTAGTGGAGGTGGTCGGCCGCATGTGTTGTGGGTCATATTGGAGCTGCGCGGACGCCAGAGGGGGCCGAAGCTTCTGTCCCGGTCGTGCTACAGGTGCCGTCTCTGGTCGGTTCGTTGGGGGCGGCCTTCTTCGTCGGTTTCGTCTCTCCTGCGCTGTGGTATACCATTCATTCCCCTTTGTTATTTTTTCATACAAATGGAGTGTTGCTCGGATGTGAGTCGCATGCTCGGATGTGGTGCTTGGGCTGGTGGAGGTAGACTCGCCCCTGGGATTATGAGCCGGTGACAGACACAGTCAAGGGTTAGAGCATCTCCAATAGATGGTCTAAATTTTGACGGTCCAAAACCAGAGATGTAAAATTTGGACCGCCAAAAAGTGCGTTTTGAAGCCCCGAAAAAAGGCCAACTCCAACAGATGGTCTAAATTCATGGTCCAAAAAAGCAGCTCCAATAGATGGTCCAAATTCATGGTCCAAAACCGGCCAGCAGTCGCGCGACTGCTGTTCAGCCGCTGTCTAGCCACTGTCCAACCGCACATATTGCATAAAACATGTTTTAAAACAACATAAAAAAATTCATGTCCACAATATCAAATTATTACATAGTTCTTCAGATCCAGGAGATGAAATGCAACACAAATACAGTATAGTTTTGCACACTACAACATAGTTTTGAACAAACAAATAATGAATCTATGCGGATCTTTCGCCATGCCATTTCCAATGCTCTTCCATCAAATCTTTCTGGAGTTGGTCATGCACTTCGGTGTCTCTAATCTCGTTGTACACCTTCATGAAACGTCTGATGCGCTCCTCTTTGCGCATGGGGTTAGCACGAATGCCCATCAACTGATAGAAGTTGTAATCTTTTTTTTTCACGCTCGTTCTCAATGATCATGTTATGCATGATCACGCAAGCGGTCATGATGTACCAAAGGATCTTTTGATCCCAAAATCTAGATGGTCCTCGCACAATAGCAAATTGGGATTGCAAAATCCTAAGTGCCGTCTCAACATCTTTTCTAGCCGCCGCTTGTGCATTATGAAAGACAAGTTCTTTCTTACCTTCAGGTTTTGCAACCGGCTTGATGAATGTACTCCACCTCGGATAGATCCCATCTGCAAGATAGTGCCCATAGTTGTAGGTGCGACCATTTGCTTCGAAGGTCACCGATGGTGCTTCTCCATTTTCTAAGTTGGCAAAGAGAGGTGACCGGTCGAGCATGTTGATGTCGTTGCAAGAACCGGGCATACCAAAATATGCATGCCAAATCCATGTTTCATGATCAGCAATTGCCTCAAGAATGATAGTGGCATCCTTCCCACGACCCTTGAATTGTCCATGCCATGCTTTTGGACAGTTCTTCCATTTCCAATGCATGTAATCCACAGACCCGAGTATGTGGAAACTCCCGAGCTTTGTTCATCTCCAAAAGCCTCTGAGTGTCCTGAGCATTGGGTGCTCTCAAGTACCGTGGACCGAACACTTCTACCATAGTTATTGCAAATTTCTTGACATAGAAGATAGGAGTGCTCTCTGCCGTCGCCAAGTTGTCATCAATGTAATCTGCCGGAACACCATATGCCGCCATGCGCAAAGCGGCAGTGACCTTCTCCTCAATGCTATGGCCAAGCAGCCCGGTGTTGGAAATATGCCGTAGAGGCAATAATAAAATGGTTATCATTATATTTCCTTGTTCATGATAATTGTCTATTGTTCATGCTATAATTGTATTGACCGGAAACCGTAATACGTGTGTGAATACATAGACCACATCATGTCCCTTAGTGAGCCTCTAGTTGACTAGCTCGTTGATCAATAGATGGTTATGGTTTCCTGACCGTGGACATTAGATGTCATTGATAACGGGATCACGTCATTAGGAGAATGATGTGATGGACAAGACTCAATCCTAAGCATAGCACAAGATCGTGTAGTTCGTTTGCTAAAAGCTTTTCTAATGTCAAGTATCATTTCCTTAGACCATGAGATTGTGCAACTCCCAGATACCGTAGGAATGCTTTGGGTGTATCAAACATCATAAAGGTACACTACAGGCATCTCTGAAAGTGTTTGTTGGGTTGGCACGAATCGAGACTAGGATTTGTCACTCCATATGACGAAGAGGTATCTCTGGGCCCACTCGGTAATGCATCATCATAATGAGCTCAATGTGACTAAGCAGTTAGTCATGGGATCATGCATTACGGAATGAGTAAAGTGACTTACCGGTAACGAGATTGAACGAGGTATTGGGATACTGACAATCGAATCTCGAGCAAGTAACATATCGATTGACAAAGGGAATTGTATACAGGATTGATTGAATCCCCGACATCGTGGTTCATCCGATGATATCATCATGGAACATGTGGGAGCCAACATGGGTATCCAGATCCCGCTGTTGGTTATTGGCCGAAGAGCTATCTCGGTCATGTCTGCATGATTCTCGAACCCGTAGGGTCTACATACTTAAGGTTCAGTGACGCTAGAGTCGTTATGGGAATTAGTATGCGGTTACCAAATATTGTTCGAAGTCCCGGATGAGATCCCAGACATCACGAGGAGTTCCGAAATGATCCGGAGACAAAGATTTATATATGGGAAGTCCTTATTCGGTCACTGGAAGTGTTCGGGGGTTTATCAGTATTGTATCGGGACCACCGAAAGAGTTCCGGGGGTCCACCGGGAGGGTCCACCTGCCCCGAAGGGCCCTATGGGCTGAATATGGAGGGGAACCAGCCCCTAAGTGGGCTGGGCGCCAACCCCCCTAGGGCCCATGCGCCTAGGGTGGGGGGGGGACCCTAAGGCCATGTTCAGTTGACAGGGTTGTGGAGGGGTTTTGACAGGGATTGAGGTGGATTAAATCCTCTACAAGTCAAATCCCCCCCAAATCCCCTCCAATCCTCTTAGGGCAGGGTGTAACCGAACAAACCCTAAAGGGGGCGCCCCCCTTGGCTTGGGGGGCAAGCCTCCCCCCTTAGCCCCCCCCTCTAGATCCATCTGGAGGGGGGCGGCCCCTCTCTTCCTTGCCCCTATAAATGGAGGGAAGGTGGGAGGGCTGCCGCACCCTTCCCCTGGCGCAATCCTCTCCCTCCCCAACACCTCCTCCTCCATGGTAGTGCTTGGCGAAGCCCTGCCAGAGAACTGCAAGCTCCACCACCACGCTGTCGTGCTGCCGGAGATCTCCCTCGACTTATCCTCTCCCCTTGCTGGATCAAGAAGGAGGAGACGTTCCCAGGCTGTACGTGTGTTGAACGCGGAGGCGCCGTCCATTCGGCATTAGATCGGATCTTCCGCGATTTGAATCACCGCGAGTACGACTCCCTCATCCGCGTTCTAGTAATGCTTCCGCTTAGCGATCTTCAAAGGTATGAAGATGCACATCCTCTCTCTCTCTTGTTGCTAGAATCTTCTAGATTGATCTTGGTGTTCGTAGGAAAATTTTGAATTATTGCTACGTTCCCCAACACCCGGCACATTTCCTTCTCTGCTCGAAGACTGGATTATGCTGCTTCACGGAATTGCAAATGCGGAAGAACAAGTCTTTCGACATTCTGAAATGGCGTCGAAAGTAATTCTCCGGAAAAACAGGTGATTATGTAAAGTAGTTGCGCACCAACCGTTTGTGCGCATCAATCTGTTCTCTCCGAATGAACGCACGACCATAAACTGAACCACCGTGCTTCGATTTCTTCCTCTTGTGCATGGACACTAGCATAGCAATCTCCTCTTCTTCATGCAAATCAAATTCCTCGTCCGACGATGAATCATCCACGAAAGAGGAGTCAACCGAGCTCATCTACAATGCACACAACCACCATCAAAACATATTATCCAATCCCAAGTTAAATCATCAAGTTTCGTCATTTTTTTTACCCTTGCAGAATTCCGTCGAACACCTTGTGCGCGCGGCGGAAGAAGATGGATGCCGGTTGGATTGGCTGCTGCTGACGGCTGAGGTCGGCTCCGGACGACGGTGGTGACAAGAAATGAGCTTGGAGGCCGGCCAAGAGGAGCTCGGCGGGCAGCGAAGAATAGTTCGGCAGCCGGGCGAAGGGCTTGGTGCGGCAGTCATGCGCCCGGCGCAACGGCAGTCGACAGGCTCACAGCCAACAGGGAGGAGGTCGGCGGCAGCCTAAGACCCGGCGGAGGCCTACTGCGGCAGTCGGACCGCCGGAGGCGCCGAATCCTGCGTCGGCTGCCTCCCGATTCGGCGGCGTCCGGGCGGTTGCAAGCCGGCTATCGGCGAGGGAGGCGACGGGGGCGACGGCGGTGGAGGGCGGCGGCGGGGATGTGGGGTGGTGGCGGCGCTGATGGTGAGGTTTTGGGCGGTCGTGGCGGCGGATTCTGATCGTCTGGTCTTCGGGAGGGCAGACGGGCGCGGACGGGAAAGGAAAGGAAGTGGTGGTTGGGCGTTCGCGGGCGGCGGCAGGTTTTGGACCAGATGCACCTCATAATGTAAATTTGCACCGCGAGGTGTTGTATTTTACATCACGAGGAGGACGCGGTTGTCACACCCTAGCTAGTTCATGCATTAGAGTGTTGCATCATGTCTATTTTTCTCAACAGAAACTTGAAATGGGGATGACAGAACCCCCAGCCCCCTCTGAAACCAACTAGGGTTTACTAAAAATATTTTCAATGAACCTGAAATGCCCTTCTAAAATGTCCATCATTTTTGTCTTGGTTCCGAACCTCGGCCAAAGGTGATGCACAGTTTTCTGGGTCATCCTAAGGTCTTTGAATTAAATCATAAGTATTTGATTTTGGGCATTTAAAATTTATAAAATATTTCAAATGCTCAAATATTTCCAAACTAAAATGTTCCATGCTGTATATATTCCAGCTAGTGGTCATGAGCAGTTTTGGAAATTTAGGAGTTGTCTAGGTATTTTTAATAAGTCCACAAACCTACAGAATAAATAAAAAACAGAAAAATAGGGAAAGTCTTATCTGGCGCTGCCTAGAGGCCCACCTGCCGGCCCAGCCCAGCCACCGCTCCAGCGAGCTGCTTGGCTTGGCCAGGCAGGCAGGCAGCTGCTCGACGGTGAGCACAGCATGCGTGCCACGCAGCTGCCCGCCGCCTCGCCGCTCCCCTCGTCCAACTGATGACGGGGATCAACCCCTCTTCCTCTCCCCGACCTCGCAGACACCAGCCCCTTTCCCCAGCTCCTCTTCCTCGCTCTCCCGAACCATGGCCGACGCCACCGCAGCCGCACCATCGCCGTAATCGCGCTCTCCGTCGTCCTTGTGCCGCGCCACCGTGTCCAGGAGCTTCGCCGCCCTCCGCTCCTTCGAACAAGCCGAGCCCCGAGCGCTCGCTTGCCCTGAAGCCACTGCCCCGACCCCGTTCGACCTCGCCACCGCCGGAGATCCCCTTTGCCGTCGCCGCCGCACCAGCTCATCTCTGACTACGTCGTCTGCTCCCTCGAGATCGCCGTGAGCTTGGCTACTTCCTCCCCCTTCCCTTTCTCGCTCTCGTGCACCACCGCGAGCACTCATAGCTCACCCGCACGCGCCGCCGCGGAGCTCGTCGCCGACGTGTCTCCGGCTAACCACCGGCCACCCCACCATGTCTAACATACTCACCGCATCCCCAGGGGCCCAACGCACCTCACCACGTGCTTCGCCGTGCCCCGTAGCCTCGGATTCGTCTTCACCCGACTCCGGCGACCGCTAAAGTCGTCGCCGGCAACGTCTCCGGCCACCCCGAGCTCAACCACCGCCACCAAGAGCTGCGGCTCGGTCCCAGCTACCTGTAGATGCTCTCCGCCGCCCATTTGGTCGCCGGAGTGCACAAAACCACTCTCGCCGCTGCGTTCGGCCTCGCCGGCGGCTAGACGCCGGCGTGTTTGACCTTGACTTTGACCAGGGTGGGTCCAGTTTGACTCCCCTGAGTCTATGACAAGTGGGGCCCCCTCTACTAATTAACCCAGATTAGTTTAACTAAATTAAGTTAGTTTAATTAACTACTGACATGTGGGACCCACTGGTCAGTTTGACCTGGACCGGCCTGTTGACCTGCTGAGGTCAGCATGACATCATGCTGACGCAATAATCCTTTTCTGAAATTAAAATAAATCCAGAATGATTTATAAATTTCAGAAAATGATCTAGACTTCAAAAATTCATAGTAAATCATCTGTAACTCCAAATGCAAAGTTTTATATATGAAAAATGATCAGAAAAATCCAATCTATCCATCTGTACTGGTTTCATGCATGTTTAAGCAAGCTAACCTGATGTTTAGATCAGAACTAGATTAAGCACTTATAAGGGCCATGTATGAGTTTGAAAACTTGAATCTTTGATCCAAAATGGTTCAAACCCATCTGGTTTTAGTTGCATTAGCCCAACACACTCATATTGCCATGTTTCATGCATGCATCATATTGTTGCATATTGTTTGGTGATGTTGTGTATCGGTGCTCTCTGTGGCAGGTCCTGCCCCTGAGGAGTATCGTGACTACCCCAACGAAGAACAATATCAGTGCATCGAACCATCAGGCAAGCAACCAACCATTTGATCATATCGATACAATCCCATGTTCTCGCTCCTGCTCTCTTTTACTGCATTAAGACAACGCGTTTCAAACTGCTGTGTGCTACGGTAGTTGAACCCATTTCCTCTACATGACCTGTCATTGCCACAATAACTAGATGAAACCCACTAGCATGTGTAGGAGTTGTTTGAGCCATATGTATGTGTTGTTCCTACCTTGCTATGCCTGCTATGCTTAGAGTCGTGTCAGGTCTGGTTCATCTGGGTGATGGGCTAGAGTGAAATGATCATGCCGGTAATGAGAGTGATGTGGTGAACACGATTTGGTAAAGGTATCGATGGAAGGCCATGTAGGAGTACATGGTGGGTTGTTTCATTGAAGCCGTCCTTAAGCACTGAGATCTGTATGTGTGATTTAAGAATCAGCTACTACCATGCATTGGGCCCGAAACCAATGGACCCTCTCGGCTTCTTATTCACCCTAGTCCTCTGTCCAAGAGTTGCAAGTAGTTTCTGGTGTTTGTAGCCTACTGGAGGCCGTGGACAGCGCTGACTGTAGGGGTGGGCTGTGATGCGGTAGGTACGTGCCCGGGAATACCGGGCACCCGTTAGGTGTCACGGAACCCTGTACACATCGTTCGGGGCCGTATGGGAAACCTCGGCCGGACTCCCTGCGGATGGAACCTGGATAGGCGATAAACCTGGACTAGAGACTTAGGTGTTTAGGTAGGTCGTGGCCGACACCCAAGTTGGGCTTCCGCTTGAAGGTTGCCGAGTACATGTCGTGTAAACGGCGATAAGTGGTGAGAGCGTGTATGAAGAAGTACACCCTTGCAGGGTTAACATTATCTATTCGAATAGCCGCGTCCGCGGTAAAGGACTACTTGGTTGCCTATACAGTTCATAGACAAGTAAATGGATACTACTAAAAATCTCAAGATAAGCGTGAGTGCCCAGGATGGCTCTTCCGTAGGATGACGGAGGTGGATCCTCGGTGGTGTATTGAAGTGGTGAGTAGTGGACTCGTGTGCGTAAAACCATTTCAAGTTGGTGTATCGTAGGATAGCTTAGCCAAGAGTCAAGCTGGCTTGCTGCAATAACCCCACCAACCCCCCCTTGATAATGTGCATGTATGTAGGATCTGATGTAAGTCTTGCTAAGTACCTTTGTACTCATGTTGCTTTAATTTACATTTTTCAGAAGACGCTGCAACCCCTTCTGATGGGTTCTTCGTAGACGTTGACATCGATGAGTAGACCGAGGCCCAGGTGGTGATCCTGAGCTTATGAAGGACCACGTAGTATAGCCAGGCTTTCCCAAGCCTCTTTTATTTTACTAGTTGTCTGTACTCAGACAAATTACTTCCGCTGTTGGCTTGTATGTCTGTATGACTTGAATGCTGGGTCGTGTGACCCGTACTTGTGTGTATGCTATGTATGGCTCTCTGAGCCTTAAATAAAGTACTTGTGTTGTAGAGTCATGTTGTGATGCCTTGTTGTATTTGCACATATCGAGCATATTGTGTGTATGATTGAAATGCTTGGTATGTGTGGGATCTGACTATCTAGTTGTTTATTCTTAGTAGCCTCTCTTACCGGGAAATGTCTCCTAGTGTTTCCACTGAGCCTTGGTAGCTTGCTACTGCTCCGGAACACTTAGGCTGGCCGGCATGTGTCCTTCTTCGTTCCTGTGTCTGTCCCTTCGGGGAAATGTCATGCGATGGATACCGGAGTCCTGTTAGCCCGCTACAGCCCGGTTTACCGGAGTCCTGCTAGCCCAGTGCTACAGCCCGGATTCACTTGCTGATGACCGACACGTTCGATGCTGGGTCATGGATGCCTGTCCCTGTAAGTCTGTGCCACTTTGGGTTTACGTCTAGCCATGTCAGCCCGGACTCCTTACCATATGGATGCTAGCGACACTATCATATACGTGTGCCAAAAGGCGCAAATGGTCCCGGGCAAAGGTAAGACGACACCCGTGGGAATACCGTGCGTGAGGCCGCAAAGTGATATGAGGTGTTACATGTTAGATCGATGTGGCATCGAGTCGGGGTCCTGACAGCGGTCCAATTATTTTTGCATATGGATCATCGTTTGGAGCAGCGTTTTTTACCCCAGCCTGTCTAAAAGTCAGGTACTTTTACATTTGAACCATCTATTGGAGATGCTCTTATGCCATCGGATTTCAAGGATAGTACACATGCCCAAGGTAACAGCTCGTTGCTACTAGCATGCATGGTGGTCTGATGCTTGGATTTTCACTACAATATAAGTTCATGATGTTAATTGTTAATTAGTGCTTATCATATTGTACTTGATCATCACGTAAGATACATACTGGGAGTAACCCAGCCTCCTTGGAGTTTAGCGCTTCCTGGCTGTCGGATCCCGTCCTTGATGCATTTTCGTCCGTTAGATCGCGAGATGGAGGGATACGGGCCGTTGGATCGAGTCGAGTTACTGTGGATCAAAATAGTGTCCCTCGAGCAGTAAATATCTTCTGCCACCGCGTGTTATTCGTGTGCCCCGCCGAGGGAATTTTCGGTATTTCACAGTTGGAAAAGGGTCCACTAGCTAGGGCGTGAGATGTGAGAGCGAGGAAGCGAGCGCTGGAACTCTCCTCCCCCTCCTGACCGCTCCTCTCTTCCCCGCTCGCTCCTCTCTTCCCACGAAACCCTAGCCGCCCTTCCCGCGCCGCGGTCCCCATCCGCTTCTTCTGCTCATGCTGGGGTCGCCATCGAGGGCATGCCACTCGCCCCGCCGCTTCCCCGTCCTGCTCGCGCATCACGCCTCGGGAGGAGAGGAAGCCCACGCCGTTGTTCCCGACGGAGCACGCCGTCACGCAGGAGGAGGCCAGGCGGAGCGTGCCGTCACGCGGGGAAGCGGCTCATCCTCGGAGGCGAGCCAGTGCCGGATCTGGTGCCTAGCGCCGGCATCTCACACGTGACCAAGTCGCCGCCTGGGCGCTATGCCGGCCGGTCGGAGTCCGAGTTCGTCTCGGCCACTAAGTTGTTGTCGGGGAGCACAAAGTGCCTCCTTTGAGCACCGTTGCAGAGACGAGGAGGACCTCAAGGTGAGCCCCGTCAATGTTTGCTGAGAACGTTTTTTCCTAGCTCGGCCTACATGGTACCCCATATCACAACCATCCATTTTTAACCTTTAGATTCATGTGGATGTGTGTATGCCCTCGGTTGGTTTGCAGCCAGCCTGAACTCAGTTAGCAGCGTTTGTCTCCTTAGTAATTAGATGGGGTAGGCCCAGGCGAGGCTACTCTGCACGGGTGTAGCTTGCTTTTGCAGATTCTGGCACTGTTCCTTGGAAGTTTGTGCTACTGTTCATGAGAGGTACAGTGTGAGAGAGAGAGAAAGATGTGGACAGAGGAAAACGTAGTTTTCTAGTAAGTTTTTTCCTGTGATTTAAGTGAGAGAGAGAGAAAAGTGAGAACAGAGAAAGAGAGAGGGTGAACAGAGAGAAATAATTTTCTGTACGTTGAAAGAGATGCTGTGAGAGAGATACTATAACATGCAGAACATTTCAGAACCTGCAAGCAAAATGTCAAGGCAAAAATAGAGCTAGCTGCCCCGTGCAAAGTTTTCCGACAGATTTTTTTTGAGATGTTTTGAAACAAGCTGAATGCATGTTAAATGAGAGAAAGAGAGAGCATGCAAAGTTTTAGGGAAAAGAGAGAGACGTTGAGCTATACTACAAAATTCTTGAGTTGACAGGTGAGGGGATTGGCCTGACGCCCATGTCGGCAACAGTAGCTTGCTACCTATGCACTGTAGATAGCAGAAAGTATTCGCTAGCACGTGAGGGTCAAATCAGTCTGCTAAATAGCACCGCTAACCTCTGCTGCGGCACTGCTAGTGGCACACATCTCATAGAACATGAACGGCTAAGATAGTGGGTACGGTGTAGCTCGGCCTCCACAACAACTTTTCGATGTTTGCTTGCTTGCTGTTCACTTTTTTTTTGTAAACTGACGTACTGCACTTACACGATACAATTCTTTTGAGATCAACTGATTGATAGTTCATAGTTCTAACATCCTGGCCCAAGCTCGAGGTTAATACATGTCTTCTGATGGCGTCCCTCTTGTGTCCTGTAAATCCATAGTTATCTAGCCCAGTCTACAAATCCATAGTTGATGTGCCTCTTGTGTCCTGTAACTTCTGAAACAGTAGAAACATATTAATTTTGAATAAAAGCCTCTAAGGAATACAAGTTAGGAATAAGAGATTGTGGCATCAAAGAGCAGTAGCACCTCTTTATCATTGTCAATACCTGTTGATATTGTGTGGTGTATCATGATCAACTACACTGCAAACATTTGCAAATATTACTCTTGGGTTAATCACTGTATATTTTACTCCAATTAGTCATACATCTTCCATTTATTTGTTTACACATGTTTGACAATTATCAATCTCCATGATATCAAGATCTCCACCTCTTCCTGATTTAGATTCAGTTTAGCTATTTACCATGGTTCAACATATTCATCTTACGGATCAAAAAATTCTATTTTGTGGTGAGAGGTAGAGGTTCAAGATGAAGGATGAGATTTTTGTTTGATGTTGGGATATGGCAGGACAATCAATTGCATAGTTATTTGCTTACAAAAAAAAGTTCTTTTGGAAGAACAATGTGCTCATTGATGCTATTTAGTGGGCACTAAGTTTTTCTGCATGGTGTTCTGAAGGAGTAGTATATTGAACCGTAATTAGCACCACCGGATAATTCTCATGAGTCCTTACCAGTTAACATGTCTATGTTATACTCATCCTGTTGCTTGTTTATATATGTGACGATTTAACTCGATCTTTTTGCCTCTGTATTCTTATCATACTTTCCATTTCACATTTTTAATTGTTTACTGTTTCCAAAGTTTCTGGAGAATGGCAACTACTAATTACTAAGTGACTGTATATGATGTGCTCTTTAGTGTATGTCATTAGAACAACTAAATTTTCAGATGCAATGCAATATACTTCTAATAGGTAGTGCAATTTTTTAGATGAGCAATCAGCGCCGCGCCGCAATGCAATGTAAAAGTCGGTCTTGAAATTTCATTGCAAAATCCACCACAAATAATCTTTCTATATAAATTATCTATCCAGGTCAGGCACATCTTATAAGTAGGTCACTTCCACTGGATCTTTATGTTAACAAGCAGCTAGACCCAAGGTACTAATGTCCAATCGCTTGATCATTTTGATATTTAATCTCTCAAGAGTTATTTTCATAGTTTATTATTGTTCAAGTTCCACTTTCATTTTACTCAGTCGTGTCCAAATGCTTTTTCTATAAATCATTCTAAAACAAGGTGTGTTGCTGCTATGCTCTGATGTATACTTATGTGGTTCTTGCTTCTTATTTGTCTAGCGTGTGTGTATGATGATGTTGGGTTGTTAACATGGCGCGTGGTCCGGTTGTGACTCATGCTCAAGCCACAGTTGAGCCTGGCGTTGGGTTGGTAGGTGGTCGTGGTCGTGGCCGTGGGCGGTCTGCTGGTCGTCATGGACGAGCCACTGGTCGTGGAGGTTCTAATATAGGGCGTGCCCCTGTTTCTGATCATGTCGCTGCTTGCCGGGTTCCTGCCGCTGGAGATGAGCCTCGTGACAGGCGTAGGGGTGTGAGTCGGCGGGTGTCTGCTACTGGAGCTGAGCCCATCGCTAGGCGTGGGTGTGGCGCTCGGCAGATGCCTGTTGCTGGGTGTGGCGCCATACCTCGGTCAAGTGGTAGGGGTGTTCGTGGCCGTGTCCCTAGTCATGGTGCTGATTCTGGGCATGCAACCGCTGCTATACATGTGTCTGCCCCTGGTCATTCTGCTGGTCCTGGGTACGCCGCCGCTCCTAGGCATGTGTTGGTCCCTGGTATTGCTATACGTTACGTGCCTTGCCAGCCTGTTGGGGGTCCTCCTCAAAGCCGTACAAGTACGTGTGTATCCATTGTTCTTTTGTATCTTGTCTCCTAGGATATTCTGTTGGGGTTGATAATTATTTCTTACTGTGTTGTTTGCGACGTGGTTAGGTGATGGTTGGTTTCCTTTTCTGAGCTCGGCCATGGATGTGGTAAATCGCAGAAAATGGAAAATGTGTGTTGAGTTTCGGCGCGCTAGATACAACAGTGGGTGAAAGTTCTTAGTTTGTTGTTGGTTGTTGTTGTTGGTTGTGTGCTGTCTTACTTGGTTCTGCATGTCCTGTTAAGAATATGTCGTTGATGGGCCTTTGCCGAAGGATTGGTATGGTGATACGTCTCCAACGTATCTATAATTTTTGATTGTTCCATGCTATTATATTACCCATTTTGTATGTTTATGGGCTTTACTTTACACTTTTATATCATTTTTTGGGACTAACCTACTAACCGGAGGCCCAGCCCGTATTGCTGTTTTTTTTGCCTATTTCAGTTTTTCGAAGAAAAGGAATATCAAACGGAGTCCAAACGGAATGAAACCTTTGGGAGCGTGATTTTTGGAACAAACGTGATCCAGAGGACTTGGAGTGGAAGTCAAGAAATAAACAAGGCGGCCACGAGGGTGGAGGGCGCGCCCCTCCCTACTGGGCGCCCCCCTCCCTACTGGGCGCGCCCCCTGTCTCGTGGGTCCCTCGGGCGTCCACTGACCTACTTCTTCCTCCTATATATACCCATTTACCCTGAAAACATCAGAGGCGACCACGAAAAACTATTTCCACTGCCATAACCTTCTGTATCCACGAGATCCCATCTTGGAGCCTTCGCCGGCGCTCCGCCGGAGGGGGAATCGACCATGGAGGGCCTCTACATCAACACCATAGCCTCTCCGATGAGTTGTGAGTAGTTTACCACAGACCTTCAGGTCCATAGTTATTAGTTAGATGGCTTCTTCTCTCTCTCTGATTCTCAATACAAAGTTCTCCTTGATCTTCTTGGAGATCTATTCGATGTAACTCTTTTTGCGGTGTGTTTGTCGAGATCCGGTGAATTGTGGGTTTATGATCAAGTTTATCTATGAGAAATATTTGAATCTCCTCTGAATTCTTTTATGTGTGATTAAGTTATCTTTGCAAGTCTCTTCGAATTATCAGTTTGGTTTCGCCTACTAGATTGATATTTCTTGCAATGGGAGAAGTGCTTAGCTTTGGGTTCAATCTTGCGGTGTCCTTTCCCAGTGACAGTAGGGGCATCAAGGCACGTATTGTATTGTTGCCATCGAGGATAAAAGATGGGGTTTATATCATATTGCATGAGTTTATCCCTCTACATCATGTCATCTTTCTTAATGTGTTACTCTGTTTTTTATGAACTTAATACTCTAGATGCATGCTGGATAGCGGTCGTTGTGTGGAGTAATAGTAGTAGATGCAGGCAGGAGTCGGTCTACTTTTCACGGACGTGATGCCTATATACATGATCATGCCTAGATAATCTCATAATTATTCGCTTTTCTATCAATTGCTCGACAGTAATTTGTTCACCCACCGTAATACTTATGCTATCTTGAGAGAAGCCACTAGTGAAACCTATGGCCCCCGGGTCTATCTCTTATCATATAAGCTTTCAATCTACTTTTATTTGCATCTTTAATTTTCCTATCTATATTATAAAATACCAAAAAAATATTTATCTTATCATATTATCTCTATTAGATCTCACTTTCGCAAGTGGACGTGAAGGAATTGACAACCCCTTTATTGCATTGGTTGCGAGTTCTTGTTTTTTGTGTAGGTGCGTGGGACTTTTGAGGAGCCTCCTACTGGATTGATACCTTGGTTCTCAAAAACTGAGGGAAATACTTACGCTACTATTGCTGCATCACCCTTTCCTCTTCAAGGAAAACCAACGCAAGCTCAAGACGTAGCAAGAAGGATTTCTGGCGCCGTTGCCGGGGAGTGAAGCGCCTTTGGTGAGTGGAACTTGGTAAGGAAACATTTATATAGTGTGCTGAATTTTTTTGTCACTTGTTACTATGGAAACTAATCCTTTGAGGGGCTTGTTCGGGGTATCTTCGCCCCGGCCAGTAGAGCAAAGAGTTGCTCCTCAACCTACTGAACCTACTGAAAATGTTTACTTTGAGATTCCTTCGAGTATGATAGAGAAACTGCTAGCTAATCCTTTGCAGGAGATGGAACATTGCATCTGACTTACACCTTATCTTTGTGGATGATGTTTGTGGATTATTTAATCTTGCAGGTATTCCCGATGATGTTGTTAAGAGGAAGGTCTTCCCTTTATCTTTGAAGGGAGATGCATTGACATGGTATAGGCTATGTGATGATACAGGATCTTGGAAGTATAAACGATTGAAGTTGGAATTTCACCAGAAGTTCTATCCTATGCATCTTGTTCATCGTGATCGTAATACATATATAATTTTTGGCCTCGCAAAGGAGAAAGCATCACTCAAGCTTGGGGGAGGCTTAAGTCAATGTTATATTCATGCCCCAATCATGAGCTCTCAAGAGAAATGATTATTCAAAAAATTTATGCTCGGCTTTCTCTCAATGATCGCACCATGCTTGATACTTCCTGTGCTGGTTCTTATATGCTGAAGACTACTGAATTCAAGTGGAATTTATTGGAAAGAATTAAACGCAACTCTGAAGATTGGGGTTCCGACGATGGTAAGGAGTCAGGTATGACACCTAAGTTTGATTGTGTTAAATCTTTTATGGATACCGATGCTTTTCATGGATTTAGCGCTAAATATGGACTTGACTCTGAGATAGTAGCTTCTTTCTGTGAATCTTTTGCTGCTCACGTTGATCTCCCTAAGGATAAGTGGTTTAAATATAATCCTCCCATTGAAGTAAAAGTAGTTGCACCTATTGCAGTTGAAGAAAAGACAATCACTTATAATGATCCTATTGTTCCTACTACTTATGTTGAGAAACCACCTTTTCCTGTTAGAATAAGGGATCATGCTAAAGCTTCAATTGTAGTTCGTAAGAGTAATACTAGAACATATACACCTCCTGAGCAAATTAAAGTTGAACCTAGTATTGCTATGGTTAAAGATCTCTTGGATGATAATATAGATGGGCATGTTATTTACTTCTGTGGTGAAACTGCTAATATTGCTAGACCAGATGCCGAGATACGTAAACCTGTTGTAGGCATGCCTGCTATTTCTGTTAAAATAGGAGATCATTGTTATCATGGCTTATGTGATATGGGTGCTAGTGCTACTGCAATACCTATTTCCTTATATAATGAAATTATGCATGATATTGCACCCGCTGAGTTAGAAGATATTGATGTTACAATTAAGCTTGCCAATAGAGATACTATTAAGCCATTTGGGATTGTTAGAGATGTATAAGTCTTGTGTGGGAAGGTTAAATATCCTGCTGATTTTCTTGTTCTCGGTTCCCCACAAGATAGCTTTTGTCCCATAATTTTTGGTAGACCCCTCTTGAATACTGTCAATGCAAAGATTGATTGTGAAAAGGATGTTGTTACAATTGGCTTAGAGGATATGAAACACGAGTTTAATTTTGCTAAGTTTCGTAGACAACCCCATGATAAAGAATTGCCTGGTAAGGATGAAATTATTGGTCTTGCTTCTATTGCCGTGCCTCCTACTGATCCGCTAGAACAATATTTGCTAGACCATGAAAATGATATGTTTACGAATGAAAGAAGGGAAATAGATGAAGTATTCCTTCAACAGGGTCCTATTCTGAAACACAACTTACCTGTTGAAATCCTAGGGGATCCCCCTCCACCCAAGGGCGATCCCGTGTTTGAGCTTAAACCATTACCTGATAATCTTAAATATGCTTATCTTGATGAAAAGAAGATATATCCTGTTATTATTAGTGTTAACCTTTTAGAGCAGGAAGAGAAAAGATTATTGAAAACTCTGAAGAAGCACCGTGCTGCTATTGGATATACTCTGGATGATCTTAAGGGCATTAGTCCCACAGTCCCACTCTATGCCAACATAAAATTAATTTGGAGAAAGATGCCAAACCAGTTAGAGATCCTCAACAACGGTTAAATCCTAAGATGAAAGAAGTGGTAAGAAAGGAGATACTAAAGCTCCTTGAGGCAGGTATAATTTATCCCGTTGCTGATAGTGATTGGGTAAGTCCTGTCCATTGCGTTCCTAAAAAGGGAGGTATTACTGTCGTTCCTAATGATAAAGATTAATTGATCCCGCAAAGAATTATTACAGGTTATAGGATGGTAATTGATTTCCATAAATTAAATAAAGCTACTAATAAAGATCATTACCCTTTACCTTTTATTGATCAAATGCTAGAAAGACTATCCAAACATACACATTTTTGCTTTCTAGATGGTTATTCCGGTTTCTCTCAAATACCTGTGTCAGCGGAGGATCAATCAAAAAACTACTTTTACTTGCCCTTTCGGTACTTTTGCTTATAGACGTATGCCTTTTGGTTTATGTAATGCACCTGCTACCTTTCAAAGATGCATGATGGCTATATTCTCTGACTTTTGGGAAAAGATTTGTGAGGTATTCATGGATGATTTCTCTGTTTATGGCCTCTTTTGATGATTGCTTGAGCAACCTTGATCGAGTTTTGCAGAGATGTGAAGACACTAGTCTCGTCTTGAATTGGGAAAAGTGCCACTTTATGGTTAATGAAGGCATTGTCTTGGGGCATAAAATTTCTGAAAGAGGTATTGAAGTTGATAAAGCTAAAGTTGATGCTATTGAAAAGATGCCATGTCCCAAGGACATTAAAGGTATAAGAAGTTTCCTTGGTCATGCCGGTTTTTATAGAAGGTTCATTAAGGACTTTTCTAAAATCTCTAGGCCTCTGACCAATTTATTGCAAAAAGATATTCCTTTTGTCTTTGATGATGATTATGTAGAAGCATTTGAAATACTTAAGAAAGCTTTGATCATTGCACCTATTGTTCAGCCACCTGATTGGAACTTACCTTTTGAAATTATGTGTGATGCTAGCAATTATGCTGTAGGTGCTGTTCTAGGGCAAAGAGTTGATAAGAAATTAAATGTTATATAGTACGCTAGTAAAACTCTTGACACTGCCCAGAGAAATTATGCTACCACTGAAAAAGAATTCTTAGCAGTTGTATTTGCTTGTGATAAGTTCAGACCTTATATTGTTGATTCTAAAGTTACTATTCACACTGATCATGCTGCTATTAAATATCTTATGGAAAAGAAAGATGCTAAACCTAGACTTATTAGATGGGTTCTCTTGCTCCAAGAATTTGATTTACATATTATTGATAGAAAGGGAGCTGAGAACCCCGTTGCAGACAACTTGTCTAGGTTAGAGAATATTCTTGATGACCCACTACCTATTGATGATAGCTTTCCTGATGAACAATTAGTGGTCATTAATGCTTCTCGTACTGCTCCATGGTATGCTAATTATGCTAATTACATTGTTGCTAAATTTATACCACCTAGTTTCACATACCAGCAAAAGAAAAAGTTCTTTTATGATTTAAGACATTACTTCTGGGATGACCCACACCTTTATAAAGAAGGAGTAGATGGTGTTATTAGACGTTGTGTACCTGAGCATGAACAAGAACAGATCCTACGCAAGTGTCACTCCGAACCATATGGAGGACACCACGCTGGATATAGAACTGCACATAAGGTATTGCAATCCGGTTTTTATTGGCCTACTCTCTTCAAAGATGCCCGTAAGTTTGTCTTGTCTTGTGATGAATGTAAAAGAATTGGTAATATTAGTAGACGTCGGGAAATGCCTATGAATTATTCTCTTGTTATTGAACAATTTGATGTTTGGGGCTTTGATTATATGGGACCTTTTCCTGCCTCTAATGGATATACACATATTTTAGTTGCTGTTGATTACATTACTAAGTGGGTAGAAGCTATTCCAACTAGTAGTGCTGATCATAACACCTCTATTAAGATGCTTAAAGAAGTTATTTTTTCGAGGTTTGGAGTCCCTAGATATCTTGTGACTGATGGTGGTTCACATTTTATTCATGGTGCCTTTCGTAAAATGCTTGATAAGTATGATGTTAATCATAGAATTGCATCTCCTTATTGTTGGGGAACGTTGCAGAAAATTAAAATTTTTCCTACGGTTTCACCAAGATCCATCTATGAGTTCATCTAAGCAACGAGTCAAGGGAGAGAGTTTGCATCTACATACCACTTGTAGATCGCGTGCGGAAGCTTGCAAGGTGATGATGGAGTCGTACTCGACGTGATTCGAATCACCGATGACCAAGTGCTGAACGGACAGCACCTCCGCGTTCAACACACGTATGGGACGGGAGACGTCTCCTCCTTCTTGATCCAGCAAGGGGGAAGGAGAGGTTGAGGAAGACAGCTCCACCGGCAGCACGACGGCGTGGTGATGGTGGAGAGGTAGTACTCCGACAGGGCTTCGCCAAGCACACAACGGAGGAGGAGAGGTGTTGGGGAGGGGAGGGCTGCGCCTTGGAGGGTGGTGCGGCTGCCCTCCCCTCACCCCTCTATTTATAGGGGGAAGGGAGAAGGGGGCCGGCCCCCTAGAACCCATCTAGGGGGGGTAAGGCGGCCAAGGGGAGAGGGGGAGAGGGTGGCTTGCCCCCCAAGCCAAGGGGGCGCCCCCTCTAGGGTTCCCCCCCTCAACCCTAGGCGCAAGGGCCCAAGGGAGGGGGTGCGGCCAGCCCACCAGGGGCTGGCTCCCTGCCCCACGCAGCCCATGTGGCCCCCCGGGAGGGGTGGCCCCTCCCGGTGGACCCCCGGAACCCTTCCGGTGGCCCCGGTACAATACCGGTATGACCCCGAAACTTCCCGGTGTCCGTTTGACAACTTCCCATATATAAATCTTTACCTCCGGACCCTTCCGGAGCTCCTCGTGACGTCCAGGATCCCATCCGGGACTCCGAACAACATTCGGTAGTCACATACTAGTCTTCCTAATAACCCTAGCGTCACCGAACCTTAAGTGTGTAGACCCTACGGGTTCGGGAGACATGCAGACATGACCGAGATGCTCTCAGGTCAATAACCAACAGCGGGATCTGGATACCCATGATGGCTCCCACATGCTCCTCGATGTTGTCATCGGATGAACCACTATGTCGAGGATTCGATCAAACCCTGTATGCAATTCCCTTTGTCAATCGGTACGTTACTTGCCCGAGACTCGATCGTCGGTATCCCAATACCTTGTTCAGTCTCGTTACCGGCAAGTCACTTTACTCGTACCGTAATGCATGATCCCGTGTCCAACACCTTGGTCACATTGAGCTCATTATGATGATGCATTACCGAGTGGGCCCAGAGATACCTCTCCGTCATACGGAGTAACAAATCCCAGTCTCGATCCGTGTCAACCCAACAGCTACTTTCGGAGATACCTGTAATGCACCTTTATAGTCACCCAGTTACGTTGTAACGTTTGATACACCCAAGGCACTCCTACGGTATCCGGGAGTTACACGATCTCACGGTCGAAGGAAGAGATACTTGACATTGGCAAAGCTCTAGCAAAACGAACTACACGATCTTTTATGCTATGCTTATGATTGGGTCTTGTCCATCACATCATTCTCCTAATGATGTGATCCCGTTATCAACGACATCCAATGTCCATAGCCAGGAAATCATGACTATCTGTTGATCACAACGAGCTAGTCAACTAGAGGCTCACTAGGGACATATTGAGGTCTAAGTATTCACACGTGTATTACGATTTCCGGATAATACAGTTATAGCATGAATAAAAGACAATTATCATGAACAATGAAATATAATAATACTTTTATTATTGCCTCTAGGGCATATTTCCAACAGTCTCCCACTTGCACTAGAGTCACCAATCTAGTTACATTGTGATGAATCGAACACCCATAGAGTTCTGGTGTTGATCATGTTTAGCTCGCGAGAGAGGTTTAGTCAACGGATCTGCGACATTCAGATCCGTATGTACTTTGCAAATTTCTATGTCTCCATCTTGAACATTTTCACGGATGGAGTTGAAACGACGCTTGATGTGCCTGGTCTTCTTGTGAAACCTGGGCTCCTTGGCAAGGGCAATAGCTCCAGTGTTGTCACAGAAGAGTTTGATTGGCCCCGACGCATTGGGTATGACTCCTAGGTCGGTGATGAACTCCTTCACCCAAATCGCTTCATGCGCTGCCTTCGAGGCTGCCATGTACTCCGCTTCACATGTAGATCCCACCACGACGCTCTGCTTGCAGCTGCACCAGCTTACTGCTCCACCATTCAACATATACACGTATCCGGTTTGTGACTTAGAGTCATCCGGATCTGAGTCGAAGCTAGCGTCGACGTAACCCTTTACGACAAGCTCTTCGTCTCCTCCATAAACGAGAAACATGTCCTTTGTCCTTTTCAGGTACTTCAGGATATTCTTGACTGCTGTCCAGTGTTCCTTGCCGGGATTACTTTGGTATCTAGCTACCAAACTCACGGCAAGGTTTACATCAGGTCTGGTACACAGCATGGCACACATAATAGATCCTATGGCTGAAGCATAGGGGATGACACTCATCTCTTCTTTATCTTTTGCCGTGGTCGGTGACTGAGCCGAGCTCAGTCTCACACCTTGTAACATAGGCAAGAACCCCTTCTTGGACTGATCCATTTTGAACCTCTTCAAAATCTTATCAAGGTATGTGCTTTGTGAAAGACCTATGAGGCGTCTCGATCTATCTCTATAGATCTTGATGCCTAATATGTAAGCAGCTTCTCCAAGGTCCTTCATTGAAAAACACTTATTCAAGTAGGCCTTAATGTTGTCCAGAAATTCTATATTATTTCCCATCAAGAGTATGTCATCTACATATAATATGAGAAATGCTACAGAGCTCCCACTCACTTTCTTGTAAACGCAGGCTTCTCCATAAGTCTGCATAAACCCAAACGCTTTGATCATCTCATCAAAGCGAATGTTCCAACTCCGAGATGCTTGCACCAGTCCATAAATGGATCGCTGGAGCTTGCATACTTTGTTAGTGTTCCGAGGATCGACAAAACCTTCCGGCTGCATCATATACAGTTCTTCCTTAAGATGCCCGTTAAGGAATGCTGTTTTGACGTCCATCTGCCATATCTCATAATCATAGTATGCGGCAATTGCTAACATGATTCGGACGGACTTTAGCTTCGCTACGGGAGAGAATGTCTCGTCGTAGTCAATCCCTTGAACCTGTCGATAACCCTTAGCGACAAGTCGAGCTTTATAGATGGTGACATTACCATCCGTGTCTGTCTTCTTCTTAAAGATCCATTTGTTTTCTATCGCTCGCCGATCATCGGGCAAGTCTGTCAAAGTCCATACTTTGTTTTCATACATGGATTCTATCTCGGATTTCATGGCTTCAAGCCATTTGTTGGAATCTGGGCCCGCCATCGCTTCTTCATAGTTCGAAGGTTCACCGTTGTCTAACAACATGATTTCCAGGACGGGGTTGCCGTACTACTCTGGTGCGGAACGTGTCCTTGTGGACCTACGAAGTTCAGTAGCAACTTGATCCGAAGTACCTTGATCATCATCATTGGTTTCCTCTTCAGTTGGTGTGGGCATCACAGGAACATTTTCCTGAGCTGCACCACTTTCCCGTTCGAGAGGTAGTACTTCATCGAGTTCTACTTTCCTCCCACTTACTTCTTTCGAGAGAAACTCTTTTTCCAGAAAGCATCCGTTCTTGGCAACAAAGATTTTGCCCTCGGATCTTAAGTAGAAGGTATACCCGACAGTTTCCTTAGGGTATCCTATGAAGACGCATTTTTCCGACTTGGGTTCGAGCTTTTCAGGTTGAAGTTTCTTGACATAAGCATCGCATCCCCAAACTTTTAGAAACGACAGCTTAGGTTTCTTCCCAAACCATAATTCATACGGTGTCGTCTCAACGGATTTAGACGGTGCCCTATTTAAAGTGAATGTAGCTGTCTCTAGAGCGTATCCCCAAAATGATAGCGGTAAATCAGTAAGAGACATCATAGACCGCACCATATCCAATAGAGTGCGATTACGACGTTCGGACACACCGTTTCGCTGAGGTGTTCCTGGCGGCGTGAGTTGTGAAACGATTCCACATTTCCTTAAGTGTGTACCAAATTCGTGACTTAAGTATTCTCCTCCACGATCTGATCGTAAGAATTTTATCTTTCGGTCACGTTGATTCTCTACCTCATTCTGAAATTCCTTGAACTTTTCAAAGGTCTCAGACTTGTGTTTCATTAAGTAGACATACCCATATCTACTCAAGTCATCAGTGAGAGTGAGAACATAAAGATATCCTCCGCGAGCCTCAACGCTCATTGGACCGCACACATCGGTATGTATGATTTCCAACAAGTTGGTTGCTCGCTCCATTGTTCCGGAGAACGGAGTCTTGGTCATTTTTCCCAAGAGGCATGGTTCGCATGTGTCAAACGATTCATAATCAAGAGACTCCAAAAGTCCATCAGCATGGAGCTTCTTCATGCGCTTGACACCAATGTGACCAAGGCGGCAGTGCCACAAGTATGTGGGACTATCGTTATCAACTTTAAATCTTTTGGCATCTACACTATGAACATGTGTAATATTACGCTCGAGATTCATTAAGAATAAACCATTGACCATCGGAGCATGACCATAAAACATATCTCTCATATAAATCGAACAACCATTATTCTCAGACTTAAATGAGTAGCCATCTCGTATCAAACGAGATCCAGATACAATGTTCATGCTCAAACTTGGCACTAAATAACAATTATTAAGGTTCAAAACTAATCCCGTAGGTAAATGTAGAGGCAGCGTGCCGACGGCGATCACATCGACTCTGGAACCATTCCCGACGCGCATCGTCACCTCGTCCTTCGCCAGTCTCCGTTTATTCCGCAGCTCCTGCTGTGAGTTACAAATATGAGCAATGGCACCGGTATCAAATACCCAGGAGTTACTACGAGTACTGGTAAGGTACACATCAATCACATGTATATCAAATATACCTTTGGTGTTGCCAGCCTTCTTATCCGCTAAGTATTTGGGGCAGTTCCGCTTCCAGTGACCCTTCCCCTTGCAATAAAAGCACTCAGTCTCAGGCTTGGGTCCATTCTTTGACTTCTTCCCGGTAACTGGCTTACCAGGCGCGGCAACATCTTTGCCGTCCTTCTTGAAGTTCTTCTTACCCTTGCCCTTCTTGAACTTAGTGGTCTTATTGACCATCAACACTTGATGTTCTTTCTTGATTTCAGCCTCTGCTGACTTCAGCATCGAGAACACTTCAGGAATGGTCTTTTCCATCCCCTGCATGTTGTAGTTCATCACAAAGCTCTTGTAGCTTGGTGGGAGCGACTGGAGGATTCTGTCAATGACCGCCTCATCTGGGAGGTTAATGTTCAGCTGGGTCATACGGTTGTGCAACCCAGACATCTTCAGGATGTGCTCACTGACAGAACTGTTTTCCTCCATCTTACAACTGCAGAACTTGTCGGAGACGTCATATCTCTCGACCCGGGCATGAGCTTGGAAAACTAGTTTCAGCTCTTCGAACATCTCATATGCTCCGTGATGCTCAAAACGCTTTTGGAGCCCCGGTTCTAAGCTGTAAAGCATGCCGCACTGAACGAGGGAGTAATCATCAGCGCGAGTTTGCCAAGCATTCATAATGTCTTGGTTCTCTGGGACGGGAGCGTCACCTAGCGGTCCTTCTAGGACATATTGTTTCCTGGCAGCTATGAGGATGATCCTCAGGTTCCGGACCGGCAAGTCACTTTACCGGCAAGTCACTTTACTCGTACCGTAATGCATGATCCCGTGTCCAACACCTTGGTCACATTGAGCTCATTATGATGATGCATTACCGAGTGGGCCCAGAGATACCTCTCCGTCATACGGAGTGACAAATCCCAGTCTCGATCCGTGTCAACCCAACAGCTACTTTCGGAGATACCTGTAATGCACCTTTATAGTCACCCAGTTACGTTGTAACGTTTGATACACCCAAGGCACTCCTACGGTATCCGGGAGTTACACGATCTCATGGTCGAAGGAAGAGATACTTGACATTGGCAAAGCTCTAGCAAAACGAACTACACGATCTTTTATGCTATGCTTATGATTGGGTCTTGTCCATCACATCATTCTCCTAATGATGTGATCCCGTTATCAACGACATCCAATGTCCATAGCCAGGAAATCATGACTATCTGTTGATCACAACGAGCTAGTCAACTAGAGGCTCACTAGGGACATATTGAGGTCTAAGTATTCACACGTGTATTACGATTTCCGGATAATACAGTTATAGCATGAATAAAAGACAATTATCATGAACAATGAAATATAATAATACTTTTATTATTGCCTCTAGGGCATATTTCCAACACTTATCACCCCCAGTCTAGCGGTCAAGTAGAATTGAGTAATAGAGAGCTCAAATTAATTTTGCAAAAGACTGTCAATAGATCTAGAAAGAATTGGTCCAAGAAACTTGATGATGCATTATGGGCCTATAGAACTGCATATAAAAATCCTATGTGTATGTCTCCGTATAAGATGGTTTATGGAAAAGCATGTCACTTACCTCTCGAACTTGAACATAAGGCATATTGGGCTATTAAATACCTCAATTATGATTTCAAACTTGCCAGTGAGAAGAGGTTATTTGATATTAGCTCACTTGATGAATGGAGAACCCAAGCCTAGGAGAATACCAAGCTGTTCAAAGAAAAAGTTAAAAGATGGCATGACAAAAGGATACAAAAGCGAGAATTTAACGTAGGTGATTATGTGTTGCTATTAAACTCTCGTTTAAGATTTTTTGCAGGAAAACTTCTCTCTAAATGGGAAGGTCCTTACGTTATCGAGGAGGTCTATCGTTCCGGTGCCATAAAAATCAACAACTTTGAAGGCACAAGTCCGAGGGTGGTGAACGGTCAAAGAATCAAACATTATATCTCAGGTAATCCTATAAATGTTGAAACTAATATTATTGAAACCGTAACCCCGAAGGAATACATAAGGGACACTTTCCAGAACGTTTCAGACTCCGAAAAGGAATAGGTATGTGGTACGGTAAGTAAACCGACTCCAAAACAGTTCTAATGGAAATTTTTCTCTGTTTTGGAATATTTAAGAATTTTGGAAAGCAAGAAGTAATCCGGGAAGGACACAAGGCCTCCACGAGGGTGGAGGGTGCACCCACCCTTACTCGGCGCGCCCCCTGTCTCGTGGGCACCTCGTGTGCCTCCCGGACTCCGTTTTCTTGCAAGTTACTTCTTTTGGTCGGTAAAAATTCATTATAAATATCCCGAAGGTTTTGGCCACCGTATCACGCAATTATCTCCTGTTTTCGTTTCGAGCTGTTTTTCTGACAGATCTAGAGCACCATGACATCTCCAAGCTCTCCCAAGGACAAGTTTTTCGAGAGGGTTATCAACCCCTATCTCGCGGAGGTGCTGCAACACCCTCAAACCATTGAGATGCGTGAGGGGGTGCTGCACATCCTTGATGTGGAGGGACCAAGGCGTACCGGAAGCGTGGAGACAAAGCTCAAAGCTATGGAGAAACAAGTCTTCAAGTGCCAAGGGATGGTGGAGCGTGGACTCAACGCCAACCAGATGATGATCGCAGAATTCACCAACAACCACAAGCTAGACGCCAAGAACATTGGGGATACCATCTTCAAGCTTCATGAGAAAATCGAGCATCTCCAAGCCCGGATCTATGACCTGCAAAACCAAAACTGTGAGTATGAATATAGATTCAAGAGGATGAGTTTGGCTGCAGATTTGAGGATCCCGGAGACTCGATCATCCTTCTATGATGGCGAGCCTATGCCTTGGAAGATGGACGACAAGCCTACATCATCAACAACTCCTTCTTCACCACCTCCGAGCCCGAGGACATAATCACATGGGTATGGGCACTCCCCCTGGCAACTGCCATGCTTGGGGGAGGTGCCCCGGTATCGTATCACCACCACACTCCTATCTTTACCATTTTACTTAGTTCGATCATTTTAGTAATATCTTGATCTATTAAAATAAAGTTTTGGTATGAATTAGTTCTGAGTTTTGCTTTGTGATCTCCCTTTGTAATCGAGTCCGTGAGCTATATAATAAAGATTAGTGTTGAGTCAAGGGCTTTTGCTATCTTGCTATGATCTTGAGAAAATAGAAAGAATAAAAAGAAATAAAAGTGCTCATATTGATCTTATGGATAGTAATGACTTCACATATAAATAGTACGAGACTTAAAAGTTTTTGAGAGTTGACAAACCTAGTTTTGGTCATTGTTGCAATTAATAGGAAGTAATAAAGAAAGAGAGGTTTTCACATATAAATATACTATCTTGGACATCTTTTATAATTGTGAGCACTCATTAAAGTATGACATGCTAAAGAGTTTATGTTGAACAAGGAGAAAACGTAATGGGTTATGTTTTCTCACATCTCAGTTAAAGTATATTGTCATGGATCATTCAAACATGTTGAGCTTGCCTTTCCCCCTCATGCTAGCCAAATTCTTTGCACCAAGTAGAGATACTACATGTGCTTCCAAATATCCTTAAACCCAGTTTTGCCATGAGAGTCCACCGTACCTACCTATGGATTGAGTAAGATCCTTCAAGTAAGTTGTCATGTTGCAAGCAATAAAAATTGCTCTCTAAATATGTATGACTTATTAGTGTGGAGAAAATAAGCTTTATACGATCGTGTGATACGGAAGTAATAAAAGCGATGGACTACATAATAAAGGTTCATATCACAAGTGGCAATATAATGTGACGTCCTTTTGCATTAAGATTTTGTGCATCCAACCCTAAAAGCACATGACAACCTCTGCTTCCCTCTGCGAAGGGCCTATCTTTTACTTTATGCAAGAGTCAAGGTGATCTTCACCTTTCCACATTTTATCCTTTGGCAAGCACCTCGTGTTGGAAAGATCCTGATATATATATATATATATATATATATATATATATATATATATATTATATCCAATTGGATGTAAGTTAGCTTGAACTATTATTGTTGACATCACCCAAAGGTGAATATGTTCGGAGGCGAAACTATAAGCCCCTATCTTTCTCAGTGTCCGATTAAAACTCCATAACCATAAGTATTGCGTGAGTGTTAGCAATTGTAGAAGACTATATGATAGTTGAGTATGTGGACTTGCTGAAAAGCTCTATTCTTAACTCTTTCTGATGTTATGATAAATTGCAATTGCTTCAATGACTGAGATTATAGTTTGCCAGTTCTCAATGAAGTTTCTGAATCATACTTGACATTGTGAATAGATTGTTACTTGAGCATAAGAAATCATATGAAAGAACCCTTATATGTTGCTGTTATAAGAATGATCATGATGCCCTCATGTCTGTATTTTATTTTTATCGACAACTCTATCTCTAAACATGTGGACATATTTTTCGATATTGGCTTCCGCTTGAGGACAAGTGATACGTCTCCGTCGTATCTATAATTTTTGATTGTTCCATGCCAATATTCTTCAACTTTCATATACTTTTGGCAACTTTTTATACTATTTTTGGGACTAACATATTGATCCAGTGCCCAGTGTCAGTTCATGTTTGTTGCATGTTTTATGTTTCGCAGAAACCCAATACCAAAGGGAATCCAAACGGGATAAAAACGAACGAAGAATTTTTTGGAATATTTGGGTTTTTTCGGAGGAAGAATCAACGCAAAACGGTGTCCGAGATGGCCAGGAGATAGGGGGCGCGCCCACCCACCCGGGTGCGCCTGGCACTCTCCTGGGCCACCCATAAGGCGGTTGACGCTCTTCTTTTGCCGCAAGAAAGCTAATTTTACGAGAAAAATCTGGGTGAAAGATTCACCCCAATCAGAGTTACGGATCTCCAGATATAAAAGAAACGGTGAAGGGGAACGATCTGAGAACGCAGAAACAAAGAGAGACAGTGAGATAGATCCAATCTCGGAGGGGCTCTCACCCCTCCCAAGCCATGGGAGCCAAGGACCATAGGGGAAACCCTTCTCCCATCTAGGGAGAAGGTCAAGGAAGAAGAAGAAGAAGGGGGGGCTCTCTCCCCCTTGCTTTCGGTGGCGCCGGAACACC
This sequence comes from Triticum dicoccoides, assembly GCF_002162155.2. NCBI lineage: Eukaryota > Viridiplantae > Streptophyta > Magnoliopsida > Poales > Poaceae > Triticum > Triticum dicoccoides. The sequence continues at coordinate 523,272,672 of NC_041387.1, read as the reverse complement.
GCAGGGGGCCATCATCATCACCGCGATCTTCACCAACACCTCCATCATATTCACCAACATCTCCATCACCTTCCCCCATCTATATCCAGCGGTTCACTCTCCCGCAACCCGCTGTACCCTCTACTTGAACATGGTCCTTTATGCTTCATATTATTATCCAATGATGTGTTGCCATATTATGATGTTTGAGTAGATCTGTTTTGTTCTATGGGTTAATTGATTATCGTGATTGGTTTGAGTTGCATGTTTTATTATTGGTGCTGTCCTATGGTGCTCTCAGTGTCGCGCAAGCGTGAAGGATCCCCGCTGTATGGTTTGCAATATGTTCATGATTTTGCTTATGGTGGGTGGCGTGAGTGAACAGAAGCACAGACCCGAGTAAGTAGGTTGTTTGCGTATGGGATAAAGGGGACTTGATACTTTAGTGCTATGGTTGGATTTTACCTTAATTATCTTTAGTATTTGCGGATGCTTGCTAGAGTTCCAATCATAAGTGCATATGATCCAAGAAGAGAAAGTATGTTAGCTTATGCCTCTCCCTCAAATAAAATTGCAATAGTGATTATCGATCTAGTCGATTGCCTTGGACAAATAACTTTCTCGTAAAAAAAAGCTCTCTACTAATATTTACTTTATTGCTTCTTTATCTAAACAGACCCTAGCTTTTATTTACGTGCTCTTTATTATCTTGCAAACCTTCTATCCAACAACACTTGCAAAGTACTTCTAGTTTCATAATTGTTCTAGGTAGAGCGAACGTCAAGCGTGTGTAGAGTCGTATCAGTGGCCGATAGGACTTGAGAGAGTATTTGTTCTACCTTTAGCTCCTTGTTGGGTTCGACACTCTTACTTATCAAAAGAGGCTACAACTATCCCGTATACTTGCGGGTTATCAAGACCTTTTTCTGGCGCCGTTGCCGGGGAGTCATAGCGTGGGGTGAATATTCTTGTGTGTGCTTGTTTGCTTTATCACTAAGTAATTTTTTATTTGATGTTCTAAGTTGTTCTCTATCTTTAGTTATGGATATGGAACACGAAATACCAAAAAAATAGGTGTAGATGCTACTCATGGAGATGGGGAACCTCCTAAAACCCTCGATGCTCGTTATGTGAAAGAAATTATGTACTACTTTAATAATCCTGAGAAAACCCCATTCAACTTTGTTATGGGAGACACGTTGGATCAACATGAATACTTTAGGGAATATCACTTGACACAAAAAAGGGAAACTATTATGGGATCAAATTCAAATGTTGAAGTGGTATGCTAGGCAGCTATGCTTGATACATGATTATACTTGCTGCTCTAGGATGAAGGCTCCATACCTTCCTTTTTCATGAAAATTTAAGGATAATGAAACCTTAGCTTCTTATGCTAATGGTATCTATGATTACTATGATGTGGAACAAATAGAAGAATTTGTTGCTTTTATGGGTGCTTATGAGATTGAATCTATGTTTAAAGCATTTGATGATTTTGATGATTCAGTTTATAGACCAAAAATTTTTGCTATACTTAGATATTGCTATTAAAATTATGAATACAATTACAATATTAATGCATTTATTGAGAAAGTCTCCGCTGTCCAAGAAGAGACTAATATTTTGCAGGAAGCTAGGGAAGAAGAAATTGATGAAACTGTGAGCTCATTGGATGAAAAAGATGATGAGGAGAGCGAAGAACAAAAGGAGGAAGAGCGGATTGATCACCCGTGCCCACCTTCTAATGAGAGTAACTCTTCAACTCATACATTGTTTAATTCCCCTTCGTGCTTACCGAAGGATGATTGCTATGATGATTGCTATGATCCCTTGAATTTGTTTGAAATATCCCTTTTTGATGATGCTTGCTATGCTTGTGGCCAAGATGCCAATATAAATTATGCTTATGGAGATGAACTTGCTATAGTTCCTTATGTTAAACATGGAATTGTTGCTATTGCACCCACGCATGATAATCCTATTATCTTTTTGAATTCTCCAAACTACACTATACCAGAGAAGTTTGTGCTTATTAAGGATTATATTGATGGGTTGCCTTTTACTACTACACATGATGATTTTGATAGATGTAATATGCATGTGCTTGCTGCTCCTACTTGCAATTATTATGAGAGAGGAACTTTATCTCCACCTCTCTATGTTTCCAATATGATAGAATTGCAAGAAACTGCTTATACTATGCATTGGCCTTTACTATGTGTGCATGAATTGTTCTTTTATGACATGTCGATGCATAGGAAGAGGGTTATACTTCATCATTACATGATATATGTTACTTTGTGCTCACTACTAAATTACAAATCATTGTTAATTAAAATTGGCTTTGATATACCTTGGGATCCGGGTGGATTCATTACTTGAGCACTATATGCCTAGCTTAATGGCTTTAAAGAAAGCGCTGCCAGGGAGACAACCCGGAAGTTTTAGAGAGTCATTTATTTCTGCTGAGTGCTTTTATATAGTTTAAAAACAAAAAAAAATAAAGGGGGAACCCAAAACTTTTCAAAAAGGAAAGTGAAAGTGAGAGAGACAAGCATTGTTGAAGTGGGAGAGCTCCTTGAACTTTGTTCATGCTCACGGAAACTTTGTGAATCTTGATTACAGAAACTTTTCAAAAAAATAATAATTATCCCCTTGTACAATTCCATTGTATTATAAAAATAATGTGTCAAGGTTTGCCTTTCGGATGTTTACAATGCTTGTTGGTTTGTACGGTGCAGGACAGAAACTTTGTCTGTAGTGCGTGATTTTACATTTTTAACTGGAACTTCAAATGGTTCTGATTCTTTTGGCACTGTCTTTATGTACAACTTGTTTATTTTTCCAAATTTTCATATAATTTGTGGCGTACCATAAGTATGGTGAATGTTCAGATTGCTACAGACTGTTCTGTTTTTGACAGATTCTGTTTTTGATGCATAGTTTACTTGTTTTGATGAAACTATCAATTTATATCAGTGGATTAAGCCATGGAAAAGCTATATTACAGTAGACGCAATGCAAAAACAAAATATTAATTGGTTTGCAACAGTACTTAGAGTAGTGATTTGCTTTATTATACTAACGGATCTTACCGAGTTTTCTGTTGAAGTTTTGTGTGGATGAAGTGTCTAATCGACGATGTATCGATATGAGGAAAAGGAAGAGAGGCAAGAGCTCAAGCTTGGGGATGCCCAAGGCACCCAAAGTAAATATTCAAGAAGACTCAAGCGTCTAAGCTTGGGGATGCCCCGGAAGGCATCCCCTCTTTCTTCAACAAGTATCGGTATGTTTTTGTATTCGTTTCGTTCATGCGATATGTGCAAGTCTTGGAGCGTCTTTTGCATTTAGTTTTCATTTTTCTTTTATGCACCATGCTTGTATGAGATAGTCCTTGGTTGATCTATAGAATTCTCATTGCACTTCACTTAGATCTTTTGAGTATGGCTTTATAGAATGCTTCATGTGCTTCACTTATATCATTTGAAGTTTGGATTGCTTGTTTCTCTTCACATAGAAAACCGCCATTTGTCGAATGCTCTTTTGCTTCACTTATATTTGTTAGAGCGTGGGCATATCTTTTGTAGAAAGAATTAAACTCTCTTGCTTCACTTATATCTATTTAGAGAGATGACAGGAATTGGTCATTCACATGGTTAGTCATAAAATCCTACATAAACTTGTAGATTGCTGAATATGATATGTTTGATTCCTTGCAATAGTTTTGCGATATAAAGATGGTGATATTAGAGTCATGCTAGTGGGTGGTTGTGGATTGTAGGGACACTTGTGTTGAGATTTGCAAGTCCCATAGCATGCACGTATGGTAACCGTTGTGTGACAAATTTGAAGCATGGGGTGTTTCTTTGATTGTCTTCCTTATGAGTGGCGGTCGGGGACGAGCGATGGTCTTTTCCTACCAATCTATCCCCCTATGGGCATGCATAGTAGTACTTTGCTTCGAGGGCTAATAAACTTTTGCAATAAGTATATGAGTTCTTTATGACTAATGTGAGTCCATGGATTATACACACTTTTACCTTTCCATCATTTCTAGCCTCTTCGGTACCGTGCATTGTCCTTTCTCACCTCGAGAGTCGGTGCAAACTTCGCCGGTGCATCCAAACCCCGTGATATGATACGCTCTATCACACATAAGCCTCATTATATCTTCCTCAAAACAGCCACCATACCTACCTATTATGGCATTTCCATGGCCATTCCGAGATATATTGCATGCAACTTCCATCATCATCATATACACGACTTGAGCATTTATTATCATATTGCTTTGCATGATTGTAAGATAGCTAGCATGATGTTTTCATGGCTTGTCCGTTTTTTGATGTCATTGCTACGCTAGATCATTGCACATCCCGGTACACCGCTGGAAACATTCATATGGAGTCATATCTTTGTTCTAGTATCGAGTTGTAATATTGAGTTGTAAGTAAATAAAAGTGTGATGATCATCATTATAGAACATTGCCCCATGAAAAGAAAAAAAAAGAAGAAGAAAAAAGGGAAAGGCCAAAGAAGCCTAAATAAAAAAGGGGGGCCAAAGAAGCCCTCCCAAAAAGAAAAAGAAAAGAAAAAGAAAAGGGGCAATGTTACTATCCTTTTTCCACACTTGTGCTTCAAAGTAGCACCATGTTCTTCATATAGTGAGTCTCCTATGTTATCACTTTCATATACTAGTGGGAATTTTCATTATAGAACTTGGCTTGTATATTCCAACGATGGGCTTCCTCAAATGCCCTAGGTCTTCATGAGCAAGCAAGTTGGATGCATACCCACTTAGTTTCTTTTGTTGAGCTTTTATACACTTATAGCTCTAGTGCATCCGTTGCATGGCAATCCCTACTCCTCGCATTGACATCAATTGATGGGCATCTCCATAGCCCGTTGATTAGCCGCGTCGATGTGAGACTTTCTCCCTTTTTGTCTTCTCCACATAAACCTCCACCATCATATTCTACTCCACCTATAGTGCTATATCCATGGCTTGCGCTCATGTATTGCGTGAGGGTTGAAAAAGCTGAAGCGCGTTAAAAAGTATGAACCAATTGCTCGGCTTGTCATCGGGGTTGTGCATGATGGGAGCATTTTGTGTGACAAAAATGAAGCATGGCCAAACTATATGATTTTGTAGGGATAAGCTTGCTTTGGTCTTGTTGTTTTGAAAAAGACATGATTGCTTTATTGGTACGCTTGAAGTATTATTGTTTTTTATGTCAAATGATAGACTATTTCTTTGAATCACTCGTGTCTTAATATTCATGCCATGATTAGACATATGATCAAGATTATGCTAGGTAGCATTCCACATCAAAAATTATCTTTTTTTTATTGTTTACCTACTCGAGGACGAGAAGGAATTAAGCTTGGGGATGCTAATACGTCTCTGTCGTATCTATAATTTTTGATTGTTTCATGCCAATATTCTTCAACTTTCATATACTTTTGACAACTTTTTATACTATTTTTGGGACTAACATATTGATCCAGTGCCCAGTGCCAATTCCTATTTGTTGCATGTTTTATGTTTCGCAGAAACCCAATATCAAACGGAATCCAAACGGGATAAAAACGGACGGAGAATTATTTTGGAATATTTGGGATTTTCCGGAGGAAGAATCAACGCGAAACGGTGTCCGAGGTGGCCAGGAGATAGGGGGCACGCCCATCCCCCTGGGCGCACCTGGCACTCTCCTGGGCCACCCGTAAGGCGGTGGACGCTCTTCTTTTGCCGCAAGAAAGCTAATTTTACGAGAAAAATATGGGCGAAAGATTCACCCCAATCAGAGTTACGGATCTCCAGATATAAAAGAAACGGTGAAGGGGAAGGATCTAAGAACGCAGAAATAGAGAGAGACAGAGAGATAGATCCGATCTCGGAGGGGCTCTCGCCCCTACCAAGCCATGGGAGTCAAGGACTAGAGGGGAAACCCTTCTCCCATCTAGGGAGAAGGTCAAGAAAGAAGAAGAAGAAGAAGAAGGGGGGCTCTCTCCCCCTTGCTTTCGGTGGCGCCGGAACACCGCCGGGGGCCATCATCATCACTGCGATCTTCACCAACACCTCCATCATCTTCACCAACATCTCCATCACCTTCCCCCATCTATATCCAGCGGTTCACTCTCCCGCAACCCGTTGTACCCTCTACTTGAACATGGTGCTTTATGCTTCATATTATTATCCAATGATGCGTTGTCATCTTATGATGTTTGAGTAGATCCGTTTTGCCCTATGGGTTAATTGATTATCATGATTGGTTTGAGTTGCATGTTTTATTATTGGTGCTGTCCTATGGTGCTCTCCCTGTCGCGCAAGCATGAGGGATCCCTGCTGTAGGGTTTGCAATATGTTCATGATTTTTTTATGGTGGGTGGCGTGAGTGAACAGAAGCACAGACCCGAGTAAGTAGGTTGTTGCGTATGGGATAAAGGGGACTTGATACTTTAATGCTATGGTTGGGTTTTACCTTAATGATCTTTAGTAGTTGCGGATGCTTGCTAGAGTTCCAATCATAAGTGCATATGATCCAAGAAGATAAAGTATGTTAGCTTATGCCTCTCCCTCAAATAAAATTGCAATAGTGGTTATCGGTCTAGTTATCGATTGCCTTGGACAAATAACTTTCTCGTAACAAAAAGCTCTCTACTAATATTTACTTTATTGCTTCTTTATCTAAACAGCCCCTAGCTTTTATTTACGTGCTCTTTATTATCTTGCAAACCTTCTATCCAACAACACTTGCAAAGTACTTCTTGTTTCATAATTGTTCTAGGTAAAGCGAACGTCAAGCGTGCGTAGAGTTGTATTAGTGGTCGATAGGACTTGAGAGAGTATTTGTTCTACCTTTAGCTCCTCATTGGGTTCGACACTCTTACTTATCAAAAGAGGCTACAACTATCCCGTATACTTGCGGGTTATCAACAAGCGAGGTCTAAGCTTGGGGCAGTTGATACGTCCATTTTGCATCATGCTTTTATATCGATATTTATTGCATTATGGGCTGTTATTACACGTTATGTCACAATACTTATGGCTATTCTCTCTTATTTTACAAGTTTATCATGAAGAGGGAGAATGCCGGCAACTGGATTCTGGCTGGAAAAGGAACAAATATTGGAAACCTATTCTGCACAACTCCAAAAGTCCTGAAACTCCACAAAAGCCATTTTTGGAATTAATAAGAATTATTGAGCGAAGAAAGTACCAGAGGGGGCCCACACCCTGGCCAGGAGGGTGTGGGGCGCCCCCCCTACTGGGCACGCCCCCTGTCTCCTAGGCCCTCTGGTGGCCCTCCGGTGCCCATCTTCCGCTATATGAAGGCTTTTACCCTGGAAAAAAAATCATAAGCAAGCTTACGGGACGAAACTCCGCCGCCACGAGGCAGAACCTTGGCGGAACCAATCTAGGGCTCCGGCGGAGCTGTTCTGCTGGGGAAACTTCCCTCCGGGTGGGGGAAATCATCACCGTTGTCATCACAACGATCCTCTCATCGGGAGGGGATCAATCTCCATCAACATATTCACCAGCACCATCTCCTCTCAAAACCCTAGTTCATCTCTTGTATCCAATCTTGTACCAAAACCACAAATTGGTACATGTGGGTTGCTAGTAGTGTTGATTACTCCCTGTAGTTGATGCTAATTGGTTTACTTGGTGGAAGATCATATTTTCAGATCCTTAATGCATATTAATACTCCTCTGATCATGAACATGAATATGCTTTGTGAGTAGTTACGTTTGTTCCTGAGGACATGGGTGAAGTCTTGCTATTAGTAGTCATGTGAATTTGGTATTCGTTCGATATTTTGATGAGATCTATGTTGTCTCTCCTCTAGTGGTGTTATGTGAACGTCGACTACATGACACTTCACCATTATTTGGGCCTAGAGGAAGGCATTGGGAAGTAATAAGTAGATTATGGGTTGCTAGAGTGACAGAAGCTTAAACCCTAGTTTATGCGTTGCTTCGTAAGGGGCTGATAGATCCACTAGTTTCATGCTATGGTTAGGTTTACCTTAATACTTCTTTTGTAGTTGCGGATGCTTGCAATAGGGGTTAATCATAAGGGGGATGCTTGTCCAAGAAAGGGCAGTACCCAAGCACCGGTCCACCCACATATCAAACTATCAAAGTACCAAACGCGAATCATATGAGCGTGATGAAACTAGCTTGACGATATTTCCCATGTGTCCTCGGGAGCACTTTTCTCATTATAAGAAATTGTCCAGGCTTGTCCTTTGCTACAAAAAGGATTGGGCCACCTTGCTGCACTTTATTTACTTTCATTGCTTGTTACCCGTTACAAATTATCTTATCACAAAACTATCTATTACCTACAATTTCAGTGCTTGCAGAGAATACCTTACTAAATACCGCTTGTCATTTCCTTCTGCTCCTCGTTGGGTTCGACACTCTTACTTATCAAAAGGACTACGATAGATCCCCTATACTTGTGGGTCATCACATGGTTTCTTGGTTTATGTCATTGCGGAGGTGATTGGGTTAGACTGCAACAGACGGGAAAAATGGAAAGTGTCAATTAAATTGCGGTATCCTGGATGCGAAGGTGCATGAGATTTCTTGGTTTGTTGTTAGTTGTTGTTGTTTGCCGTATGGTCTCTTAGTTGGTTTTACGTGCATTTTCAGAGATTGTTGTTCAAGGGCCTTTGCCAAAGGATTGGCAAGGTTTCTCAGTGAAGTTTGTTGAGTCCCTTAAAGGTACTTATTAACTAGGCCTTTGTTGTTTTGGTTATGTGATTATTGTTTTCCTTTTACCCTTGGTTTGTGGCTGATAGTTTTCTATTTTGGTGCCCGTTTAGCTTGCTATGCAGATAGGTCGTACTACGACCCTCCGGATTTCTTGTCCCAATACTGTGGTGCCTTCTTTTGGTTTGCTAAGTGTTCAAAGTCTAGGTCATCCTGGACACAACGTAAGATGGTTTATAATCATTGTTGTAAAGGCGCTAAGGTATATATTCCTCCCTTTAAGGATCCCCAGCCTATCTCCGGGAGCTCCTTCGATTCGATGGTACTTCTCGTGCTAAAAAATTCATCCGGACTATACGTGAGTACAACTGTATGTTCGCTTTCACTTTGATGGGTGCTACTATTGAACGCTCATTTGGTGGCAGTCGTGGACCTAAGATTTTAAGATCAGTGGGCAAGCGTCTCATCGTATTGGTTCATTGGTGACTAGCGGTGATGATACCCCTAAGTTTGCTGAGTTGTATGTACATGACCCAGCTAATGAGATTAGTCATAGGATGAATGCCTTAAATCCAGATGATAAGCCTATTGGGGGTGTGGATGGGAGTATTGTGGTTGGTCTTAGAGACATGCTTAATGAGTTTAACCCATTGGTACAGACCTTTCGGGAGGCGAGTAAGATGATAGAGGATCGTGGTGATGAACCCATCGAGGAGGCAATAGTCCACAGTTTAGTTTGCCTACAACCACTGGTCTTGCTACTTTAGTTGTCGGTGGTGGCTTCACGTTAGAGGCATCTTCTCGGGATATTGTTGTTTGCAGTCGTTCCGACGGTTTGCAGCAGATATCTTCTCTGAACACTACATTCATGGCTCTACAATACCCATTGCTTTTCCCTTATGGAGAGAGAGGGTCCAGGTGGATGTTCCTCACTTGATTGTTCCTAAAGAAGGTGATGACGATGGACCTATAGATCCTAATCCTGCACCTGGAAGTCCGACCATTGAGGCGTCCTCTTCATACCCTTTTGTGGGTGGTGATGCTTCCACAAATAGTCGGAATAGTATGACCATGCAGGATTACTATCATTTTATGTGCCATTACAAGGGTGATCAGCCCAATCCATATATATGTTATGGTCTCCTCTCCTCTCAGTCAGTTGTTGATGCACGTGCGTGCATCGATGAAAGTAGACTGTGGTATATCATAAGAAATTAGGACATGCTTAGATCAGAGCACATGCAAGGTATTACTGATGCGGTAGGTGGTGGGTGTGTTGATGGTGATGCTCTTGGGAAGAGGACCATTGTACCTTCCAGTCACATAGGCGGCTGTCGTTACTTCCATGAAAATTTCCATGATGGCCTTGCCGTTTGTCGGGTGCATGGTGCGCCTGACATATTTACCACTTTCACTTGCAATCCCAAGTGGCCTGAGATCACAAGTGCATTCGAACTAGGTCAGATGCCTTCTGATAGGGCGGATATTGTTGTTAGGGTCTATCACATGAAGCTCACTGAGTACTTGGACGAGATTAAGCCAGGCCGGGCTTTTGGCCCCATTACGGTTGGTATTGTGACTGTTGTGCTCTGTGTGTGGTCGTTGTTTTTTTAATGATGTTTTACTTCTATTGGCTGGGCTGTCTAATTGAGATTTTATGTCCTTTTTTCAGTGTTGTATACCGTTGAGTTCCAGAAGCGGGGACTGCCTCACGCGCATATACTTGTCTGGCGGAGAGGGGGTAACGGTGAGATTGGTGTTGAAAATATTAATTCATTAATATCTGCTGAAATACCTGATGCATTGCTTGATCCTCTAGGATATGCTTTAGTTTCTGAGTTTATGATGCACGGTCCGTGTGGTGAAATGAATGATAAATGTGTCTGCATGAAAAAGGGTGTTTGTTCCAAATATTTCCCAAAAGATTTTAGAGATACCACTGTCATTGATGATAATGGGTTTGCCTTATATCAACGTCGTGACGACGGTCGAAGGGTCTATAAAAATGGTCATTACCTTGACAATAGGCATGTTGTTCCTTATAATATGGCGATGCTCAAGAAATTTCAGGGACATATAAATGCAGAGTGGTGTAATAAGATACAGGTGGTGAAATATTTCCTTAAGTATGTCACCAAAGGTGCTGACTACTCTAAGGTTATGTTAGAAAGGCTAAAAACATTGACTAAATCTAGTTGTCGTACAGTAGATGAGGTTCAGGAGTATCTGATATGTCGGTATATATGTGAGTAGGATGCATTGTGGCGCATATTTGGGTTTGAAATACACTTTACAATGCCGTCGGTTCAAAGGCTGACCGTTCATATGCCTGGCATGAATACTGTCTACTATCATGCTGGTGCTGACCTCACGAAAATTGTTGATTCTGACTTCTTGCGAAAGACTATGCTTACCGAATGGTTTGTTGCGAATGAGATGTTCGAAGATGCCCGCTCATTAACTTATTGGGAATTTCCAACTTCTTGGACCTGGGACGCTAAAAGTAGGTCATGGCATCCAGGGGTGGGGGTGAAAAGATTGGCCGTGTGTATTATGTACATCCTTTGAGTAGTGATGATTATATTTATAAAACTTGTCATTATTATGATTACCCTTTTTCTGAACATTACTCTTTTAATGTGAAAACAATTTATAGTATTCAAGTCTTTTATGATACTCCCACTATTCCGAATGAGAAGAATTTTGCTTATGTGGAGAGTAGTAAATTTCCTATGCTTGTAGATCATGAAAAGAATGATTTAGGTGTTGTTTATATTGTTGAATTCATTCATGATGCTACTGAACATTATTATGAGGGAGAAACATATGCTTGTAGGAATTGCAATAATATCAAGTTTCCTCTCTATGTGCTTAAAGTCTTGAAGCTATGCTTGTTTTACCTTGCTATGCTAGTTGATTATTGTTCCCATAAGTTGTTTGCTCACAAAATCCCTATGCATAGGAAGTGAGTTAGACTTAAATGTGCTAGTCATATTCTTCATGATGCTCCCGTTATGTTTCAATTTTTATCTTTTATGTGAGCATCATTGCCATCATCATGCCTAGCTAGAAAGGCATTAAAGAAAAGTGCTTGTTGGGAGACAACCCAATATTTACCCCTACTGTTTTTGTGTGTCCACATGATTATGCTACTGTAGTAATCATGTTTTATAGATTTTGTTTCCATAAAGTGCCAAGTAAGACCTTTAGGATTGCTTACGGTGATAGTTGTGTTGATCCTGCTGAAAATGAGAAACTTTTGCACCCAGTAAATTAGTTTTGGTAATTCACAGAAACGTACTTCTGATCTGATTCTTTTTGCTCTCGATTGGTACATAAATTTCTTAGGACTTCCTAATTTGGTCGGATTGTTTGGAGTTCGGAAGTATACGTTTGATACACATTACTACAGACTATTCTGTTTTTGACAGATTCTGTTTTCTATGTGTTGTTTGTTTATTTTGATGAATCTATTAGTAGTATCGGAGGGTATGAACCATAGAGAAGTTGGAATAAAGTAGATATTACACCAATATGAATTTAGAATGAGTTCATTACAGTACCTAAGTGGTGGTTTTATTTTCTTATACTAACGGAGCTTATGAGTTTTCTGTTGAGTTTTGTGTTGTGAAGTTTCAATTTTTGGGTAAAGATTCGATGGACTATGGAATAAGGAGTGGCAAGAGCCTAAGCTTGGGGATGCCCCGGAAGGCATCCCCTCTTTCGTCTTCGTCTATCGGTAACTTTACTTGGAGCTATATTTTTATTCACCACATGATATGTGTTTTGCTTGGAGCGTCATTTTCTCTTGTTAGTATTTGCTTGTTGTTATTTAGAATAATATTTTGCATCTTTAGTTTCAATAAAAATGTCAAGGATAGCCTTTACCTTGCTTATTTTGCTAGTATACATGTTGCTGTTTGAAAACAGAAAGTTTACCTCTGTTGCAAAAATTCCCTAGAAAAGTCAGAGAATGATATAATGTTGAAACCTTTTGCATAATGAGCTCTGATAAATCTTCTACAGTAAGGTATTTTTCTCATAATTTTTGGAGTTAGGGAAACATGATGACTTTTACATTCTTTACAGACTATACTGTTTTGACATATTGCTGTTATGCTTGCATTGTTTGTATATGCTTGCTTGTTTAATGATTCTATTTGAGGATAGGAGTATTAAATATGCAGAGGCATTTAGTATGAAATGTTGAATAATAATTTTAGTGATTTGTTAGAGTAGAAAATGATAAGGTTTTGCATTGGTTTATACTAACCTATCTCACGAGTTTTTGTTGAGTTTGGTGTGGATGAAGCTTTTGATAAAAAGAAGAAACCATGATATGAGAGGAATTAAGGAGACACAAAGTCAAGCTTGGGGATGCCCAAGGCACCCCAAGATAATATTTCAAGAAGTCTCAAGCATCTAAGCTTGGGGATGCCCCGGTAGGCATCCCACCTTTCTTCTTCAACAACTATCAGTTAGTATCGGTTGAACCTAAGTTTTTGCTTCTTCACATGAGTTGTGCTATCCTTGCATTATCATTTATTTTGCTTTGCTTGCTGTTTGAATAAAGTACTTAAGATCTGAAATTCTTATATGAGAGAGAGTCTTCACATAGTTACATAATTATTTAGCTACTCATTGATCTTCACTTATATCTTTTTGGAGTAGTTTGTCATTTACTCGTGTGATTCACTTATATCCTATGAGTAAATGGTTGAATGAGTTGAATGTCATAAATCTGAAATTATATATGTTTCATTTGCTTATCCCATGGGGAGTAATGACTTCACATCTAAGAAGTAGAGGTTGTAGCAAGCATTGTATTGGTCATTTGAACAATTCATGAAAGAATATTGAAGGAAGAGAGATTTCACATATAAATATACTATCCTAGACATCTTTTATAATTGTGAGCACTCATTAAGTATGACATGCTAAAGAGTTGATGTTGGACAAGGAAGACAACATAATGGGTTATGTTTTCTCACATCTCAGTTAAAGTATATTGTCATAGATCATTCAAACATGTTGAACTTGCCTTTCCCCCTCATGCTAGCCAAAATTCCTTGCACCAAGTAGAGATACTACTTGTGCTTCCAAATATCCTTAAACCCAGTTTTTGCCATCAGTGTCCACCATGCCTACCTATATGCGGTATTTACCTGTCGTTCCAAGTAAATTTGCATGTGCCAAACTCTAAACCTTCAAATAATAATCTGTTTTGTATGCCCGAATCACTCATGTAGCGACTAGGGGCTGTCAGTATCTTCCATGCTAGGTGGGTTATTCTCAAGATGAGTGGACTCCGCTCATCATTCACGAGAAAAATGGCTGGTAACCGGGATGCACAGTCCCATGATCGAAAGATCAAAATCAAATCAAAAATAATTGCAAACAAAACTCCCCCAGGACTGTTGTTGGTATGGACGGTACCCCGTTGTTTCGGATGGCCGTGGAGTGTGATTGTTGGTGGAGGGGGAGTAAAATCTTTACCATTCTGTTTGGGAACCGCCTATAATGTATGTAGTATGGAAGATATTGGGAACTCTTGGTTGTTATGTTGACAATGAGATCATACCTCTCAAAATTATTTATCTCTATTTCAAAATCGAGCTCTGGCACCTCTGCAAATCCCTGCTTCCCTATGCGAAGGGCCTATCTTTTACTTTATGTCTTTTACTTTATGCAAGAGTCAAGGTGATCTTCACCTTTCCCTTTTTCATTTTATCCTTTGGCAAGCACCTCGTGTTGGAAAGATCCTGATATATATATCCAATTGGATGTAAGTTAGCATGAACTATTATTGTTGACATCACCCAAAGGTGAATACATTGGGAGGAAACACTATAAGCCCCTATCTTTCTTAATGTCCGATTAAAACTCCATAACCATAAGTATTGCGTGAGTGTTACAATTGCAGAAGACTATATGATAGTTGAGTATGTGGAGTTTGCTAAATCAAAGCTCTGACATAGACCCTTCCTGAAAATAAGATGAATTGTAATTGTTTGATGACTGAGAATGAAGTTTGATAGTTTTCAAGAAAGCTTATGGTCTATGCTTTAACATGAGAATAGCTTGTTACTTGATCTTGAGAAATTTTATGAGATGAACTACTGTTATGACGTATAATCATGGTAGAAAAGGTGATTGAAATTATCATTGATCAAACTTGTGCACCTACTAGCATCCACACTTCATAAATTCTTTCTTTTATCATTTACCTACTCGAGGACGAGCAGGAATTAAGCTTGGGGATACTGATACGTCTCCAAGGTATCTATAATTTATGAAGCATTCATGCTATTTATTTATCTGCTTTGAATGTTTATGGGCTTTATTATACATTTTTATATTATTTTTGGGACTAACCTATTAACCGGAGGCCCATCCCATATTGCTGTTTTCTTGCCTATTGCAGTGTTTCGAAGAAAAGGAATATCAAACGGAGTCCAAACGGAATGAAACTTTCGAGAAACTTATTTTTGGAACAGAAGCAATCTAGGGAACTTGGAGTGCAAGCCAGGGAAGCTTCAAGGAGGCCACGAGATAGGGGGACGCGCCCACCCCCCTGGGCGCGCCCTCCACTCTCGTGGGCCCCTCGTGGCTCCCCCGGCCGACTTCTTTCGCCTATATATTCCCATATACCCTAAAAACATCGAAGCGAACAATAGATCGGGAGTTCCGCCCCCGCAAGCCTCTGTAGCCACCAAAAACCTCTCAGGAGCCCGTTTCGGCATCCTGCCGGAGGGGGGATCCCTCACCGGTGGCCATCTTCATCATCCCGGCGCTCTCCATGACGAGGAGGGAGTAGTTCACCCTCGGGGCTGAGGGTATGTACCAGTAGCTATGTGTTTGATCTCTCTCCCTCGTGTTCTTGAGGTGATACAATCTTGATGTATCGCGAGCTTTGCTATTATAGTTGGATCTTATGATGTTTCTCCCCCTCTACTCTCTGGTAATGGATTGAGTTTTCCCTTTGAAGTTATCTTATCCGATTGAGTCTTTCAGGGTTTGAGAACACTTGATGTATGTCTTACCGTGCTTATCTGTGGTGACAATGGGATATTCACGTGATCCACTTGATGTATGTTTTGGTGATCAACTTGCGGGTTCCGCTCATGAACCTATGCATAGGGGTTGGCACACGTTTTTGTCTTGACTCTCCGGTAGAAACTTTGGGGCACTCTTTGAAGTACTTTGTGTTGGTTGAATAGATGAATCTGAGATTGTGTGATGCATATCGTATAATCATGCCCACGGATACTTGAGGTGACAATGGAGTATCTAGGTGACATTAGGGTTTTGGTTGATTTGTTTCTTAATGTGTTATTCTAGTATGAACTCTATGATAGATTGAACGGAAAGAATAGCTTCATGTTATTTTACTACGGACTCTTGAATAGATAGAACAGAAAGGATAATTTTGAGGTGGTTCCGTACCCTACCATAATCTCTTCGTTTGTTCTCCGCTATTAGTGGCTTTGGAGTGACTCTTTGTTGCATGTTGAGGGATAGTTATATGATCCAATTATGTTATTATTGTTGAGAGAACTTGCACTAGTGAAAGTATGAACCTTAGGCCTTGTTTCCTACCATTACAATACTGTTTACACTCACTTTTATCATTAGCTACCTTGCTGTTTTTATATTTTCAGATTACAAAAACCTATATCTACTATCCATATTGCGCTTGTATCACTATCTCCTTGCCGAACTAGTGCACCATACAATTTACCATTGTACTGGGTGTGTTGGGGACACAAGAGACTTTTTGTTATTTGGTTGCAGGGTTGTTTGAGAGAGACCATCTTCATCCTACGCCTCCCATGGATTGATAAACCTTAGGTCATCCACTTGAGGGAAATTTGCTACTGTCCTACAAACCTCTGCACTTGGAGGCCCAATAGCGTCTACAAGAAGAAGGTTGTGTAGTAGACATCATCATTCTCGCTTTAAGATACCTATTCTTCTTGAAGATAATACATAGTGTGATATTAAATGAGGCTCTAAGCTTTGTAAGTTGTTGATGGTATCTTCGCTTGTTATTTGGGACGAGGCGCTGATGACACACAGGAAATGCTTTGAGGCTGTAGATAGAACTTTGCGTGATGTCCTCTCTGTGGCTAATCCAGATCTTGCTGATATTCCGTTCGGTGGAGTAGTGATGGTCTTGGGTGGTGACCTTAGACAAATATTACCGGTCATTGAGGGAGGTACTAGGCCTCAGATCATTGACGCAGCAATCACGAATTCTCCGCTATTGCATTCTGTTAAAAAATTGTTGCTTTCTATTAACATACGCTTGGGTGTGCATGGCGCGGATACCCAGGCGCAGAAGGATGTTGCCTTATTTAGCAGATGGGTGCTAGATCTTGGGGAAGGGAAGTTGCCTGTCACAAGGCGAGGCGATGAGGTCGAGGCTTCTTGGATACATATATTGGATGACCTCTTGGTTTGTACGTCTGGTGATCCAATAGTTGCTATTGTTTCTTCTGTCTATGGTGGTTTTTTGCATAACTACATGAACTCTGGTTACTTTCAAGAGAGAGCCATTTTAGCCCCTACCAATGACCATGTTGAGGATATTAATGATCACATTCTTTCATTGGTTCCTAATGATAGCAGAGACTATTTGAGTGCTGATTCTATTGATGATTCTTCGGATTTTGTTAGGGACATAGATGTTTACTATCCAGTCGAGTACCTGAATGCAACTAAAATTATAAATTTCCCAAATCATAGGCTGACTCTTAAGGTTGGTGTTTCGATTATGCTTCTTAGAAACCTGATCCAGGAAAATGGTTTGTGTAATGGTACACGACTAATTGTAAAAGAATTAGGTGATCGGCTTATCGAAGCTGTCATTATGACTGGCTCACATGTGGGTGATACTATTTATATCCCCAGGATTGAATTATTGGCAAAGAAGGGAAATACACCCTTTGTGCTTAGACGTCGCCAGTTTCCCATTCGTGTGTGTTATGCCATGACAATTAATAAGAGCCAGGGACAGACCCTGTCTGCTGTTGGTATATATCTTAAGGGTCCTGTTTTTATGCACGGGCAGCTGTATGTGGCAGTGTCTCGTGTTACGTCGAGGGTTTCTTTGAAAATCATTATATTAGATGCTGATGGCAAATGCGGCTCTGAGACCAAGAACATTGTTTTTCCTGAGTTCTTCGGGCCATGGGGATGACTAAGGTTTGTGTATGATGGTAGTCTTCATTTTGGTAGGTTTTGGCATGCTTTTGTGAGTTGGGTGATATTTTGGGTGGTGACATATAGTGTTGGCTGAATAAATATGTCATCCCATGCGATGGGGGTGATATTTTGGATGTTTGCGTGTATTGGGATTGGCTTTATATATTCCGCGATTTGGTTTATGTCATAGAGATTTACTGAGTTTAACGGTGAAGTTGTGTTTTGGTGCTGATACTTTTGTTGTAGATGGCGATGACTGATCTGCAGGCTCTTGTTGTGGGGAACAAGAACCTGACCATCTGTGTGTATGTTTCGCGTTTGTAGCAGCATTGTGGATCCACTGATAATGGTCCTATCAAACACACTGACATGGTCCTTTTGGATGTGCAGGTACATGGCTTCTCTAGATACCGTGCCCTATGTTGTCTGTAATTTTCTCCTGCCTTTGCTTCTTGGTAATTGATGTTTGTTGTTTCTTGGCAGGTCTAATATCTATGCTGAGATTGGTGAGAAGCTTGTGCCTAAGTTCAATTGAGACAACCACATCCATGTTGTTTCTTGGCATGGGCAACCACATCTATGCTAATATTGGTGAGAAGCACGTGCTAATCCCCTTTTTTGTGACTTGCATTGATATATTGATATTTTTCTTATTTGACCCCACCAAAATATATCTCAGTGCGGCTATCTCTAATCTAAACATGGATGACTTTCAATAGCCTCTTAGTTTTCATGCATTTAGCAAGAGAATGCTACTTTGTTACTTGGTTTGATAAAATAACTATAACAAAGATATATAGATCTCGTGTCTTACTCAATGTGTTCTATTATGATGAAAGCCTTTTTCATTTGCCAGGCTCCTGAGCTCCTTTATAGGTCTCTTGCTGTGAAGCTTGTGGTTGGCATGACTTTCAAGGTCTGATATCCTCTAGCATGTAACCATTTTTGGAGGGATTCAAGTTTGAACTGACTAATTTCTTCCAGCATTCAGTTCTTGTGAGGGTGGAGTTGGAGCATGTGGGGCGTCAGAGAAGAGCCAGTTGCAGCATCCACGACCTCCTTGGGCATGGCCAATCCTGCCAGATTGACCAGGTTGCGAGGTTTGGTCAGTAGTGTGTGTGGTTAGTGGTTGGAGCACACTGAATTCAAGGAACAATGCCATTGTCAACCATGGATTCAGGTAGTTTCTGATTTTCTCTCCTGTTGTGGTGGCCCTATAGGTTACTATTTACATGATGCATTGGTCGCAGTTGGTGTCGTGCTTACGTGTCTACTATAATGCCTATGCTGCAACATGACATGTGTTAATGTAGTGTTTATTAAAGTTTGGTCAGCATGCTGAATAAGTCCAATGTCCATCTGTTTATATTTCTATACCTTATGTGATTAAACATGGGGTTTATCAGTGTGTAATAGATCCTGAGAGTTTTGTCCGGATAGGGAGAGACACTAAGGCAAAAGGCAAATGTACATGCTCCTTATTACTTATCATAAACATTTTCCTGGGAGTTCTTTTTTATTGTTTCTCATCTGAAATTGGATTCATAATGATGCCATTGTTGCATCTCATTTTGTAATAGTTATCTTATGATATTATGAGTCTAGGGGATTATAAGTGCCATCCAACTGTTCACTCTTATTGATCATGAGATGCATGTAGTGTTTGCCATAAGATTCTGCTACTCTTCTTGTAGCTAGCTGGAGCTGCCAAAATAATTGAAGTGAGCATGTTTTATATTAGAAAGAATTTAATTAAACCAAATGTATTTTGCCACCCTTGTGGTTGGACTAATATCGAAGCAATTGCCGTAAAAAATTTCCTGGCCACCAGATTATTATCCAACCATTTTTTGACACGAGTTTGAATCTTAAATGGTAGATGCTTTGTCCAGATTGAGATCCACCACTGATGACAGAAGTCTACTACCCTGCTCCTGTGAAGGTCACCGAAGGCCTGCGCCTCCCATCGTGGTATCCTCTCTTAGCTTGCACCTCTTCATGTGAGCTCATCCTCCCAATTTATTCTTACCACCGTTTGGGTTTCTTTTTCTAAAATTAAATCAAGTCTCAATGAATGAGATGGAAGCGTTGTTCAGGTTGAAATTTAGTTATATTATTCAATCAAGTCTCAAGGAATTTTCTTTGCAGTGTGCATGAATTGCCCCTCATGTACAAATTGTTATGTCTTATGGAATCTTTTTGGTTGTCGTAGTTGTCATATCATTGGTGCAGTTTTAGTTACGTTTTCTGGTCCCATGTATATCCAAATCGAAGAATACTTGTGGTTTGGTACAATTATATTGCAAGTAGAAAAATACTGTATGTGTTAATATTGGATGATCCAAGTTGAAATTCAGTTTATATTATTCAATATGTATTCTAAAAAACATGTTCTGTTTAGCATCATACTATCATTTAACTTAAAAGATGCTTAACCAATTAACCCAATTTAAAATCTCAGCGAGACAGTTGGTTTAATTCTGGTTGACATGCTCAGTTGCTCCACATCTATTAGATATTAAATAGTCTGATTCTTCTTTCTGTAAAGTTTGGCAATTTAAAAATCTTTATGGTTGTTTGCTTTATTAGTTGTATCTGATGTTCTCCTTCTTAGTCTAAATCAGATAGGGACTTTAAACATATTCAGTTTAAATAATGACAGGATTTTGACTTTCTTTATCTCCTTCTATTATAACTAATGATGTTTTGCTTAATTAAATGTCATATGTGCATTTAAAGTTTTCAACTTTATTCATGTTCTTGTGTTCTGCTTATACTTTCCCAGGATAACAAGATGGTTTCTAGCAAACAATTATCAGGAACTTCAGCTAGGTATGAGGCACAATAAAGGTGGCAATAAGATGTGCGGGCAATTATCTGTGTTTTCGTGACCATGCTGATGCGGGTGGAGCTGCCATTGAGGCACATTTGGCCTCTGAGGTATCAAACCCTCCAACTTCCATTTTCTTTATGATGGTCCCGAGCCCATCTCACCTCGGTCTTCTCTCCTTCATGGATTCGATTGTGTGCATGGATGAGGAAAGAGTCATTGCAAGAGGTGTTGGTGGAGACAGAGGTTGAGTGGACGATCGACATACACGGCGTCATCTATAACTGCCTCTATGGCTTCCTCGGCCTCCATGTCAGCCTCCCTGCTTCACTACCGCAAAAGGGTATAACTCCAGTTCTCATTCTTATACATAGTTCTTACAATATAGATCGATGATATATGATGCTTCCATGGTAAGATAAAGGAATGACTGATGATATTTCCTGGCCTATGGTTGTTGCCATGGTTTATTGTTTGTCATCTAAAAACTGACTCAGATGGATACAAGGGTCTTTTAATTTGCATTTGATCGAGATGCTTTGTTCCTGATTCATATTTGTTTGTCCATGATCTTCAGGTTTGCAACGTTGTGTGGTGATGGCCCTGCCCTTGGCCAATATCGATGCTCATAGGAGTGATCTTTGGCTATGGAGGCGTAGCTTCGGATGGTCTACAACAGTGTCTGGTTTCTCTGCTGGCTCTGATTATGTCACGTCATGTTGGTTGGCATACATTTATTTCTGTATTTGGCACTTCTGGTTGGCTGATGTTGTTATGTTGTCCACGAAAACACAATACTTATGTTGGTGTCTATGATAGACTTTTGTTGTTCTACTGCATGTACCCTGTTCGTCTAGAAGATGAAGGGGATGGATGCAAACTTATGTATGCAATGCCAGGATAATCATGGTATCTTATGTGATTGTTGCTGGTTTCTGTATGAACGGTTTGCTTCGATATTTTTGTGTTATTTTCTCCCCTGATGCACTACTGAATGCTTCATCTATATGCACAAATGACCTGGTCTAATTATTATGAATCCTATGTACTCCTAATCCTATTCTATCATGCCGCATTTCTTGTAATACATCAAGTATCTATCCTTTATGTCTACATAACCTGGATTATTACTTGTTATTGCTACTTATTTGATATGAAATGCCTATAACCCTTTGGTCAGTGGCCCATCAGAATTGACAGCCATCATAACTATCTAAATATTCCTCTAGCACCTCATAGGTATCATGCTTGTTGTATTTTGCTTGGTTAGCGGGTTGGGTATGGCTACACCTGGTGGGGGTGCAACAAGCTGCACTTATTTATTGTTTTGAACAATTCACGAGGTCAAATATCTGATGAATTACTTTCAGCGTCGAACATTGCACTACTATATTGTTTTGGATTTCGTGGCTCAAACCAGCTATATAAGAGGTTTGATCATTGAGCTTTTTTATTAATTCGTTGATACATTTCCATCCTAATATAGTCTTTGCATTTTGATCCTTAATAGACACACACACACACACACACACAAGGGGGTTGGGTTTCGGCAAGCAGCACCTCTTTGATTAAGTTGTCCTGTTACATGTGCTAAACTTGCTTTCCTACTAATGCATCATGCGGTTTGATCTCCACTACTTGGCCATATCAATTGGACCGACACCCTCACACCAAGGCGCGTTGCCGTTCTAGTATCTTTGCATGTGGGTCACTGATACGTCTCCGTCGTATCTACTTTTCCATACACTTTTGCCCTTGTTTTGGACTCTAACTTGCATCATTTGAATGAAACTAACCCGGACTGACGTTGTTTTCAGTAGAACTGCCATGGTGTTATTTTTGTGCAGAAATAAAAGTTCTCGGAATGACCTGAAAATCCATGGAGCAACTTTTTAGAATTAATAAAAAATATTGGCGAAAGAATCAATGTCAAGGGGCCCACACCCTGTCCATGAGGGTGGGGGGCACCCCCCTAGGGCGCGCCCCCTGCCTCGTGGGCCCCCTGGACCTCCATCGACCTCAACTCCAACTCCAACTCCATATATTCATGTTCGCGGAGAAAAAAATCAGAGAGAAAGATTCATCGCGTTTTACGATACGAAGCCACCGCCAAGCCCTAAACTCTCTCGGGAGGGCTGATCTGGAGTGCATACGGGGCTCCGGAGAGGGGGGTTCATCGTCGTCATCATCATCAACCATCCTCCATCACCAATTTCATGATGCTCACCGCCGTGCGTGAGTAATTCCATCATAGGCTTGCTGGACGGTGATGGGTTGGATGAGGTTTACCATGTAATCAAGTTAGTTTCGTTAGGGTTTGATCCCTAGTATCCACTATGTTCTGAGATTGATGTTGCTATGACTTTGCTATGCTTAATGCTTGTCACTAGGGCCCGAGTGCCATGATTTCAGATCTGAACCCATTATGTTTTCATGAATATATGTGAGTTCTTGATCCTATCTTGCAAGTCTATATTCACCTATTATGTGTTATGATCCGACACCCCCGAAGTGACAATAATCGGGATACTTCTCGGTGATGACCGTAGCTGGAGGAGTTCATGTATTCACTAAGTGTTAATGCTTTGGTCCAGTACTCTATTAAAAGGAGGCCTTAATATCCCTTAGTTTCCATTAGGACCCCGCTGCCACGGGAGGGTAGGACAAAAGATGTCATGCAAGTTCTTTCCCATAAGCACGTATGACTATATTCGGAATACATGCCTACATTCCATTGATGAATTGGAGCTAGTTTTGTGTCACCCTATGTTATAACTATTACATGAGGAATCGCATCCGACATAATTATCCATCACCGATCCAATGCCTACGAGCTTTTCACATATGTGCTTTGCTTATTTACTTTACCGTTGCTACTGTTACAATTACTACAAAACTGCTACTGTTACTTTTGCCACTGTTACCGTTACTTCCATACTACTTTGCTACTAAATACTTTGCTACAGATACTAAGTTATCCAGGTGTGGTTGAATTGACAACTTAATTGCTAATACTTGAGAATATTCTTTGGCTCCCCTTGTGTTGAATCAATAAATTTGGGTTGAATACTCTACCCTCGAAAACTGTTGCGATCCTCTATACTTGTGGGTTTTCAAGACTATTTTCTGGCGCCGTTGCAGGGGAGCATAGCTCTATTCTTTGAGTCACTTGGGATTTATATCTGCTGATCACTATGAGGAACTTGAAAGACGAAAGAACTAAGATTTATCCCTCAACTAGGAGGGGAGGTAAGGAACTGCCATGTAGCTCTCCACTAGATTCTCCTTCTGTTATGAGTAAGCTTGCGACACCTAAACCTGCTTCTGCTATTAATTCTGATATGCCGCATGTTATTGATGATTCCACTTCTACTATGCATGATACTTATGATGAAACTACTTCTATGCTTGATACTACTGTGCCATTAGGTGAATATCTTGATGAACAACTTGCTAGGGTTAGAGAGAATGAAATTATTGAAACTTTTATTATTGAAGATAGTGATGATGAAGGTTCTCCCCCTAAATATGAATTGGCGGTTGTTCCTGAGGGTTATGTTATGGATGAAGAAACTGCTAGAGATTTTCTTGCTTGCAATGATAAATCTAATCTTAAGAAGTTATTAGCTAAACTGAAACAGAAATCTCTGAATGCTAGAATGAAATGTGACCCTGCTTTTGCTACTTCACCTATCTTTGTTACTGATAAGGATTATGATTTCTCTGTCGATCCTGAGATAATTACTTTGGTTGAATCAGATCCTTTTTATGGCTATGAATCTGAAACTGTTGTGGCACATCTTACTAAATTAAATGATATAGCCACCCTGTTCACTAATGATGAGAAATCCCGCTACTATTATATCCTTAAGATATTTCCATTCTCATTAAAGGGGATGCTAAAACTTGGTTTAATTCTCTTGATCCTGGTTGTGTGCGTAGTCCGCAGGATATAATTTATTACTTCTCTGCTAAATATTTCCCCGCTCATAAGAAACAAGCTGCTTTAAGGGAAATATATAATTTTGTGCAAATTGAAGAAGAGAGTCTCCCACAAGCTTGGGGGAGGCTTCTCTAATTACTTAATGCTTTGCCTGATCATCCTCTTAAGAAAAATGAAATACTTGATATCTTTTATAATGGACTAACTGATGCTTCCAAGGACCACTTGGATAATTGTGCTGGTTGTGCTTTCAGGGAAAGAACAGTCGATCAAGCTGAATTGTTATTGAATAATATGTTGACTAATGAAAACAATTGGACACTTCCTGATCCAACTCCTAAGCCAACTCCTAAACCAACTCCGAAGAAGAGGGGTGTTTTATTTCTCAGTCCTGAAGATATGCAAGAGGCAAATAAATCTATAAAGAAAAAGGTATTAAAGCTGAAGATGTTAAGAATTTACCTCATGTTGAAGAAATACATGGCCTTACTATACCACATATCAAAGAAACACATGGTCTTGATAACCCGACATAGGTAGTAAAGGTAAATTCTCTCTATAGATATGATAAAGCTGAAATCCCGTCTATTAAGTTTGCTAGCCAATGCTTGGATGAATTTGATGACTTTATGGCTAGACAAGAAAATTTCAATGCTTATAAACAATTAAAGAGCAATGCTTATATGATTGGAAACCTGAGTGATTATATGGCTAGAGTTAAGGGTGAACTTAAACTCATTAAGAAACATGCTTCTATGGTTACCACTCAAGCAGAACAAGTGCTTAAGGCTTGATTTGCTCAATGAATTAAATAATAAACATGATTTTGCTGCTAGAGTGGCTACTAGAATGGGTAAAATGACTTGGGAACCTTTGTATCCTGAAGGCCACCCTAAGAGAATTGAGCAAGATTCTTAGAGAAATAATATTGAAGCACCTAGTACTTCTAAAAAGAAGAAGAAAAATGATAAGCTTTGCATGCTTCTAGTGAACCTGTTGCAGACACACCTAAGAATCCCAATGATATTTCTAATTCTGATGTTGAAACACAATCTAGTGATGAACATGAACCTGTTGATAATGTTAATGATAATGTTCATGTTGATGCTCAACCTAGCAATGATAATGATGTAGAGATTGAACCTGCTGTTGATCTTGATAACCCACAATCAAAGAATCAACGATATGATAAGAGAGACTTTGTTGCTAGGAATCACGGTAAAGAAAGAGAACCATGGGTTCAGAAACCCATGCCTTTTCCTCCTAAGCCATCCAAGAAAAAGGATGATGAGGATTTTTAGCGCTTCGCTGAAATGATTAGACCTATCTTTTTGCGTATGCGTTTGACTGATATGCTTAAAGTGAATCCTTATGCTAAGTACATGAAAAATATTATTACAAATAAAAGAAAGATACCGGAAGCTGAAATTTCCATCATGCTTGCTAATTATACTTTTAAGGGTGGAATACCTAAGAAACTTGGAGATCCAGGAGTACCAACTATACCATGCTCCATTAAAAGAAACTATGTTAAAACTGCTTTATGTGATCTTGGGGCCGGTGTTAGTGTTATGCCTCTCTCTTTATATCGTAGACTTGAATTGAATAAGTTGACACCTACTATACCTGTCAACTGCTATACCTGTCGGTATTTGTGAGGATGTGCCTGTTGTGGTTGCAAACATTACTATTTTAACGAACTTTGTTATTCTTGATATTCCCGAGGACGATAGTACGTCGATTATCCTTGGTAGACCCTTTTTGAATACTGCAGGGGCTGTTATTGATTGCAACAAAGGCAATGTCACTTTTCATGTTAATGGTAATGAGCATACGGTACACTTTTCAAGGAAACAAGCTCAAGTTCATAGCATCAATTCTATTGGAAAAATTCCAACCATTATTATTGGAGGTTTTGAATTTCCTCTTCCTACTGTCAAGAAGAAATATGATATTCTTATTATTGGGGATGTACATATCCCCGTTGAGGTAACCTAGCGCCGTTCGAAATTTCTCTAGTTCCATATTATTCGGAATGAGTTCGTTAACAAGACTTGATCAACCTTGTTAGTGGATTGCGTTTGATGAGCATGAGATGGATGAAGTTAGAAAGCACAACCTTCTGTACCCTCTTTTTACTTTCTGTTATTTAGATTAAATAAAGTAAAAATAGTATTTTCTGTTTGTTTTTTGAATTATCCACGCAATAAAAAAAATACCCCGAAAATAAAAGTTCTCCAAATGCCCTCCAAATTTAGTATGATTTTTTCTGGAATACTTGAGAATATCTGGCACTGAGAACACATCAGGGGAGCTGGCACGTGGCCACGAGGGTCACGGGCGCGCCCTACCCCCCTGGGCGCGTCCCCTGCCTCGTGGGCCCACGGTGGCCCCCCTCCACTTATTCCTGCACCCACACACTTCATCTTCTCCCAAAAAAACACCATCTAGCTCAAGCACGAGTTCTAGCTATTTTTGCTGCCATTTTCGATCTCCTTGCTCAAAGCTCCATTCACAAAACTGCTTTGGGGGGTGTTCTTTGGTATGTGACTCCTCTAATGGTCCAATTAGTTTTTGTTCTAGTGCTTTATTCATTGCAAATATTTGCTGCCTAGGTGACTCTGTTCCTAATCTTGCATGTTAAATTTTTATGGTCCCAAGTAGTTCGAATGCATGATATAGTCTCTAGGCACTTGAGGGAGTAGTTGCTATCAATTTTGTTGAGTTTGGTTCGCTTTTATTTTGAGTTACTAAAAATTTCAGAAATTTTTCAAAGGAAGAAATATGTCTAGGAAAATGTACCAAGGTGGTTCTTCAAGGAAGCAAGCACCCAGGCTCGCAATGCATGAGCAGGACGATGAACCACCGAGGTAGCTTATGTGCAGCCTTGTGAATGGCCGTCAGAGGAGTTTATGGTCAAAGCAGGCATCAAGGATGAATTTGATGCATATGTGTGTAATGCTGATCTTGAGGAATTCATGCAAGATAAGTGCCCTCAATACTACCGTTTGACTAACTCCTTTGTGAGAAGGTTTAAATTTACCTCTTCGCGCAATTCTCAAAATGTCTTGTTTGATCTTTATGATTAATCTTATACCATGGACTTAGAAGATTTCACTACTGCTTGTAAACTCCCGCAGTGGGTCAGTGTTAATGAACCTTGCAAATCTGAATATAATGACTTTCTTGCTAGTATCACTGTGGGAGAATCTAGAGAAATAGCACAAGCTACCATAGGGAGCATTCATTTTCCTGCTATACATTATTTTGCTCTCTTCATAGGTAGAAGCATTAACGGTAAAGATGAAGCTTGTCACATGTGTGTCCTAGATCTTTGTGTTCTCAAGAGTGCTGTATTTAGTGATAAACAATATAACTTGGGGGCAATTGTTGCACGTAGGTTGCATAATAATGGTTTAGATGGAGACTTGTTTGGAGGGATTTATGCAACCCGTGTGGCTAATTATCTTGGTATACCCGTACATGAAAATGATAGGGAGTTGCCTCCCGCTTATTTAGATTATAATGCCATGGTTAATCATCATTTTCTTGAGAGGAATGAACAATTCCTTCAGTATCGACTAATATTTGACAGACGCCGCACTGTCCATATTATTCTCCCTGCTCCTGCCTTCTTCGACTATCAGGCAAAAGGAAGATATGTTATCAGAAGGGAGGAGGCGAACGAGTACGAGAGGAGGACGGGGGCAGCTCACCGCCATGCTACAGCTTGTGAGGCAATGGCTGCTGCATCTCAGTACGACCCCAGTTACAACTTCGGATATCCGCCAGGCCATCCATGGGCATAGACCAACTTAGGCCAAAAGCCTAAGCTTGGGGGAGTACGTATTTATCACCAACATTACATTCATGTTCACACACTCATTCTAGTTGTCGGTGCTCATACTTTTTCATTGTACTATCCATGCTAGTTTATTTTGTTTTCCTGCTTTCTTCTTGTGTGTTTAAATAACCTTAAGAAAAACAAAAAAATAGCTAGTTTACTTTCCATGCTTGTATTAGTAATAAAAAGAAAACCCAAAAATATTTATCGTTCTTCTTTTGCTTGTTGGGAGCTTTCCCGTGTAAATAGTTTCATTTCTT
>NC_041387.1:523205161-523243717 GCF_002162155.2 Triticum dicoccoides | reverse complement strand
GAGAGGAGAAGACCATGATGAAAATGTTGAGTGGCTCTCATATGCATGATTGTTGATTTAACCAAGAGCCCATATTACCTTGTCTTCTCCCTTGAATTGAATGCTTGCAGATTCCAGCTTAGTCCAATGCACGTGCACTATTATTATTATCCACACCGTTTGGTCATGCAAGTGAAAGGCAATAATGACGATATATGATAAAATGATTGGGATGAGAGAAATTGGTATGAACTCGACCTCTCTTGTTTTTGTAAATATGATTAGTTCATCGTTCCTGATTCAGCCTATTATGAATAAACATGTTTGCAAATGACAATTAGAGATTATAGTTGCTTATGCCATGCTTAATTAGCTAAGAGTTTATAATGGTTTACCTTGCGTGCCAACATGCTATTAAAATGGTTTTGATGTGGTATGATAGGATGGTATCCTCCTTTGAATGATTCGAGTGACTTGACTTGGCACATGTTCATGCATGTAGTTGAAACTAAATCAACATAGCTTTCACGATATTTATGTTCATGGTGGATTATATGCTACTCATGCTTGCACTCAGTGTTGATTAATTTTAATGCATGTTCATGACTGTTGTCGCTCTCTAGTTGGTCTCTTCCCAGTCTCTTTCTAGCCTTCACCTGTACTAAGCAGGAATACTGCTTGTGCATCCAAACTCCATAAACCCCAAAGTTATTCCATATGAGTCCACCATACCTTATTATATGCGGTATCTATCTGCCGTTCCAAGTAAGTTTGTATGTGCCAAACTCCAAACCTTCAAATGAAATTCTGTTTTGTATGCTCGAACAACTCATGTATCGACTAGGGTTGTTTGTATCTTCCATGTTAGGCGGGTTATTCTCAAGAGGAGTGGACTCTGCTCCTCATTCACGAGAAAATGGTTGGTCACCGGGATGCCCAGTCCCATGCTTAAATCAAATCAAAATAGTTGCAAACAAAACTCCCCCAGGATTGTTGTTAGTTGGAGGCACCCGTTGTTTCGGGCAAGCCATGGATTGATGCTTGTTGGTGGTGGGGGAGTATAAACTTTACCATTCTGTTTGGGAACCACCTATAATGTGTGTAGCATGGAAGATATCGAGATCTCTCAGTTGTTATGTTGACAGTGAAAGTATACCGCTCAAAATAGTATTTATCTCTATTTAAAAATCGAGCTCTGGCACCTCTACAAATCCCTGCTTCCCTCTGCGAAGGGCCTATCTATTTACTTTTATGTTGAGTCATCACCCTCTTATTCAAAAGCACCCACTGGAGAGCACCGCTATCATTTGCATGCATTACTATTAGTTTATATTGGGTATGACTGGATCTCTTTTACCATGAATTACAATGTTTAGTCAGTCCTTGATCTTTAAAGGTGCTCTGCATTTATGTTTTGCGGTCTCAAAAAGGGCTAGCGAGATACCATCTTGTTATATTATATTATGATTGTTTTGAGAAAGTGTTGTCATCCGAGATTTATTGTTATTGCTCGCTAGTTGATTATGCCATTGATATGAGTGAACATGAGACCTAAGTGTTATTGTGAATATGGTTAGTTCATAATCTTTGCTGAAAACTTGAATGCTGGCTTTACATATTTGCAACAACAAGAGCAAACAGAGTTTGTAAAAGTTTTTATTTCTCACTTTCAGTTTGTCAACTGAATTGCTTGAGGACAAGCAAATGTTTAAGCTTGGGGGAGTTGATACATATCCGTCGTATCTACTTTTCCAAACACTTTTGCCCTTGTTTTGGCCTCTAACTTGCATGATTTGAATGAAACTAACCCGGACTGACGCTGTTTTCAGTAGAACTACCATGGTGTTATTTTTGTGCAGAAATAAAAGTTCTCGGAATGACCTGAAAATCCACGGAGCAACTTTTCAGAATTAATAAAAAATATTGGCAAAAGAATCAATGTCAGGGGGGCCACACCCTGTCCACGAGGGTGGGGGGTGCACCCCCTAGGGCGCGCCCCCTGCCTCGTGGGACCCCTGGACCTCCACCGACCTCAACTCCAACTCCATATATCCATGTTCACGGAAAAAAATCAGAGAGAAAGATTCATCGTGTTTTACAATACGGAGCCGCCGCCAAGCCCTAAACTCTCTCGGGAGGGCTGATCTGGAGTCCGTTCGGGGCTCCGGAGAGGGGGATTCATCACCCTCGTCATCATCAACCATCCAATTCCATGATGCTCACCACCGTGCATGAGTAATTCCATCGTAGGCTTGCTGGACGGTGATGGGTTACTTGAGATTTACCATGTAATCAAGTTAGTTTTGTTAGGGTTTGATCCCTAGTATCCACTATGTTCTGAGATTGATGTTGCTATGACTTTGCTATGCTTAATGCTTGTCACTAGGGCCCGAGTGCCATGATTTCAGATCTGAACCTATTATGTTTTCATGAATATATGTGAGTTCTTGATCCTATCTTGCAAGTCTATAGTCACCTATTATGTGTTATGATCCGACAACCCTGAAGTGATAATAATTGGGATACTTCTCGATGATAATTGTACTTTGAGGAGTTCATGTATTCACTAAGTGTTAATGCTTTGGTCCGGTACTCTATTAAAAGGAGGCCTTAATATCCCTTAGTTTCCATTAGGACCCTGCTACCACGGAAGGGTAGGACAAAAGATGTCATGCAAGTTCTTTTCCATAAGCACGTATGACTATATTTGGAATACATGCCTACATTACATTGATGAATTGGAGCTAGTTCTGTGTCACCCTATGTTATAACTATTACATGAGGAATCGCATCCGACATAATTATCCATCACCGATCCAATGCCTACGAGCTCTTCACATATTGTGCTTTGCTTATTTACTTTACCGTTCCTACTGTTACAATTACTACAAAACTGCTACTGTTACTTTTGCCACTGTTATCATTACTTCCATACTACTTTGCTACTAAATACTTTGCTTCAGATACTAAGTTATCCAGGTGTGGTTGAATTGACAACTCAACTGCTAATACTTGAGAATATTCTTTGGCTCCCCTTGTGTCGAATCAATAAATTTGGGTTGAATACTCTACCCTCGAAAACTGTTGCGATCCCCTATACTTGTGGGTTATGAGTCACTCTTATGTTAGCCACATAGATATGAGCCTGATCCGACCTCTTTAGACGTGCACCTCAATAGGTAGACACATGTGCAAATTATGGACCAAACCAAGTTTTTATCCTTTTACTGAAGTGTTCATGTCATTTTTTTAGACTTTCTAACAATTACAAGGTTTTTCATATTTTTTTCTCTGCCTGGTTATTTTATTCTTGGTCTAGGATTAGTTTATTATGTGGATTACTTTTAACAATTACAAGTGCTCTGCATATATGTTTTGTGGTCTCAGAAAGGGCTAGTGAGATACCATCTTGTTATATTATATTATGATTGTTTTGAGGAAGTGTTGTCATCCCAGATTTATTATTATTGCTCGCTAGTTGATTATGCCATTGATATGAGTGAACATGAGAACTAAGTGTTATTGTGAATATGGTTAGTTCATAATCTTTGCTGAAAACTTGAATGCTGGCTTTACATATTTGCAACAACAAGAGCAAACAGAGTTTGTAAAAGTTTTTCTTTATCACTTTCAGTTTGTCAACTGAATTGCTTGAGGACAAGCAAATGTTTAAGCTTGAGGGAGTTGATACGTCTCCGTCGTATCTACTTTTCCAAACACTTTTGCCCTTGTTTTGGACTCTAACTTGCATGATTTGAATGAAACTAACCCGGACTGATGTTGTTTTCAGCAGAACTGCCATGGTGTTATTTTTGTGTAGAAATAAAAGTTCTCGGAATGACATGAAAATCCACGGAGCAACTTTTCAGAATTAATAAAAAATATTGGTGAAAGAATCAATGTCAGGGGGGCCACACCCTGTCCACGATGGTGGGGGGCGCGCCCCGTGCCTCGTGGGCACCCTGGACCTCCATCGACCTCAACTCCAACTCCATATATTCACGTTCGCGGAGAAAAAAAATCAGAGAGAAAGATTCATCGTGTTTTACGATACGGAGCCGCCACCAAGCCCTAAACTCTCTCGGGAGGGCTGATCTGGAGTCCGTTCGGGACTCCGGAGAGGGGGATTCATCGCCGTCGTCATCATCAACCATCCTCCATCACCAATTTCATGATGCTCACCACCGTGCGTGAGTAATTCCATCGTAGGCTTGCTGGACGGTGATGGGTTGGATGAGATTTACCACGTAATCAAGTTAGTTTGTTAGGGTTTGATCCCCAGTATCCACTATGTTTCGAGATTTATGTTGCTATGACTTTGCTATGCTTAATGCTTGTCACCAGGGCCCGAGTGCCATGATTTCAGATCTGAACCTATTATGTTTTCATGAATATATGTGAGTTCTTGATCCTATCTTGCAAGTCTATAGTCACCTATTATGTGTTATGATCCGACAACCCTGAAGTGACAATAATCGAGATACTTCTCGATGATGACCATAGTTTGAGGAGTTTGTGTATTCACTAAGTGCTAATGCTTTGGTCCGGTACTCTATTAAAAGGAGGCCTTAATATCCCTTAGTTCCATTAGGACCCCGCTGCCACGGGAGGTTAGGACAAAAGATGTCATGCAAGTTCTTTTCCATAAGCACGTATGACTATATTCGGAATACATGCCTACATTACATTGATGAATTGGAGCTAGTTCTGTGTCACCCTATGTTATAACTATTACATGAGGAATCGCATCTGACATAATTATCCATCACCGACCCAATGCCTACGAGCTTTTCACATATTGTGCTTTGCTTGTTTACTTTACCGTTGCTACTGCTACAATTACTACAAAACTGCTACTGTTACTTTTGCCACTGTTATTGCTACTTCCATACTACTTTGCTACTAAATACTTTGCTTCAGATACTAAGTTATCCAAGTGTGGTTGAATTGACAACTCAACTGCTAATACTTGAGAATATTCTTTGGCTCCCCTTGTGTCGAATCAATAAATTTGGGTTGAATACTCTACCCTAAAAAACTGTTGCGATCCCCTATACTTGTGGGTTATCAGTCACTCTTATGTTAGACACATAGATATGAGCCTGATCTGACCTCTTTAGATGTGCACCTCAATAGGTAGACATATGTGCAAATTATGTACCAAACCAAGTTTTTATCCTTTTACTGAAGTGTTCATGTCTCTTTTTTAGACTTTCTAACAATTACAAGGTTTTTCATTTTTTTTCTCTCTGCCCAGTTATTTTATTCTTGGTCTAGGATTAGTTTCTTATGTGGATTACTTTTAACAATTACAAGTGTTCGTGCAACGACGGTCGAGGTTATTCCGGATTCCCTTGTCGGTACAATTGCAATGAAAGACCAAGACTGCATCGTCGTGGCAAAAATCTTTAATTTTGTTTTTTACAAGTAGGAACCTGGCCCAAAAGTGATGGACCGTTTCCTGAGGTTGTTGCCGTACATACATCAGGTCATATATGTGTGGAGGGCCTGAATTACTTGGAGAGTATTGATTGTGGTGGGTGGGTGGGCTAAAACTTGAATCCCGACCCAAATTTGTGTTTGGAGCTTGCAAAATCTCCGAGGTCACTAGTTCGGGTCCGGGAAGATCCAAGTGCTCCCCGGACCCGATGTCCGACCCTGAGTTTGGGGGAGGCGGAGTCCCATCCGAAGGAAGG
Source organism: Triticum dicoccoides (assembly GCF_002162155.2). Classification (NCBI taxonomy): domain Eukaryota; kingdom Viridiplantae; phylum Streptophyta; class Magnoliopsida; order Poales; family Poaceae; genus Triticum; species Triticum dicoccoides. The sequence continues at coordinate 523,238,042 of NC_041387.1, read as the reverse complement.
GTATCCGGCTCGAAGGGTTCGGACACCCGAACATATCTGGTTTTTAATTTATGAGAAGAAGCGTTATCGGCTCGTGATGTCGCTTGATGCTACGTCGGTATTTCCCCAAAGAGGAAGGGATGATGCAGCACAACGGTGGTACGTATTTCCCTCAGATATGAAACCAAGGTTATCGAACCAGTAGGATAACCAAGCAACACAACGTAAACAGCCCCTGCACACAAATAATAATGCCTCGCAACCCGACGTGTTAAAGGGGTTGTCAATCCCTTTCGGGGTACGGCGCCTCAAGATAGGCAAAGGACGTGAGGTAAATTTGTAGATGGGATAAATAGATCGCGGAACAAATAAATTGCAGCAAGGTATTTTTGTATTTTTTGGTTTAATAGATCTGAAAATAAACACAAGAAAAAAGTAGATTGCAAGGCAAATGTATGAGAAAGAAGACCCCGGGGCCGTAGGTTTCACTAGTGGATTCTCTCAAGAAAAATAGCAAACGGTGGGTAAACAAATTACTGTTGGGAAATTGATAGAACTTCAAATAATCATGACGATATCCAGGCAATGATCATTACATAGGCATCACGTCCAAGATTAGTAGACCGACTCCTACCTGCATCTACTACTATTACTCAACACATCGACCGCTATCCAACATGCATCTAGTGTATTAAGTTCATGGAAAAATGAGTAATGCAATACGAACGATGACATGATGTAGACAAGATCCGTTTATCTATTGCGGCAGATTTGGATCCCGTATTTTTATCCTTAGTAGCAATGATACATACGTGTCGGTTCCCTTTCGGTCACTGTGATCAAGCACCGTAAGATCGAACCCACTACTTGGCACCTCTTCCCATTGCAAGATAAATAGATCAAGTTGGCCAAACAAAACCCAAATATTGGAGAAGAAATATGAGGCTATAAGAGATCACCCATATAAGAGATCAAAGAGCTCAAATAACTTTCATGGATATAAAAAGATATAACTAACCATAAACTCGAAGTTCATCAGATCCCAACAAACACACCGCCAAAAGACTTACATCATATGGATCTCCAAGAGACCATTATATTGATAATCAAGAGAGAGAGAGAGAGAGAGAGAGAGAGAGAGAGAGAGGAAGCCGTCTAGCTACTAACTACGGACACGAAGGTCTACAAAGAACTACTCATGCATCATCAGAGAGGCACCAATGGAAGTGGTGAACCCCTCCGTGATGGTGTTTAGATTGGATCTCGTGGTTCTGGACTCTGCAGCGGCTGGATGAAAAATTAATCAACCTCTCTAGGGTTTCTGGAATATTGGGGTATTTATAGAGCAAAGAGTCGGTCCAGGAGGCACCCAAGGTGGGCACAACCCACCAGGGGGCGCCTGGGCCTCCTGGCGCGCCCTGGTGGGTTGTCCCCTCCTCGGGACTCCCCGCAGGTGCAACTAGGGCCCGCTGTGTGCCTTCTAGCCCATAAAAACATCATAAATTGGTGTGGCATTTGGACTCCATCTGATATTGATTTCCTGCGATGTAAAACATGCAGAAGACAACAACTGGCACTTGGCACTATGCCAATAGGTTAGTACCAAAAAATGATATAAAATGACTATAAAATGATTATAAAACATCCAAGATTGATAATAAAACAACATGGAATAATAAAAAATTATAGATACGTTGGAGACGTATCAGCTCGTTCCTCGACGACCGCTACCAGGTGAGTGATCGGCGGGAGATTGATTTGCCTCTGGTCGGGTTTAAGACCGATCCAATCATAGTCAGTTGAAACCCCCAGGGTGGCGATGCGATCTAGCAGCTCGTTTAAGGACGACATGTCCGTGATACGTCCATTTTGCATCATGCTTTTATATCGATATTTATTGCATTATGGGTTGTTATTACACGTTATGTCACAATACTTATGCCTTTTCTCTCTTATTTTACAAGGTTTACACGAAGAGGTAGAATGCCGGCAGCTGGAATTCTGGGCTGGAAAAGGAGCAAATATTAGAGACCTATTCTGCACAACTCCAAAAGTCCTGAAACTCCACGGAAGTTATTTTTGTAATTAATAAAACATACTGAGCAAAGAAAATACAGAGGGGGACCACCCACCATCCACGAGGGTGGGGGGTGCGCCCTACCCTGCTGGGTGCGCCCCCTGCCTCGTGGGCCCCCTGGCAGGTCTCTGGTGCCCATCTTCTACTATATGAAGTCTTTTACCCTGCAAAAAATCATAAGTAAGCTTTCGGGATGAGACACCGCCGCCACGAGGCGGAACCTTGGTGGAACCAATCTAGGGCTCCGGCGGAGCTGTTCTGCCAGGGAGACATCCCTCCGAGAGGGAGAAATCATCACCGTCGTCATCACCAACGATCCTCTCATCGGGAGGGGGTCAATCTCCATCAACATCTTCACCAACACCATCTCCTCTCAAACCCTAGTTCTTCTCTTGTATCCGATCTTTGTCTCAAAGCCTCAGATTGGTACCTGTGGGTTGCTAGTAGTGTTGATTACTCCTTGTAGTTGATGCTAGTTGGTTTATTCGGTGAAAGATCATATGTTCAGATCCTATATGCATATTAATACCCCTCTGATTATGAACATGAATATGATTTGTGAGTAGTTATGCTTGTTCCTGAGGGCATGGGAGAAGTCTTGCTATAAGTAGTCATGTGAGTTTGGTATTCGTTTGATATTTTGATGAGATGTATGTTGTCTCTCCTCTAGTGGTATTATGTGAACATCGACTACATGACACTTCACCATTGTTTGGGCCTAGAGGAAGGCATTGGGAAGTAATAAGTGGATGATGGGTTGCTAGAGTGATAGAAGCTTAAACCCTAGTTTATGAGTTGTTTCGTAAGGGGCTGATTTGGATCCATATGTTTCATGCTATGGTTAGGTTTACCTTAATACTTCTTTTGTAGTTGCGGATGCTTGCAATAGGGTTAATCATAAGTGGGATGCTTGTACAAGAAAGGGCAGTACCCAAGCACAGGTCCACCCACATATCAAATTATCAAAGTAACGAACGAGAATCATATGAGCGTGATGAAAACTAGCTTGACGATAATTTCCATGTGTCCTCGGGAGCGTTTTCCTTCATATAAGAATTTATCCAGGCTTGTCCTTTCACCACAAAAAAAGACACATCTGTGACATTTTGGGCCGAATGAATTTTTTTTCTGTCATACATATGACCCTTCTATGACGATAATTGTGACAAAACCCGGTATCATCATAGATGTGGGGGGCTCCTACTTCTATGACAAAAAATCATGACAGAAAATGGGCTTTTCGTCCTAGGCGGGCCGGAGGCGCAGCTGCATGACATTCTTTGGGCCGTCCATGACGGAAAAAACCATGGTAGAAGCGAGGGGGAGGACAATTTCGCGGAGTTGCCGGTTACAGTGGGAGGTAGGGGGCGGAGCGATGCGCGTTTCTCTCGTACATACGCGCGTGTGTGCGAGGTGTTGGCTCTAACTGAAGACGAGCGAGGCGTTGGGCTCTAACTGAACCCGAGCAATTGCACTGCAGGCTACGCGTTACTAAACCCGAGCGATCGGTCAATGGCTGTTAATTGAACCCGATGGAGCGATTCCTTCGCTACTGCTGCTAACTGAAGCCGATCGATGCTGCCTCTGGGATGAACAGTGAGCGTTGCGGGGGGGTTTGGATGAACAGTGAGCGGTGGCGTTGCCTCTGGATGAACAGGAACCCGTGGTGTGGAGGGATGGATGAACAGTAGACGGTGGTACGCCACACCCCTCCCAATGAAAAGGACCCATGTTTCGACCGTAGCGCTCCAACACAAGTCCGTTTCGTCCATTTTGCGGTACGCCACACCCCTCCCGATCAACAGGACCCCCATTTCGATCGTAGGAGGCCCGTTTCCTCCGTTTTGCGGTACGCCACACCCCTCCCGATCAACAGGACCGCCATTTCGACCATAGGAGGTCCATTTCCTCCGTTGTGCGGTACGCCAGGCCTCGTTTCCATCGCCTGTTCCGTCCAAGCCGGTTGGCTCTCATGCGTTCCGTTGCCTCCCGATGAACATGATGCATTCCGTTGCATCCCCATGAACACGACGCATTCCATTGCCTCCCGATGAACATGACGCATTCCGTTGCCTCCCCATGAACACGATGCATTCCGTTGCCTCCCCATGAACACGAGCCCTCGCCGTACGTATGCGCGACTAGGCGTTCGAGACCCCGCCCGTATGTACACATACGTGGCCGTATTTTCTTTCTTGCACCCTGGCCGCTGTACGTACGTGTACATGCTACGTGCGCGCCTCTACTACGACACATGGGCACCTCTACAACGACCAGTATGTACGTACACGTTCGCGACCAGAATGACAATGCTACATACGCTTCGACCAGGTGGGTCCCGACTGTCAGGCACTTCCTTGCGTGCGAAAATGTAGCTGGTGGGTCCCAGCAGTCAGAGGGGTGAATCGTTTTTTTTGCCTGGACGCACTTCCTTGCGTGCGAAGGTGTAGCTGGTGGGTCCCAGCAGTCAGGGGGGAAACATTTTTTTGTGAAATACGATGGTCTGTCCGGTGGGTCCCCGCTGTCAGGTGGAGGAATAATTATTTTCCGCGTAATATGGAGGCACTTCCTTGCTGCGGCTGTGGACCCAGCTGTCAGCCTCTCCACATATAGTCCACGTCCGATGGAAATCGTTCCTTGACCACGTTGACCACGCCGCGCAGAGAGCACTAGGGCAGTGGATGACGGCGAGGCCTAGGAAGGGGACGATGGGGAGCCGGGGAAGACGCGACAGTGGAAAGCTGTGCCGAGAGGAGTATGAGGGTTCACTGGTTCGGCTGCGGTGTGAGGCTGCTGTCGCCGCAGGGCCTGGCCAGCAGTGGGAATAGTAGGGGGTGGTGAGTCCTCCGCGGCAGCACATCCGGCCACGGGAGGCAGGAGCATGCGGCACGACCGGCGCTGCTTTGGGCGGCTGGAGCAAGAATACCAGAGGTTGAAGAAGCACTACGGCCGTTGGATTGACATCATACGGTCTTTGGAGCTAGAATCGTTCATATTGACTAAGTTGACAAAGCCCTCCGTCCCCGTCAACTTAGTAGGCCCACAAGTCAGCCTCCCACCAAGGTGGGTCCCAGCTAGCTGGGGGGTATTCATTTTTTTGTGCGTAATAAGGAGGCACTTCCGGTGGGTCCGAGCTGACAGCAGGGGGAACGTTTTTTTCGCGAAATACGATGGCCCATCGAGTGGGTCCCAGCAGTCAGGGGCAAACATTTTTTTCACGAAATACTGGTGGCCCGTCCGGTGGGTCCCTGCTGTCAGGTGGAGGAATAATTATTTTCCGCTTAATAAGGAGGCACTTCCTTCCGGCTGCCGTGGACCCAGCTGTCAGCCTCTCCATGTACAGTATTCTTCCGATGGAATTCGGTCGTTGACCACATTGACCATGCCGCGCCAAGAGCACCACGGCGGTGGACGACGACGAGGCCTAGGAAGGGGACGGCGCGGAGCCGGGGAAGACACGGCAGTGGATGCCCATGCGGAGAGGAGTACGAGGGTTCACTTGTTCTGCTGCGCTGCCGTCACCGCAGAATAACAGAGGGTGTGGGTGAGTGGAGTGGAGGGATGGCCTGGCCAGTGGTGGGAGTAGTATGGGGGCGGTGAGGCCTCCGCGGCAGCACAACCGGCCACAGGAGGCAGGAGCAGGCGGCACGACGGGCGCTACTTTGGGCGGCTGGAGCAAGAAGACCAGAGGTTGAAGAAGCACTACGGTCGTTGGATGGACATCGTATGGTCAATCGAGCTAGAATCATGCATATTCACTAAGTTGACAAAGCCCTTCGTCCCTGTCAACTTAGTAGGCCCACTATACTGGGTCGCAGCTAGCAGGGGGAGTATTCTTTTTTTTGGGCGTAATAAGGGGGCACTTCCTTGCGTGCAAAGATATAGCTGGTGGGTCCGAGCTGTCAGCGGCGGTAACATTTTCTTCGCGAAATATAGAGCCCTTTCGGTGGGTCCCAGATGTCAGGTGGAGGAATCATTATTTTGCGCATAATAAGGAGGCATTTCCTTGCGTGCGGCCGTGGACCCAGTTGTCAGCCTCTCCACGTACAGTCCAGTTCTGATGGATGTCGTTCATTGACCATGTTGACCAGGCCGCGCCGAGAGCACCAAGGCAGTGGACGATGGCGAGGCCTAGGAAGGGAACGACATGGAGCCAGGGAATACTCGGAAGTTATTTCCCACGCGGAGGAGTACGAGGGTTTACTGGTTTGTCTGCCGTCGCCGTAGAATAACAGCATGTGTGGGACTAAGGGTGAGTAGAGGGATAGCTAGGCCAGCGATGGGAGTACAGTGGGGCAATGAGGCCTGCGCGGCAGCACAGCCGGCCGCGGGGAGGAGGGAGCAGGCAGTCTCGCCAGCGCTTGTTTGAGCGGCTGGAGCAGGAAGAGCAGAGATTGAAGAAGCACGATGGCCGTTGGATGGACATCCAACAATATACAAGCCATCTATGGAAAGCCTCAAATATGTGGAAAATAGCATACAGCCCATCTGCCATTATTTCAAATAGTTTACATCCCATTTGCTATTTCTTATGGTTTTTTTGGAGCCCATATTCTTTTTGTTAGCATTACAGCCCATATTGTGGCCACGGTTAAAAAATTATACAAAATTTTGCATATGTCGGTGCGGTCTGAACTATTTTTAATCCCGAAATTTCGAGTCACATTCAGACTGATTTTAAAAATAAAAGTATATCAATATAAAATCCAATAAATAGTCCACACATAAAAATCAATGCAATTTAAAATCTCAAAATGAAAAAAAGATATTTGAAACTAATTGCCTGTTTGATGTGTTTTAAAAATGTACAACCCATTTATCATTACTGATAGGCCATTTTCTCGGCTAGCCGAATGAAGCTCTCCTCGTCTAGCCCAACAGGCCTGATAAAGTAACTTACTTGACAAATCACAAAAAAACTGGGCTAGCCATTTTCAAAAAGAAAAAAAACTACTGGGCTGGTCTGTGGTAAACATAAAAGAAAAGGCTGTCTAAACAGGCCAGAGTGTCCCGCACAGCCCAGTTGACACCCTGCTTTCGTCTCAAAAACATATTAGATAAATGCCACTCCAATTATGGCGATTCATAAAAATGCCACTCCAATTTCCAAACTTTGAAAAATGCCACTGCAATTTTTGCAAACTTTGAAAAACGCCACTGCAGTTTGCAAACTTTGAAAAACGCCACTCCAGACTTCAAAAAATGCCACTAGAAATGGCATGAAATGGCATTTTTCAAAGTTTGGAAATTGCAGTGGCATTTCTCGGAGGCATTTATCAAATTAACCCAAAACAAAAATAACCGGGCGAGCTGTCGGGTCCCTGGTGTCAGCCACTCATTGTGCAATTATCTCGTTTATTGACTACGTTGACAATGGCATGGGACCCAGATGTCAGAAATCCACTAGGAGGAGCCATTTTTTTATTGGCTTGAAATAAGGAGGCACTTGCTTGCGTACTGCCATGACCTTGGCGGGTCCCTGCTGTCATCCTCTCCATGTAAAATCATCTCCTGATTGTGTACGCGTCAACTTTCTAGGCCCACAAGTCAGCCTCTAAACCCGTGGAGGACAAATACAACCCATTGAAAAAATAACATCCCATTCCATACGTTCAAACGGAAAGTTCAACATTCAGAGCAAAGTAACAGGTCTAATCCACATATAGAGTACTGAACTTCCACATTGACAACTATCATAGCCAAGTTAACTATCTACTCCCACTAGACAAGTACTAACTTACTCTTAGCTAACTAGATGATGCCAGCGGTACACGCTAAACGCCGGCACCGGCGTCCTGCGCCTCACCTCGGACTTGCCAGAGGTGCGATAGGGCGCATTGCTCGCGCACGTTGGCCCTTTCCATGCCGGCGTGGTCCACTGAAGCTTCGGCTTCCAAGCGGGAAACCCACTTGACGAGCTGGTAGTAAAAATCGGTGTCGCGAACGTGTGCGTGCCCGACAGCCTCCAGGGCTATTTGCCGGGCGCCAGCCTCCACGTAGTCAGCCCAGTTGCGGGCGCTCTGCTCGCGACTTAGAGCGTTGGTGCGCTGCTGCTCCATGTCTCGCTGGCGGCGCAAATTGGCGTTACGCTGCTCCTCCGCCAAGCGGTCGCGCTCCAACAACTCCTGCTCCTCCGCCATGCGGTCGCGCTCCAACAACTCCTCGATCTGCGCATTGCCATCTAAAGACAGATAGAATGCCTCCTCCCTTCATCTGCCTTCCCGTGAAAAACCAAACACTAGTTCCAGCGGTGACCGCCTCCGGCGTCGCCTACCGCGGATGGGCGGGGGCATGGCGGACGTGGCGAGCGACGTCGGGCTGGTGGGGGATTATGAGGATATGGCGAGTTGGGTCACGGTGGCACTGGAGAATGCCGGGAAACAGTACTTATAGGGGGAAGGTAGCGCGACGGTGATCGGAATTCAATGCATAATGGCTTAGCGCGCCAGCTTGCCGTGGAAAACTAGGGAAACTGAAATTATGACTGTGTCGTCCCGTCCCGTCTGGTTCGCACGCCGGCATGGCGGTCAAACGAGTGCACTCGAATCATCTCCCTCCTTGTCAATAATGATTTCACGGATTTAAAAAGCCCGCAACAATTAAAGCGTATCTTTTTTTGCATCAGTTAGCTGCCTTAATTACGGCCGGCTGCATGCAGGCACATAGAATCGCTCGTGGGCAGTACGCGAAGCAGCATGCAACGAGTCGCAACCGAGGGCACGCATGCAGCCACTTAAATCGCTGGAATTAATTAGGCTTAAACTTCTGCATGCCGTTAATTATTGCCATGCCTTGGTCTTGCTGCTTTGCTCACGGGACTAATAAACCCGGACAGAGGGAGTACCTTGGTTGGTGAGAGGTTTGAATTAAGCCCTGCAAACCGGAAAGGAGGTACTAGTACGTGCGTGATCCGCTATTTATTCGTGTAGGATCGAGTAGGTCATTTCTTGAATTGAGCTCTGCAAACCGGAAAGGAGGTAGTACATGCCTAATACGCTATTTATCCGTGTAGGATCGATAGTGTAGCTTGTTAGTTTCTTCAGAGGTAGGCATTTTTATCCGTGTAGGATCGATAGTGTAGCTTGTCAGTTTCTTCAGAGGTAGGCATTTTTATTCAAAAAACTGCCACTTTGCATCTTGCGTTGCAAATAAAACTGTCAGGTGCGCATTTGTAGGCTAGCTAGTGATCGATCAGTAACTTGTAAACACTGAGCGAACAGAAATAAGTAACTGTTAATGCATCTCAATGATTCACAGATCATATAGAAATATGTAGCTCCAAAAGCAAAGATCAGCCAGTTCGGATCTTGCGTCACAACTAAAACTAACTAGTACGATTCCCATACATAAGATCAACATGTTAATGCATCTCAATGATTCATAGACAATATGCAAATATGTAGCTCCAAAAGCAAAGATCTAGAAAAAACATCTGTTCTTCCTACTAACATGGATGCTTCTCTTGGACAACATTCAGTACAGACTGAAAGACAAATTTGTTTGTGAAGTCTACAATTCCTCTTGCAAACGTAAGTGGTTTCACCAACAGCTGGAACCATGAGAATGAACCACACATGATGGAGGAACATCCACTGCAATATGATTTGGTCTTCTCTCGATCACACCGTAAGACTATTTTCGGAATACAATCTTTAACTTAGGGAAAATGATGCCCATTGTATAATCAACCAAAGAAATGAAGCACCAACTGTTGGCCAGTAAATAGTACAGTACTACTTTTCTGCAGTCCATGAAGTGACTATCCAATCTTTGTGTCTATTTTCAAATGGCACTGCATGCAGTGACTATACTATTCTCTTGTGCAGTTCAACCAAAACTGCAGACACTTTGTTTGTTTGCCAAATAGCAACGGGCAGACATCTCTATCTGCACAAATATCAAGCAGCTAGTAAACATATACCACACCATGTTCGCAGTGATGGAAGAGGTGAAATCGATACAACGAAATTGAGCATCCAATCATTGAATCATGTCCTGCACCTCCAATGTAGGTCCACCCTGCTAATAAATTCACATGCAAACCACTAGTATTACTATCTAATGACAGTACAAAAAGAGTAGCAAGATAGTAGCAAACCATGTACCTTCGTAATGAACAGCTCATAGTGCCACCAATTGGATATAAAGGTTTGGAAAAAAACATGCTCCTAATGTTGAACCAGTTGGACTTTTTGTGCAGCTCCACTAAAATCGAGCATCCCTGTTTGCATAGATATTGAAAGTGTGATTACTATAAAAGTGGCACTATTTGAAGCATAGACTCACAAATATAAGCATTCCAATTTCTTAATGGGAAAAGGTAGCAAGACTGTTTCTAACCACCTGTTTGAAGGAATAAATAAAGCAACAACGGCTGATGTCAGGAAGGCATACATAGTTTTTTCTGAAAAACTGAGCCATTCCTGACCTTTCATCTTCTTTTAAGCAAATTTTGTGCAGTTCTACTAAAATATAATGCCATCACCGCCTTGACAATTTAGTTACACTGTACAAAAGGAAATGACTTAACATTACATCGTGATGTCGGGTATGTAGTAGACAGGCATTAGAGACAAACATACAGACCTCCTTCGATAACATAATGAACATTAATTTTAACAAGTGTGACTAGCTTTACCGGGATAATTTGAGTGAACTCTACACCCTCTGTTCCTTAATATAAGACATTTTCGCGGTTCAATTTAAAGTACCCAAACGTCTAGTATTTAGAAAAACAGGTAGTAGTTTTCTTGAGCACATATCTGGGAAAGCTTGCCACACTTTATTTATGTCCATACGCTAATGCAACACCATTCGAATACTACAAATATACACTAATCCAGTGGCTAGTGCAACAGTAGAGTAGTTAGTTTATTACAGGGTACAGTACAATGGTTTTACTGAACAAATTTCAATAAACTCTAGCACTGGAAGGTTTCTATAAGAATTAACAATACAAAATGTAAAGGTAACAAGTTTCAGCATTGGTATACTAGCTGTGCATGAGCATTAAACCAAATACAAAAGTCTGAAGGTAACTAGCATTATTAACTAATGACAGTATAAAAAAATTGCAAACCATGTACCTCCAAGGTAAATATCATTTCAAACTCGGGGGGACCTTAAAAATTGCTATCCCAATCTTGATAATCGATCAAACATAAAAACTTGATCTTTCCTCTTGATAATCAAGAGAACAGCCGGAGGAGGAGGTGCCCACTCTTGACCTTTCCTCTTGTCTTCATAATTGTCTGTGCAGTTTAACCAAAATAAAATGACATCAGCGCCTTGGCATTTTGGTGACACTGTACAAAAAAATTAACTTATCTCATGAAAGTGAGGTATGTAATCTATAAGCATTAACAGTGCAAAAATCTGAAGGTAGTAACAAGTTTCATCGTTGGTATACTGGCTATGCAACAACATTAGAATGCCTTAGCTGAAAAATCTTTAATACATCCACAATCAACAGCTAACCCTGAAATGATCCAGTGACATTAAATGGCACTGCTTAAATTTATCTGTGGCATTAGACTGAGAGCGACATTAGTTAAATGTGGCATCACTTTAGCGATAGCATTGCTTGACTTGACTGCTGGCGTTATACTAACAGCAAAAAAGTGGCAATAAGAGCATGGGAGGCCCATTCGGACAGTGGGCGCACCAGTACGATGTACCTCCACGGACGCAGAGTGGTGAGGGAGGTATGGTTGCCCAGAGCAACAAATATCCAGGCATCATATGTGGATTACGTCCCATTTTTGTTCTCTTTAGCCACCTTTTTCCTATGTGAGGACAACAAACCGATCAACCTGGTCATTCTCTATTGCATTGTCATGCCTTTCTACCCTTCTTCAACCAAGAGACACGAGACTCGTTCCTTAGCTACTGATTTTCCCCTTTTCAACCTAGATGCGGGTTTGATGCCTACTCTCTTGGACAATACATCTCCCTTCCTTTCCTTATTCAACCCAGACATGCATTAGTCTGCATGAAGTAGGGTTTCCTTTAATAGTGCAAATTATGGTTTTTGTCTGCGTGGCCAGCAGAGCAGAGGATAGCAAATTGGGAAGATGGTAGAGTGGAAAAAGATCCACATGCAACGACGCGCCAGATGGGGCAATAGAACAAGGGTATGGTTCGAAAAGAGGTAGCATACCTGAGGGTCGGCGGGAAGTGGCTTCGCTCGTGGTCGTCGTCCTCCGCACACACTATGGTAGCGATCCCGCGTGGGCGCTAGGTCTGAGAGGACGGCCTTGTCGTCAGTGCGTGACCTCGCTCGCCGACGACGAGTGCGTCAATGCCGCATGTCCTTTTCTTCCCCGGTGGATCTGTGACCACCGGTGAGGAGGGAGAGAGGGGCCGTCTTTTTAGATCTGGAGAGAGGGTGGTAGTGTGAGAAGCAAGTGGGCAGCCCTTGGCAAGAAAGCGCTAAAGCTCCAGCCTATATATCTTCTTTATACTACTAGTACTGGAGGTGGAGTAGTGGTAGAGTAGTTTATATTTTCTCTGCGTACAGTACCAGTTAGTCGTGCTTCAAAACTGAACGGCGCGCCATTAAAAAATAAAGGCCGATAACTAATGCGGCACCTCGGGCCAACGCGGCCAGATCGCATTTTGCATGAGAAATTACACACCATGTCTCGTTGACATGTGGTCCCGTTCCACATATCAGTGAGACGACGGCGAGTAGTAGGAGTATTTCCGAACCGACGTGTAGGCCGGGGCACCCCTTCGTGAACCGTGGCAAACTGGCAACCGTCCACCGACTCTTCGCCTTTCCCTCTTGATTTGGAACTGCTGTCGCACACTCTTCCTCTCCCTCCTCCATTTTCCATCAGCCCTTCACCCTTTCTTCTGCCATTGTTCGATCATCCTCTCCATGGAGGGAACAGGACGAAAACGACCCTGTTATTCTTGCTCTGATCTGAAAGATGACGTGGTGGAGGAACTCATTGATCGGTGCAACGTCATCACCTCGGCTAGCATGGCAAGTTCGTTCAAGCCCATTCTCGACTCAACTAATAACATCATTACAAGGAACCCAAGAGTCAAGGAGCGGTTTGATCTCCCTTACCTTCTTCGCCGTGACCCTGATAACTGGCGCCGTCACGATGGAGGCCTCGCCCTGTGCAAGTTGATGCCGCTTGATAATGATACGTATGATGTTAAGATGCCATCGCTTGAGGGCAAGGCTTGGGCAGGCGCAAATGGAGATTGGGTTGTTTACATTGGGTCCAACTGCAAGTGGGAACTTGTGAATGTGTACACTCGTGACCGGGTTCCACTTCCAAAAATCTCAGCAGACTGCCCAGAGGTTGAGCACACCGGTATTGTACGCATGTTCAAATACAATCATGGTGACTGTCTTCTACGGAAGATAGCAATTTCTCGAGTCCCCAACCGCTCTTGGAATTACAACAACTATGAAGTTGTTGCTATCTTTGACAAGCTTGTTGCCGTCGTTAGTGGTTTGACTGCATGGATATTGCTCAAAAATCAGTTTCTGTACACGGATGAGTACTGTGATGCAATTCAATACGAGGGCCTTGTGTTTGCTGCCATCACTCGTGGCACTGTTTTTGCATGGCATCCTCGTTGTTTCGGTACGTTTGTCTTCCATCGTAATTATAATTGTTTTATCCACATGCATGCGGGTTAGCAAGGCTAGTCATAGTGGGGAGTAACTTAGACTAGTAACATGCATATGTTACTAGTTTATGTTACTACCTCTATAGTGCGTAGTATCTTAGATTAGTATCATAGGTGGTCTCATTTATTGCCATGCATGACACATAGTAGCATCACATTTATTATGTTACGGTATCTACCTATGTTACTATAACCATCTCTCTCTTTCTTAATTGCCTGCCACATAAGCATGTTTGCGAGTCCCAAGTGCATGATACTACTTATGTTACCCCCACTATGGCCAGTCTTACTAATTAACCTTCTTCTTGTGTTTCCAAGGTCCTGTGAACATTCCACCACCTATACTTGAAGATTTTTATAACCAAGGGGGAGATGATGATGGTGATGACCATGAGCATGAGGACGAGCAGTGCCCATATACTATTTGGCGCCTGGCAACTAATTCCGATGGATCACCTCTTCTCGTGTGTATACAGCCCACTGATGATGTTACTGCTAAGGAAGCAGGTGTAGTCTCCCATGGTCGCACTCTCCGGACCTATTCCAACACCCATTGCATGGTATTCGGGATGGATACTAGTGTGCTGGCGCCAACTCCTTCTCCCTGGTACAAAATTGATAGTCTTGGAGAAAACTCGCTCTTTCTTGGACAAAACTATCCAATGATGGTGAAAGGCGATCCAACTGTTGTTGACACAACATTACTACCATTTATGAGAAGCAATTGTGTCTACACCTCGGACATTTGGATGGTTCCCTACCCTGGTACTAATATAGTAGGTTGCTTCAGCCTGGATGATCAGTCCTGCGTTGGTCTCCAGATTGACAATGGATGGCCCGTCCCAGAGAATCACTTGTGGTTCAAAGCAAGTGTTTCCAACGCCGAGGAATGGTTGAGTTGAAGTTCATTCCATTGCTTGTTATTTGTTGTGTGGTGAAAACTTTAGTATTTATAATGTATCCTCCTTGTCGATGTGGGTTGATGACCCGTTGTATGTAATAAAATGATATGCCTGTGATAAACTTACTAAATTTATGAATGGCTTTCGAGTTGCTTCTGTGAGTGAGTGGTGCGACGAGGCAATATTTTTTTCCGAATACATAATTGTACATGCATTGCAACAGGTTATCAGATGGGGCCAATCAACAATAGTAGTACACTATTTGTACTAGCTTCACATGCTTTGCGCGTCGTGTGGGTGTTTTTACTGTAGCCATACTGTACTACGTAACCAGCACCTCGAATCCTCGATACTAGTACTACTATATAGTACTAACTAGTAGGAGTAGTAGGGTGGCATGGGCCAGAACAAGCATTCACGTCCAGGAGTACGGCACACGCCACCAGCACGACTTCCATCTGACATCATATTTCTTGGAGTCCGTGCTAGAGCAATCTCTTCAACCTCATCATTTCTCTAACTCAGCCATCGCGCGGCGGGCGAGGTGGGGGTTTGCCAATAGTCGGTTTCCTTAACTGCGGTCCCACTTGTAAGGCCAACTACAACGCACGACCCCAAACGGACCTCCGTTTTGCACGAACTCCAACGATAATTTTGACTAGAAAAGCAAGACCAAAGAAAACAAGAACCACAAGAATACATTTTACTACTCCTGTAAGTTGGATTAGTGCCTTCTCGATGCATTCATTGTTGATCTGCGGAGGCTCGATCTTGCGTGCTTCTTTCTTCTTCGAGTGTAAAGAAGTAGACGTTGCTTCCTCACATCTAGTCTCATGTCTAGCCTCTATTCTAGTACTCCCCATTTTTCTCTACATCTAAGCAGCAACACGCATACCAAGTAGGAGTATCAACAAGTGCACTAATCTCATCTATAGCCTCTGTGCTAGCTAAAAGTGATAGAACATCTACTAAATTGCGCTCTATCAATATATGGATGTACTCTTCTTCCCAATACAAAAACTTGCATCCATTCTACTCCCTCCGTTGCACAATACATGCCTTCTATTTGTCAAAATATATATGTATCTAGACATGTTTTAGTATATAGGCACATCCATTTTTGGACAAATGGAAGTCAAGTATTTTGGAACGGAGGGAGTACACAATAAAAATTTTAAGTTAGCACAACTAGTCTAATCCGATAGCACAACCGAAGATTTGGTCTGGTTCTTCCTTCTTTTGCCGATAGTGGGACATCCAGCATCCAGGTCGTGTCATGAAAGAAAATAGAGTGGTAATTGATAAGTTGAAGCCACGAGATGTGCATCTTGGGTTAAACTGTAAATAGAATCTTACTACTCTTGAGTAACTCCAAAAGTGGCCACCGAAGATCTTTCTTGGATTTGTTTTTCATCACCAGCACATCAAGGTGAAAGATGTGCAGGTTCAGTGGGTCCGCTTGCGTTTTCACTGACATGTGGGACCGCATGTGAGCAAACAGACGATGGGCTCCGCGCGTTCGCTGGCTAGCTGAGAAGAGAGATAGAGGAGTGCTGAGCACGGACTGCAGGAAATTTGTTCTACATATTGTACCTCGATATAGGCTCGATCTAGTGGGGTGGCATGGGCCATAACTAGCATTCACGTCTAGCACTACGGCACACGCCACCCACACGAGTCCCATCCGACACCAATTTTCTTGGAGTCCATGCTACAACCATCTCTTCTCCCTCCAGTTTTCTCAGCCATCGCGTGGTGGGCGGGGTGGGGGTTTGCCGATAGTCGGTTTGCTCAACTACGGTCCCACTTGTAAGTGAAAATGCAACACCGCACGCATTCCCGCTTGAGCGGCGTGCCGGACCAACCGTGTGGGGGTGCGACGCAAACACGACAGGCTTTTCCTTTTGAACTCGTAACTTGTAAAATTTGGTTCTACTCCATGGCGCGATCGATAGATAGAAAATAACGATTTTGCCTAGAGTAATGAGAAGTTTGGTTCTGGCGCCATTCATGCATGGAGTACGTACGAAAATTATGAAGTTGATGTGAAAGGTAAGATAATTACTATAGGATCATATACTACTACATGGATTTGACAAAAGATAAAAATACATATGGATCCATCAACGACATCCTCACGCCCTAGTGCGCCGGGTCACCAACCGACGTGTGAGGAGCAGCGGCGTTGGCGGTGAGCTCAACGTGCTTCTGAACAGTGCGTCCAAGGTTGCCCTGCGGTCCAAGAAGGCCAGCGTCCTATCGTCCTCCTCTTGAATGCGCGTAGACATGGGTGATTATGTCCATGGTGTCTTGCTGCGCCAGGCGCTGCGCGGCGAGCGCGACCTCAAGGTGGACATTCTCTGGCGCGATGGCGGGCAGTCGCAGGGCCACCAGTGTGTCGAAGAGGTTGTCACCATAGTGGCCGTTGAGTGTGGCGGGCATCGCAGAGCCTGGTCGCGTTGGCTGAAGGCTTACGTCAAAGTCGTCCGCGAGCTTCTTGACGACGGTGAACTTGTCGAGGAAACCGACGAGGACCTCGTCGAACAAGGAGACGAAGCTGTCGTCCAAGCGGCCCCTCGCCCTGCCGGCCTCAAGCAATACTACCTGGAGACGTTCCTTGTTGCTGGGCTGCAGGACGGTGTCGTGGACCATCTGGCACAGCCGGCTGATGCTCGCGCTCATCGCCTCCATGGGTCTAGCTTAGCTTCTACTAGTCAACTGATCTTGCGATTCGAGTGATCACTCTTGCCCTTGGTTAGCGTGCGTAGGTGCGTAGGATTTCGTACTACTCCTCGGCCATCTACTGCACCTGCCTTTGGCTGTATGATAGGTCGGCTAGCCACCCCCTGGGCCCACATGTCATTCACCCAAAGGCATTTGCCGTAAGTCAATGAAGCTGCGCCCCTCTCCGTGCCGGTGCAGTATAGTCATCTCACCGGACCTCTAGTTGGGGCCAAACGAGAGAAGTTTGATGTTTACTGGTTTATTGGTCCCCTTTGCATTTTGCACCAAGTTTTGACCTTTGATTTAACTAATACAATTTTTAATGCATGTAAACAAAAATGTTGTGTAAGTCACATTACGAAAACCAAATAATCCGAAAACACTTAGGCACGGTGCATTAACTCCCTACTTGTTTCTTATTTCGTGACATATCAACCAATGAGAGATGTGGGCCGTGCATGCTTTCAATGACTTGAGACTACCAAACATGACATGCAGTGTTTAGTTCATTGCATGTAATCCTATTAAGACTCTAGTTAGCAAGAAAACATTAAGTTCTCTCGCCGATAGGAATAAAACACCATGTATTTATTTACAGAGGGAGTAGTACAATTTTTTGACATGCATTACTAGATATTGCTAGTCAAATACTAAAATCCAGTTGGACGTGGTAGTACTCCTAAATCCAGACGGTGGTGCTACTAGTACTAGTAGTAGTACTACCAATGTAGTACTCCTAGGAGTACTAGCACTGTACTACCCGTTGGTCAAATTATTACATGTTGCTCCTCACAGTGAAGTGACAAGACCCTACGCCGGAGATGACACCTGAGCATAGGCGTCGTGTTCGGCATACCATAGTCAGCCTCACCGTCTGCAGTCACTATCATCATGGCTGTAGAGCTAGCCTGCTTACAACTAGCCCTGTTCGACATAATTTCCCATGCGTAGATGCCCGTGCATTGCATGGAACACCAAGATTGCGGGTGGACTGCTCCGGCAGTGGCCATCGCGCTAGATTTTTCCACGTCCTTCTAGATGTGGTGGGGAGGAGATAAGGCTGATTGTGAGAGATAAGGAGTTGTTTGTAAATAGGGAACAAGTGCGGGCATCTTTTTGCAAAAATGGAGAAGCTTGGTTTGTATGCGTCAGATCTAGATCCGACGGCTACTGGTGAAAGATGGCAGGCACAACATCATCACCAACTCATGACCTGTTTGATTCGCAGGATTTTGAAAACGCATGAATAGGACACGACAATATTACAAGTTTCAAACTGATATTACAAATGTTAGGAGTAATGCTGCACCTAGGAAGAGAGAATTACTAGGAAGTTCACGTAAGAACTTTCGTTACTTTAGGTGGATGCAGCGTTATCGTACAAACTAAAATCCACCGCCCTGACAAGTCACTAATGGGCAAATAAGTTTTCGAGTCTCTGGCCACTTGATGTTTCAAAAAAAAATTCAGCTTCTGCGGAGACTTTGTCATTTAGGCTTAGACGCTTGCGGTGATCAGCACGCCATTCATTGTTGCGCCAGAGAATGCCAAACCTCATTACCTTGAGCACACTTGCCTCCAGAACAAAGAACCTGGCCAATTTAATCTCAGATGTGCTGCCTCGGTAGTCGATCAAATTAATTTCTGTAAGATGGAGATCAAGGCATTCGATGAGATTGTTATAGTGCAGCACATTTCTCACTTTCGGGTCTTTTTTTATCTGCAAAAGAAGAGAACATATTAGAGCAGCTGGCTGCATAAGATTGTCATGTCATCAAGAGGTACCAATATCATTCGCTCATACGATAGGGTTGGCTGGCTAGTGATATTTTCACTCTCTCTCTCCCTCCCTCTCTCTCTCTCTCTGTGTTTCTGTTTCCTCTCATTTAACTAGGAGCACGTGAAGAGCTTGGGCATTTGTTGCCTTCCACTATGTGGCCGATGCCATATTTCGCCAAAGTATGCCACATAATACACATCAATGTCAAATCAAAAGATTTTGGCACCGCTCTCACGATGTGAGAGAGTTGGCACCGATGTGCACACAGACCCACATGTATAAACAATTCAATCAAACCAACTACACCAGCCTCTCACTCTCCCAAACAAGTGTTTTTTATTGTCTCAGTCCTCTCTCTCTCCCATGCAGTGTTTTTTCATTGCGTGAGTTAATTTGGCACCGGAGCAAAGTAGGTGCTCCAAATTGGGGCACCAGGTGAGCAATGGAGGGGCATCGATGCCAAATGCATCACAAGTGAATTTGGCACATGTTTTGGCCTACATAGCCCACTTTTGTACTCCCTCCATCCCAAAATTCTTGTCTTAAATTTGTCTAAATACAGATGTATCTAGTTACATTTTAGTGTTAGATACATCCGTATCTAAACAAATGTAAGACAAGAATTTTGGGACGGAGGGAATACTACCTCATATTTAGTATAAAATTTTGACCATAGATTTACCTAAGAAAATGCCAATGCATGTCACTAAAAATTACACCATTTTGAAATTATGTTCAAATACGAATCCAACGATATAGTTCTTAGTGACATGCATTAACATTTTGTCAGTTAAATCTATGGTCAAATTTTGATACTACAAAATTGGAAGAGTAAACCAGAACGGAGGTAGTACTTGCCCTTAGGGTAACCATAGAGTTACTGGAGTAGTCTAAGTTACTTTCCACTATGACTACCCTAGGCTACTATAGTAGTACAGCATAAAAATGATGCAGGTGATCACGTGAGAAAATATACTAAAAACATTTCTTTCGGTGCAGTGCGTAGATGCAGTTTTGAACACTACACTTGTCATCGTAATTTGGGAAAATTACGAAAAAATTGAGCTACATTGTGATTACCGTTTACTAATAGAAAAGAAGTTTCACCTCGATGAGTAGCTTCTCCGTGCATGGAAAGCATGTAAGGAATCCAACAACTTGATCCAGATTGGGCCGATAGATTTTAGTGCTAAGATCTTCACTATGCGCATGGACTGGGTCAAGCTTGTGGGAATCATTTTCTGGAAGACGGTCGTAAATACATCAAGAAGAAATTTAAAAATGTGAATTTCAAGAAGATGGAGAAGAAGATGAGTGTTGTACCTGAACGATTACGGATCAAATAAAGAGTTCGGAGAATTTGGCAGACGAGTACACCAACACTGTCAATTTCGGCGCGTCAATGACCCTGATTTTTGTTGGACCTTCTAGATCCGATACAAGCAATCTCTCAAGGAAAGGCGCATTCTCAATGACCATAACATGGAACAGCTGGAGTGATCTCTTACCAATTGATGTCTTGTTGCAGGGCCAACAAGACACATAAATCCATCGGAGATTCGTCGAGGCGATGTGGAGGCTAATGAACCCGTGGATCTGCTCAAGACGAAGGTACTCGAGCGCAGTACAGCTGCAGAGAAGGTGCTCCATAGCCTTCTTCGAGATGACAACGTCGAAGAGGTCGAGTTGCTTGAGTTGAGGGAGAAGAAGGGCGGGTGCAGCATTAATCTAGGGAAGATAGCAGGAGCTGAAGCTGGCGCGGCGCAGCATTGGCGTGAGGCGGACCACGGACGGCGGCAGAGAGCGACATCGTCCAGCTTCAAAGCTGAGCTCCTCGAGCTGATCTAGGGCGGGGGATAAGAACCACTCGTCGAACTTGGGTTGGACCTTCCAGTTGGTACTAAACATGCGGATGTCAAGGCGTCTAGCTGGCCCAGGGTGCGATGAAAGGATCTTGGAGACTGCGGCCATGCGTTTGCAATCCCCATCGCAGAGGCAGCTGTCGACGGTGAGGTTGAGGGGGACGCAGCGCCAGAGGGGGCGCCACCGCCGGGATAGCAGGGCGGTCCGCACGGCAGATTTGGTGGGGAGGAGGGCGATGATGATGAGCAGCATGTCGTCGGGGAGGCTGCTGATGAAGTCCAGGCTCGCCGGATGCGGTTTTGGCTCTAGCGGCCTCCGCTTGTTAGCTGCCTCGCCGTCCATCTCAACCGGCAGCGATGCCGGTGTACATGTGTGCTGGTGTGTGTTGTGTGCTGGGTGTGCGCGAGTGCGTCCTTCTGTGCATGCTGCCGCACAGTGGTGAATTGTGCGTGAGTGCGTCCTTCGCGCGCAAGAAGTTTGTCCTCAATGCGCCCTCAATTTACTAGCGTGCGGGGTGCTACCCCGAGTGGTTTCAACTTTGTTTCCTTCACCGCGTGTCAGATGGGCCTCTAGTTTACTTATTTTCACCCACTGCCACATGGGCCAGCACACCAAGATACAGAACACGAGCTGACAACGCAGCATGTGGATTGGTTGACCGGTCAACTAAACAATATACAGAGCTATACGCTGACAGAGTGAGTGTATAACCCGTCGGTATAGAGAGTTCGAGTGAGAGGGGAGGCCCGTGAGAGATAGCAGAGAGAGAGAGAAAGAGCTACTCCCTCCGTTCGATAATGTAGTTACAACATTTTTTTAAAGTCAAACTTTTGAAACTTTGACCAAGTTTATAAAGAAATTACTTATATCGGCAATACCAAAGATAAATGATAGTATGAAGTAAGTACATGTTGTGATGAATCTAATGATCGTTCCAGATGTAAATGTTTTTCTCCACATATACCTAGTCAAACTTTTCTGAGGTTTGACTTTTCAAAACATCCATATGCTTATGGACGTGACAGAGTCCCTAACGAGAGAGAGAGAGAGAGAGAGAGAGGGAGAGAGAGAGAGAGTGAAAAAAGTGTGTGTGCGTGTGTGAAAGAGACATGGACAACACACGATAAAAGTGGAGAAAAAGCGTGCGTGTCTTATGCAAACATATCACACATGCATCTTCGACAACGGAAGCAAGGTGAGGAGATAGTGTGTGGTTGTTTGGAACTGAGAGAGGAAGACCCCTAGCACGTGGCCAAGAGGGGTCTGACAAACAAGGGAGAGAGGTCGAGAGAGACGTACGGAGAAAATGCAGACATGGGGAGGAGAGAGTGTATGTTTGTCATAGAGAGATCCCCTGGAGATCATGATGGGACTACATGGGTGGGAGATCGAGTGACAAGGTGTGTGCGCGATAGAAGATGCCCCGAGAGATATCGAGATAGACGTATGGATGGAAGGAGACAATACGTGTGTTATTGATGGCTAGTAAGAGATAATCATACTTAGGAGGGGGGAGTGCTTGCGCCTATGGCCCTGTTTGGATACTCTAACTCAGTTAGAGGTTAGATTCTAACCCTGAACTAACTCTAAGTAAAGAGGTGTTTGGATGGCAGGGTTAGATGGAGCGCGGATACGGCGAGGCACCTTCACGGGCGGTGCAAGAGGGTGGGAGGGAGAGGACGAGAAGCTTCGAGGAAGTGGGGAGGGATCTGCTGCGGGGAGAGCGAGAGAAAAAAGTGTTTATTAGTGGTCCCGAGAAGAACTAACCCAAATAAGCACCTCTTGGATGGGTTAGTTTTTTTGGATGGGTTAGATGCATCTAACCTAAACTAACCCTCCTGTTTGGATCTTTTTGGGTTAGTTGACTCCAAACTAACCCAAACTAACTCTAACCCATGGATCCAAACAGAACCTATGATGGAGTAAGGGATTATGGTACTTAGGGGGGTGCGTGTCACATGGAGAGAGAACAAGGGCGGAGAGTGTTGGATGGGTCTATATGTATAGCGTGAGCGAGACATGTGTATGTGTGAACCAGGGAGATATAATGCCCATTTGGCTTGCGTCGTGAGCATCTTTTGCGTGGCCTGGGGTTGTGGCTGGATTTCATGCACGCTTGTTTGGTTGCTACCCTGTGAAAAAGAAAGCCCGCCTGGGCTAGGTTCCCTTGCACTTTAATTAGCCTGGCTGAACTCCAGACACTGCAAGTAGCCTGGCCCAAGCGACCGATTTCGAACGCATGGCCGTGCCTGGTCGTGCGGCCACAAGGCTAACAACAACATGGATGGATATTAACATTAAATAATTGATGCATGGATTGATTGATGGGACGTTGATGCTTTGCCTGGCCCAGGCATGAACCAAACGCTTCAGCACCACACAAGCCTGGCTAGGCAGAAATATTTTACATCTCACGTCCACACCAGGCAGTACCGACCATCAAGGCATGAGGGTCAGGTCACGAACCAAACTGACCAATAAAGTTTGAGAGAGATTGAGGAGCCCCGATAAGGCTGAGTGGTGCGTCAGTTAGCTGAGAGGGGAAAAGAGATATTCCATCCGCTCGATAATGCAGTGCATGTAGAAGTCAAACTTTGGAAACTTTGATCAGGTTTACGCAAATGTTATTTATATCTACAATACCAAAGATACATCATACAAAACTACATCTCATGGTGAATCTAATGGTATATGTTTGCCGTACTAGATGTAATTCTTTTTTCTCCACGTACATGGTCAAACTTTGTGATGTTTGACTTTTCAATAAATCTATGTGCTATGGACGGAAGTGAGTGCCTCAGTCGAGACAGATCAAGTGCGTGTGAAGGAAAATGAGTAAGTGTGCAAAAAGAGTATGTGTGTGAAAGAGAAAGTGACAACAAATGATAAATTAGAGAGAGTGTGTGTTTTTTCCTTTCTTATGCGACCATATCACGCATGCATCTCCGAGATGGAAAAGTGAGGCGAGGAGATACACGAAGATAGCTAGTGTGTGATTGTTTGCAATGGAGAGAGACACCCCTGTAGCACATGTCCAATAGAGGTCTGGCCAACAAGGAAAAAAGGTCGAGAGGGACACATGGATGGCATGGACGCATGGGGAGGGAGAGAGGGTGTGTTTGTGATAGAGAGATCCCCTCGAGATCGTGAGGGGACTATATGGGTGGGAGATCGAGGGAGTGCATGCGCGATAGAAAGATGCCCCGAGAGAAATCGAGATAGACCATGCACATGTTTGTGATGGAGACTAAGATTAGCTAGTCATATATATATACGGGGGACTGCGTGTGCCTACAATTGAGTGAGAGACCATCATACTTGGCTAGCTGGGCATGCGGTTGTGTGTGTGTGCGCGCGTGAGATGGAGAGAGAACGATGGAGAGAGATAGAGTTTTAGATGGGCCTATCGAGTGCGAGTGAGATATGCATGTGTATGTGTGACCCAGGTGGATGGAGAGTTTGAGAGAGGGGGGGAAGAGCTCCGAGACGACATAGTGGTGCGTGAGAGAGTTACGGGCAAAGAGCCAAGGAATTTGTGTGCGTACGATGAGTGCACCCAAGATATCTAGCTTGGACTAGCTAGAGTATCATACATAGTGTGCGAGAGAGACCTATAGATGGTGTATATATGAATGCGGACTAGAAAGACCCCCCCCCACACACACACACAGAGAGAGAGAGAAAGGGAGAGGGACCAACAAGGTTTTTGTGTCGGATGCGTGCGACAGAATTGAAGATTGTCGGCGAGAGAGTGAGTGAGAGAGAGAGAGAGAGAGAACATGAGTCCGGGAGAGGGGGAGGTCGCATTTTATGCATCAAATATTTAAATTGGAGACCATGTTGTCTGCAATCCACACATGAACGGATATATGCGTATATCAAACAAGTTCATTAATTTGACTTTCAACATGTTCATGGAGTACTATAATACTGTACAACATGCTACTCGATTGAGGTGTTCAATTTTGGATTTAGTTCACTATTTTGACCTACTGAACGAGCTAGTTCATTGAATCGAGATATTTCGTTTTGGGTTTGATTCGCGTTTTTGAGTGGGTCAACTATTTGTCATATAGTAAATCGCTAGCAACGAGCATGTAAAAACACATTACTCCCGAGCATCATCTCTCCATCTAAAAAAGAAGTGGCAAGCTAATATTTCAAAATTTGATTCGAATCGACTTGGTAAGGTAGACGTGGATGCTCGTTCTCCCAAAATTTGAACGAACCGTTAAACATCCTCTCTGCTCGTGGAATTCGCCCGAGCAAATAAATGGGAGACGCGAAATTACCGTCCTATGTGGGACACGCATCAATTGCCCGTTGTACATCGAGGGTAGGTTCGTAACTTCATCCAAGCGCGCCTTCTCCTCGGCCGAAATGACATGTGCCAAATAATTCATAAACCATGGTCGGCAAAACATGCTCTCCTCGCCCGAAATAGCTCACGCCCACTATTTGAAAACACGCTCTCCTCGCCCGAATTCGCTCGCGCCCACTATAGTTCAAAACACGCCCTCCTCGCCCAAAATCGCTCCCGCCCACTATTTGGGGAGAAGCAAAGTTACTCTACTATCCCCGACCCTCAGTACACAGACCCAAGCCAAGAAGCCCATAGGCAAGGGTAGACCTGTAACTCCCCCTCACATTTCAGACAAATGCGTCCGTAAGACATGGTTCCACTCCCCTCCCAATTCTCCCCCCGCCCACACCCATTCATACCTCGTGGGCACCAAATCACCTTCTCCCCGGGAAGCTCCCTTCTCCCGAGCCGCGAAACCTCAGCCCCACCTCCATGGCACCCCCCACCGCACCAATTTCACAGTCGCCCTCCTCCCTAATGCCGGAGACGCTGTCCAATTGCCGTCGTGCACTAGGCCGTGTGCCTCTTACTCCGTGTTGCTGGTGCTGCCTCGACGACGGCCGCGTGAACCGTATCGGAGCCGATTCACCCCCGTCGTTGTTCACAGTGCCGTAGCGGCTCCAACTTCGGATCCGTCCAGAGTCCTGGCGCTGCTTCCGCGTAGCCGTCGACCGTCACAACATCGCTCTTTCCCTGCCGCTGGTCACCACCGCAACCGCGCCGGCCTCACCAACTCAGCAGCTGGACCTGCCTACTTCACCATGCTGCCAGATAGGTCGTACCCTCATCTGAAATCACTTTATTTAGGCGTCAGTTGTCTGAATTTTTATTCTGGGCCAATTGATTCCCAATGGGAAGCAGCACCCCTCGAGGCGGCGGAGCTCCTAGGCTGTCGGTTGGCTGGTGTCTAACGTAAGGGTGCGGGGCCGCAAGTTCGCCGCGGAAGCAGCAGTTAGATGGCTATCTTTTAGAGTTGCATGGGTTGAAGGTACTACCGCCGCGGGATCTAGATGACGGGGAGTCTTTGTGGATTGGCCCGGGGGCGGCGCAACCACGACAGTGCGGTGGGGCGGGGGGCGGGGTTTTGGACGGGGACACAGACGGCGGAGGCAGGTTGCTCTGCCGTTGGTCGCTGGCTCTTCGGGGAAGATTCCGAACAGTGTCAGCCGGGAGGCACAAGACGGCCATCAAGCCATCCGGCGTAGATCGGACAGTACCAAAATAAAATAAAATCGTGTGACCCCAATTTAGTCTTTAGTCAACAGACGTGTGACCACTCTCGTACCTTGCTGTTGATCTCTTAGTGTATTTCTTCGGATCAAAGAGATATCTCGTTCTTAACTTTATGCGTTATCTGCATCTTCTGACACACCGTCTTCCGACTCACCGCAGCTGCTCCAACAAGGGAAGCATACACCATAAGGGAGCTATAGTTCCCACTCAACAGTTCCCTACATCGAATGCGCGTGCCCGACGTGGACAGCCACAACAACTGCAGGGCCATCAACAAGTCAGCACATGATGCTCACTCCTATGGATAGCAGCCAGATAGGTTGTACCCTCATCTTACTTGTGTGCAACATTTATGGCTTTGTTATTCATCTAAGCACGGAAAATAGATCATCACATTTCACTGTATATTCATGCTGATCTCTTACGGGTCTTGTTCAGGAGTTCACGCTGTTCCATAGTTCAGCTAAGATACTTGCTCTTTAGGTAACGTTGTTCCATAGTTATCATCCATCAGCCAATGCTATCCCACAGGCTGGTGATTATAGTATTATACCACTTCTAGTATTACCTATGTTATTCTTTAATACTTTTGTGTGCCATCTAATTAATCTCGAGTACAAACGATACATATTATGTAGCTTTCATATGTGTTCTCCCTTTAGTTTATGAGACCTGTTGCTGCTAGTTAACCCCAGTCCTACTATTTATGTCGTCTCCTACAGGCACTCATTTACATAAATCTAACTACTAGTTGTCTTCCATGCATGTTAGATATAATTGCACAGACTAATATATCCACAAGAACCTCATGGAGCAATGTAAAGGCCAATAAACTTGATGTCAATGATACCCAATATGATGGAACATGTAAAGGCAGTTCTTCAGAAGACTTGCAGAAGGATGATGAATCCTCTTCACCCCACAAGGTCCTTGCTCTAACTTGGCCTGTGATATGGGTACAACATGCATATAATGTCCTGGAGTGTATCTACTCTGTTGCAATGCCATGTGCTTAGCATGCTGATCATGCATGTAAATATGTCATGCCTTCCTGTTTTTCAGTACCTATTCCATTCATGATAACATGTTGTCAAATTCAAATACTGTCATTCTACTCTATAGCAATGCCATCTACTTAATTTGGACATCATGCTTCTGAATATCTTATGCATTGGTATTCATTAGTATGTACTTCATCTGTCTGCCATACCATGTTTTTTTACATTGAAGTGTTGTTCTAGTGCTCTGTTGCAATGCCATCTTATTTTCCCAATCATACACGTGTATGTTGCCTTGGTTATTTCTGTATGTATTCCGCTAGCATATAGTTTTACGTTCAACTAGTTTTTTTTTTGCTGTGTTGTCCTGTCGTATCCCTAGCTCTTACACCATACTCCCTCCGTCCGGATTACATGTTGCCGAAATGGATAAAAAAGGATGTATCTAGAACTGAAATACGCCTAGACCCATCCATTTTTTTTCCGGATGGAGGGAATAGATGTCGATATGTCATGCATTTCTATTCTTCAGTACCTATTCCATCTCTCTGCTGTCGCATGTTTTATAATTAAAGCACCATTCTTCTATACAAGGCATGCAAGGGGAAGACGACTATGTTAGAATCTGAAGGGTTACAAACAAGGCCTTTGCAAAAGATCCAAACGCCAGGAGATAATAAACCAACTCCAGTTTTTATAGATACTGCTCCAGCACAGAGAAACCCAACAACTACTGATAATAAGCAGATTTCAGTGGCCAAAGAACTAGTCCGCTCCAGTCGAGCAAAAATATGTCAACTCAATTCTAAGATGCGTGTGCGTATCCTTGCATCATGAAATTTTATAGTATGCTGATCATATTTTCTACATGTTTCTTACCCATCTCTCTTTTAGAAAATAAGCTTAACAGTAGAAGAATTTCTGCAATGGTATCGTTTGTGAGGAAAGATTCTTGCAGGAATTCTCTGTGCTCCAATGTAGATGTAAGTACCTATTGTATATCACTATATTTTTACATCAGCATGTATTTTGTTAATCGGCGTGAATCCAACCTTTATCTGATCTAAATTTAGTTGTAGCAAAATGTATGATTAAAGGCCACAATGTTGATTTTTGTAAGGAAAACTGCCTGGTACTTTTGCATCCTGAGCTGCATGAGTGTACTATCTCATATCAGTGGGTTTGAATACTTTGGTTCTACAGTGGGTTTTTCAGTGTTTTTTTACTGTGTTGTCCTGTCATATCCATAGCTCTTACATCATACTCCCTCCATCTGGATTAAATGTCGCAGAAATGGATAAAACTGGATGTATCTAGAACTGAAATACGCCTAGACCCGTCCATTTATTTCTGGATGGAGGGAGTACGTGTCAATATGTCATGCCTTTCTATTCTTCACTACCTATTCCATCTCTGCTGTAGCATGTTTTATAACTGAATCACCATTCTTCTATATAAGGCATGCAAGGGGAAGACGACTCTGTTAGAATCTGAAGGGTTACAAACCAGGTCTTTGCAAAAGATCCAAACGCCAGGAGATAATAAACTAACTCCATTTTTCATAGATACTGCTCCAGCACAGAGAAACCCAACTCCCACTGATAATAAGCAGATTCCAGTGGCCAAAGAACTAGTCCGCTCTAGTCCAGCAAAAGAATGTCAACTCCATTCTAAGAAGCGTGTGTGTATCCTCGCATCATGAAATTTTATAGCATTCTGATCATATTTTCTACATGTTTCTTACCCATCTCTCTTTTAGAAAATAAGGTTAAACGATAGAAGACTTTCTCCATTGGGATCGTATTCGAGGAAAATATCTTGCGGGAATTCTCTCTGCTCCAATGCTGATGTAAGTACCTGCTGTATATCACTATATTTTTACATCAACATGTATTTTGTTAATCGGCGTGAATCTAACCTTTATCTGATCTAAAATTAGTTGTAGCAAAATGTTAAAGGCGCCAATGTTGATTTTTGTAAGGAAAACTGCCTGGTAGTTTTGCATACTGAGCTGCATGAATGTACTATCTCATATCACGCACATTACTAAATTGTAGTGCTTCCCTGGTTGCCCATTCATTCATTGTGTCAATGTTGCTTTCGACTACCTTACCTGGCTGATGATAGCTGTGCCATATTGTGTTAATTTGGTGTAGGCTACTTTCCCAAACGTTCGTTGTGTCAATGTTGCTTTCCTATTATCTTACTTGGCCAATGATAGCAATGCTAGTGTGTTAATTTTGTGCAGGCTGCTAAAGATAAGAAGACAAACTCTGAAAACAGCAAGGCAACCCCATTGTTTCTTTCCAGTAAATCTAGGCCAGGTAATATGGCAATAACTCATGATTAATGTGTTTGGTTCCCGTCCTAATTTATGTTAAGATGCAGTGGTCGAGACACTCTCCACTATCAATAATACAAGCCTGCCAAAATCCCCATCTGAATCTGTTCAGTATCCTCTGTCTCGAATGCAATGGAATAAATGTATGTTTGTGAACCAATTAATGGCTGAAGCAATGATGGAAATGGTGGATGAATCAGAGGTGCAGAGTCGTGTGACACAACAACTGATCAATGTTTTCAGAGATAGTGTAGCAAAGCAGAAAGAACTTGCCCACATGCTTATGGGCGTCATCTGTGCTGAGGTTGCAGATTGTGATGTTGTAGATGGTTAAGTTCTGCTCATTTATTTGCATTGGCATCAATCTTTGATTGCCCAGTGGATGTAATTTCCTGTAATATATGCTGGATGTGCAACGTTATTCCATGTATGCCGTACCTTTGCGTGATCGGTTTTGGTCCTGTGCATAATTGCTCGTCGTAATGGGCTCAAATTATCTAATTTGGCCTAAAGACATGTACGAACTTTAGTGGGCCCATTAAGTTAATGGGTCGTTACTAGGCCGAAAGTTAATGGTCGGCCCTCTTACCTCTCGGGTCGTTAACAGGCCGACATCGAAGCGGGCAAAAGGTGGCCCCAGTTTATTTCACGGGCCGTTAACAGGCCGTTACTAAGTTTGGGCTACATATGGCCCAACTATACTATAGGCCTTTAGCAGGCCGAAAGAGACAGCGGGCTTGTACTGGACCATGAAGACCATGGGTCGCTAAGAGGCCGAAAGTCAGGTCGTATTGTAAATGGCCCAACTGTGTTGTGGGCCTTTAGCAGGCCGAAAGAGAAACCGGGCTGGTATTGGACCATGAAGGGCATGGGCAGTTAAAGGGCCAAAACTAAGGTCCGACTACAAATGGCCCAACTCATTTATGGCCCGTTAATAGGCCGAAAGTCACACAGGGCCGGGAATTGGCCCAACACTTAAATGGGTCGCTAAAAGGCCAAAACTCAGGTCCGACTAAAAATGGCCCAACTGATTTATGGGCCGTCAACAGGCTGAAAGTGACACCTGGCCAGAAAATTGGCCCAACACTTAAATGGGCCGCTAAAAGGCCGAAACTCAGGTCCGACAACAAATGGCCCATCAGATTTATGGGCCTTCAACGGGCTGAAAGACACATCGGGCCGGAAACTAGCCCAATATTTGAATGGATCGCTAAAAGGCCGAAAGATGTACATCCTGAAAATTGGCACATCCATTAAACGGGCCGTTAACAGGCCAAAATCTCATCGGGCCGATATTGAGCCCAGATATATAGCGGGCTGTTAATGGGCTCGAACTGACGATGGGCTGCAATGGTGTCAAATCTTTAATGGGCCGTTGACGGGCCAAATTGGCTCATCTCATATGGGTCGTGGGCTTAAATGGACCTGACACAAGTAGGCCTTATATGGGCTGGCCTGCTAATTTTTACTGGGCCGGCCTTTTCACAAGAATGGGCCTCTGTTGGGCCATGCCACGTGTCGTCGTACCATAGGCGTCTTCCGTCCAATGAGTGGATGACATCTGTCCCAACAGTGAGCCGACACGTGTTTCCTCCAGCCAATGATGATTTTACACGTGGAAAATCCCCATTGGTCGGGGCTGTTAACGGGTTATCGGATCCAAAACCCAACCCGATAGCTTAACGGCGTTCCGTTACGGTGGATGCCACGTGTCAGTCACCCTTGACGAAAGCACTTTTGTGACGCGTGATTTATCGTCATGGAAGTGCACACTCCCGTGATGATAATTTTGGTAATGTCATGGAACATTTCTAGGACAGCACAGGTATGACTATCTTGATTCTGTCATAAATTTGTCATGGATGTACATGCATGACAAAAAACGCGACCTACTGTGACAAACACGTATCATCACGGAAGTGTATTTTTTTGTAGTGTTTGCTACAAAAAGGATTGGGCCACCTTGCTGCACCTTATTTACTTTTGTTACTTGTTATCCGTTACGAATTACCTAATCACAAAACTATCTGTTACCGATAATTTCAGTGCTTCCAGAGGATACCTTACTGAAAACCGCTTGTCATTTCCTTCTGCTCCTCGCTGGGTTCGACACTCTTACTTATCGAAAGGACTAAGATAGATCCCCTACACTTGTGGGTCATCGAGACTCTTTTCTGGCGCTGTTACCGGGGAGTGAAGTGCCTTTGGTAAGTGGAACTTGGTAAGGAAAACTTTATATAGTGTGCTGAAATTTACTGTCACTTGTTACTATGGAACATAATCCTTTGAGGGGCTTGTTCGGGGTATCTTCACCCCAACCAGTAGAGCAAAGAGTTGCTCCTCAACCTACTGAACCTACTGAAAATGTTTACTTTGAAATTCCTTCGGGTATGGTAGACAAACTGCTAGCTAATCCTTTTACAGGAGATGGAACATTGCATCCCGATTTGCACCTAATCTATGTGGATGAAGTTTTTGGATTATTTAAGCTTGTAGGTATGCCTGAGGATGTTATCAAGAAAAAGGTCTTCCCTTTATCTTTGAAGGGAAAGGCATTGACATGGTTTAGGCTATGTGATGATATGGGATCATGGAACTACAACCGATTGAAATTGGAATTTCATCAGAAGTTTTATCCTATGCATCTTGTTCATCATGATCGTAATTATATATATATATATATATATATATATACATATATATATAGGGTGGGTCTATTATGATAACACCCTTAAGACCTTATTCTGCACCTCAAAAATGCTTATTCTGCTAACACTAGCGATCCGTCATCCCTCAACCCACCTCACCATAGCCAAATTCCACCTTCCCTGCGTCACTTCCCGATCCCCCTCCACCTTCTTCATTGCGTCACACCCCCGATCCCCCTTCCACCTTCTTCCATCGAGGCGCCATGCCCCTCCGGCGCCCCCGACCCCGAGCACCACCTTCCCCGCACCTCCTTCCTCCCA
>NC_041387.1:523201990-523204884 GCF_002162155.2 Triticum dicoccoides | reverse complement strand
GCCGCGACACCACTCACCTCCCGGCATCGAGGCACCCGCTCCCTCCCCACGCTGCCGCACCCTCTCCAACCACCTCCAACCTCGGCCCACCTACCCCTGAGTCGGCCAGTTGCCGGATCTGCCCCGTCGTCGTCCTCCCGCGGCTGCCCGACGCCAGATCCACTTGTATCCGTCATGGGGGCGCGTCAGGGGCGTCGTGGAGGGGCCGGTGAGCTCGGGGGTCGCCAGCGAGAATCCCTCCTTGTTCCTCCACCTCCCCCTCCCATACAGCTACGTATCGCCCCAACTCCCGTTGAGATTCTTCCCCTAGCTACCGCTGGCAGCAACCTCCAACTTGCTTGAGCACGCGGCAGTGGTCCACGGGCGTCGTCCAGTGAAGCTCGGTCCTGCCCCAATGCAGTTCGGCTGCCACTGTGGTCGTCCATGCCGCCACGCCCCGGGAATCGATCCGGTCGCCCATGTAGTGGATCTAGCCACCCCCAGGCAAATCCCTCCTTCCCACCCACTAGATCCATGGCTCCTAGATCGAGCTGCCACCGCCAGTAACTTCTCCTGGCCTACCTCCCCTCCTCCTATGGCTCTCGTGCACGTCCAGCCCTCCCCATCTATCTGATGGCAGCGATTTCAGTGTTGTGCACCTCCCATCACACGGTTTCAGTGTTGTAATTTGGTGTTGCATGACGGCCGGCCGCGGCTGGCGCCACGTCCAGCCCTCCCCATCTATCTGATGGCAGCGATTCCGTGCAGTTCACCGCATCGTCGAGCTCGCCTCCCCTCCGCCCCTCTTTGCAGTTCGCCAACGATCTGGTCGCTCTCTGACCACGAATTCGGCCGTCACCCCACCCCAGTCACCCCTACCCTACTTCCCACTGGCATTCTTCACTGGTGGAGCAGCACGGCCGCGGCGGTGCAGTGTAATTTGATGCAGTGGTGGAGATTGTAGGCCCCATCCTCCTCCTCTTCCCTCTCACAATGACATTTGTCTTGGTAGTTGCTGTAGTTTGCTTCCGGCGCCCTGCAGTTCGGAAGGCCCGTAGTGCGGCACTGTACAGCAAACACACCAAGTGGAGCACGACAGTGGACAAAAAACAAAGATACAGTTCGTCAGTGATGGCTCTTCCATGATGGCTCCTCTCTGATTCCCCACGCTTCCTCTGGTATGCAGGTCCAGCAACGCTTCCGTGTCGATGCAGCTCACTTCGTCCATACGGTTGGTTTTTTTATGTTCAAACTGCAGCTCACTTCGTGTCGATGCAACGCCACCATGCAGTTCACTGTCGATACTAGAAATGCAGCATACGTGAGCGGTACTGATGGCCCTGGCGTGCATC
Source organism: Triticum dicoccoides (assembly GCF_002162155.2). Classification (NCBI taxonomy): domain Eukaryota; kingdom Viridiplantae; phylum Streptophyta; class Magnoliopsida; order Poales; family Poaceae; genus Triticum; species Triticum dicoccoides. The sequence continues at coordinate 523,203,553 of NC_041387.1, read as the reverse complement.
TCAGATGGGTGGCTTGGGGGATTCAGTTAGAATATTTTTTGTTTTGATGATTGTTTTGTAAAACTATTCAAGGATATCTTTATAAAAAAAGGAAAAAAAATCCCTAATGTAGTTGATTCCTAAAAATGATTCGCACTCTCATCCAAAAAGATGTGTTACATGCAAAAGTTAGGAAAACAACAAAAAAATGCGGGTCACTTGCCCATCTGATGCAGTGCAATTTTCTATATGAAGCAGTGCGGTCGGCTGTCTAATGTTGTTCATCTCGTAAGTGCAAAAAAAAATGTTACCGAAACGGAAAAAAGTAATGCGGTTCACTTCCCCATGCTTTTGCGTTTACTTACGCACGATGTGAAGTGCGGCCCACTTTCTTGTTTGAGAAATAATACATCCGGCAAAAAAAGACATGAAGTTCTCTTGTCTGTCTGATGTAGTGTGGTCTTACGTTCGAAGCAGTGCGTTCTTCTGTTGTTCATAAAAAATGACAACAAAAACTCACAAAAATCTCATCTAAGAAAATTTACGCCCAACAAGAAAATCATGAAGTTCGCTTGACTCTTCGATGCAGTGCGCTTTTCCGTATAAAAGCAGTGCGGTTTTCTTCCTCGTCTTCAAATATTTACGTCCCACAAAAAGGAAACCATGCAGTTCTCTTACCCGTCTAATGCAGTGCGGCATTTCGTCCGATGTAGTGCGGTTTTCAGTTGGATGAAGTACCCATGTTGATCTGGGTGTCGCGAAAAACAGAGAGTCCGCATTTCGGTGAATTCGAAATTCCTCTTAAACCATAAGGAATTAGAGAGTGTGTTATATATGAAAAAGTTGCACCCCATCGATATCATTCCAACGGCGTATCGTTTGAATCATTCCGATCAGCGGTTTGCAAAAATTTCGCCAAAAACGACCGCTGTCACTCGTCGTCCGCCGCATGATTTTAAAAATTAACTTAAAACCGTAAGGAATTTCAAAAATATTTCAACATATGAAAGTTGCACCTCGTTCGTAGATTTCCAACGGCGTATCACACGCCTCGTTTCGACAAGCGGTTCAAAAACTGGAGCCAAAACAGTACCAAAAATATGAAAAAATTTGAAAAACAGAATTCCGCGATTTAGTAAATTTGAAACTGCTCTTAAACCGTAACGAATTAGAGAAACATTTATATATAAAAAAGATGTGCCTCGATGATATCTATCCAACGGCGTATCATTTGCTTCATTCCGACGAGCAGTTTAGAAAAAAACGCGAAAAAACGCTCGCTGCCACTCGTCATCCGCCACACCATTTTCAAAACTGCTCTTAAACCGTGTGGAATCTCGAAAAGTGTTCAACATGTTGAAGTTGCGCCTAATCCATAGCTTTTCAACGGTATATTATACGCCTCATTCCGATAAACTGTTAAAAAATTAGAGTGAAAACAGTACCGAAAAAATAACGCGTGTAGTTTTTTCTGACGAGAAGTTCACTAGTCTCTATTGCAGTGCTCGTCGTCAAAATGATGCAGTGCGCTTCTGTTGAGCGTGCAGTGCCGAAGTGGTGTGCAGAATAGTTATTTTGCTAATA
>NC_041387.1:523200762-523201617 GCF_002162155.2 Triticum dicoccoides | reverse complement strand
CTCACGAAGGAGAAAGCATCGCTCAAGCTTGGGGGAGGCTTAAGTCAATGTTATATTAATGCCCCAATCATGAGCTCTCAAGAGAAATTATTATTCAAAAAATTTATGCCCGGCTTTCTCTCAACAATCGCTCCATGCTCAATACTTCTTGTACTGGATATTTTATGATGAATACTATTGAATTCAAATGGGATTTATTGGAAAGAATTAAACGCAACTCTGAAGATTGGGATCTCGACGAAGGTAAGGAGTCAGGTATAACACCTAAGTTTGATTGTGTTAAATCTTTTATGGATACAGATGCTTTTCGTGAAATTAGCACTAAGTATGGACTTGACTCTGAGATGGTACACTACAAAAAAAGAGACATTCGTGACATTTTAGGCCGAACAAATTTTTTCCTGTCATACATATGACACTTCTATGACGATAATTGTGAAAAAACCCGGTATCATCATAGATGTGGTGGGATCCTACTTCTATGATAAAAAATCATGATAGAAAATGGGTTTTTCGTCCTGGGCGTGCCGGAGACGCAGCTGCATGACATTCTTTAGGTCGTCCATGACGGAAAAAACCGTGGTAGAAGCGAGGGCGAGAAAAATTTCGGGGAGTTCCCGGTTACGGTGGGATGTCGGGGCCGAGCGATGCGCGTTTCTCTCGTACACGTACGCGCGTGTGTGCGAGGCGTTGTCTCTAACTGAACCCGAGCGAGGCGTTGGGCTCTAACTGAACCCGAGCGATTGGACTGTAGGCTATGCGTTACTGAATCCGAGTGATCGATCGATGGCTGATAACTGAACCCGATCGAGCGATTCCTTCACTACTGCTGCTAACTGAAGCCGATCGATGCTG
>NC_041387.1:523178591-523200752 GCF_002162155.2 Triticum dicoccoides | reverse complement strand
TGCCTCTGGATGAACAGGACCCCGTGGTGTGGAGGGCTGGATGAACAGTAGACGGTGGAGGGGTGGTTAAACAGGACCCCGTGGTGTGGAGGACTAGATGAACAGTAGACAGTGGAGGGGTGCCCGTGGAGGGGTGGTTGAACAGTAGCTGGTGGAGTAGCGCGCGGTGGAGGCTGGATGAACAGGAGCCCGTGGAGGCTGGAGGAGGTCGACGGTAGCCCGTGAAGGCTTGAGAAGGTCGACGGTGGAGATGAACAGTATCCCGTGGAGTCCCGTTTTGCGGTACGCCACACCCCTCCCGATGAACAGGACCCCCATTTCGACCATAGCGCTCCAACACAAGTTTGTTTCCTCTGTTTTGCGGTACACCACACCCCTCCCGATCAACAGGACCCCATGTCGACCGTAGGAGGTACGTTTCGTCCGTTTTGCAGTACGCCACACCCATCCCAATCAACAGGACCCCCGTTTCGACCGTAGGAGGTCCGTTTCCTCCGTTTTGCGGTACGCCACACCCCTCCCGATCAACAGGACCCCCATTTTGACCGTAGAAGGTTCGTTTCCTCCATTTTGCAGTACGCCACACCCCTCCCAATCAACAGGACCCCGTTCCGAACGTAGGAGGTCCGTTTCCTCCATTCTGCGGTACGCCAGGCCTCGTTTCCATCGCCTGTTCCGTCCAAGCCCTCCCGATGAACACGACCACGCATTCCGTTCCGACCCAGCCGGTTGGCTCCCACGCGTTTCGTTGCCTCCCGATGAACATGACGCATTCCGTTGCCTCCCCATGAACACGACGCATTCCGTTGCCTCCCCATGAACACGATGCATTTCGTTGCCTGCCCATGAACACGATGCATTCCGTTCCCTCCCCATGAACACGACGCTTTCCGTTGCCTCCCCATGAACACGACAACGACACTGTTTCTTCGTTCCGACCCAGCCATGTACACGAGCCCTGGCCGTACGTATGCGCGAGTAGGCGTTCGAGACCCTGCCCGTATGTACATACGTGGCCGTATTTTCTTTCTTGCACCCTGGCCGTTGTACGTACGTGTACATGCTACATGCACACCTCTACTACGACATGTGCGCGCCTCTAAAACGACCAGTATGTACGTACATGTTCGCGACCAGAATGACAACGCCACGTACGCTTTGACCAGGTGGGTCTCGACTGTCAGGCACTTCCTTGCCTGCGAAGATGTAGCTGGTGGGTCCCAGCAATCAGGGGGCGAATCATTTTTTTTGCCCGAACGCACTTCCTTGCGTGCGAAGGTGTAGCTGCTGGGTCCCATCAGTCAGGGGGGCGAATCGTTTTTTTTTGCCCGGACGCACTTCCTTGCGTGCGAAGGTGTAGCTGGTGGGTCCCAGCAGTCGGGGGGCGAATCGTTTTTTTCCAAACGCACTTCCTTGCGTGCCAAGATGTAGCTGGTGGGTCCCAGCAGTCAGGGGGGCGAATCATTTTTTTTCAGGCGCACTTCCGTGCGTGCGAAGATGTAGCTCGTGGGTCCCAGCAGTCAGGGGGCGAATCATTTTTTTCGTGAAATACGGTGGCCCGTCCGGTGGTCCCCGCTGTTAGGTGGAGGAATAATTATTTTGTGCGTAACAAGGAGGCACTTCCTTGCAGCTGCCATGGACCCAGCTGTCAGCCTCTCCACGTACAGTCCACGTCCGATGGAAGTCGTTCCTTGACCATGTTGACCACGCCACGCCGAGAGCACCACGGCGGTGGACGATGGCGAGGCCTAGGAAGGGGACGATGCAGAGTCGGGGAAGACGCGGTAGTGGATGCACATGCGGAGAGGAGTACGAGGGTTCACTGGTTCGGCTGCGCTGCCGTCGCCGCAGAATAACAGGGGTGTGGGTGAGTGGAGGGATGACCTGGCCAGCGGTGGGAGTAGTAGGGGCGGTGAGGCCTCCGCGGCAGCACAATCGGCCACGGGAGGTAGGAGTAGGCGGCACGACCGGCGCTGCTTTGGGCAGCTGGAGCAAGAAGACCAGAGGTTGAAGAAGCACGACGGCCGTTGGATGGACATCATACGGTCACTGCAGCTAGAATCATTTATATTGACTAAGTTGACAAAGCCCTTGGTACGTCAACTTAGTAGGCCCACAGGTCAGCTTTCGAAACGGTGCGCCCTAGATGTCAGGGGGAGGAATCATTTTTTGGGCGGGTGAAGCTAGAATATCCGAGATTGAAGAAGAAGCACGGCATCCGTTGGATGGACATCCAACGGCCACTGTTGCTAGAACCGTGTGTTGACTATAAGTTGACAAAGCCTTGCATACGCGTCAACTCTGTTTTTTAGGGGACACGTCAACTTAGTAAGGCCAGAAGTGTGTGGCAGAGAACTTATTGCCCATTTGAGATTTGTAAGAATGTGTAGCCCATTTTTGAATTCTAATGGAATTTACTACAGCCCATTTACAGTTTGTTAAAAGTACATCCCATTTCAACCAACTGTTCAAAACAGAATTCAATAAAATTTCCCACATTTTGATGGGATCCGAAATATTTTTATCCCGAAATTTCTAGTCAGATTAAATACAATTTCAATATAAATTTATATTACGTAAAAATCCAACGAAACATTGCGCTCGCAACAATTAATGAAATTAAAATTTTCAATATCCAAAAATAATATTCTATAAAGTAATCAGGTGTTTGGTGCATTTTTCTATAGTTACTACCCAGTTTTTATAATTACATCCCATTTATTATTTCTTAAAGCCCATTTTCTTGTTAAGCCGGGAATAACAACTTGACCTTGCCTGGGTATTCCTAAAAAAAGTAGCTGGGCTAGCCATTTTTAGCTTGAAAAAAATTAATATCTGGGCTGGATATTTGGCCTGGGCTAGACGGGCCACAGCCCGCCCAGTTAATACCTGCAATGATGTTTTCGTTGTTGTTCAGAGGAGAAAAATTAATATCTGGGCTAAACATCAAAAAATTGTGCAGTGCTCACACCTCAAAAACACAAATACTGCTCGAGCTGCTTGGTCCCAGCTGTCGGCCGCTTCTTGTGCAATTCTCTCGGAGTACATAGGTTGACAATGGTGTGGGACCGTGATGTCAGGAAACCAGGAGGAAGCAAAATAAATTATATATATATAAATAGATATATATATATATATATATATATATATATATATATAATAAGGAGGCACTTGCGTATGTGAGGCTATGGACCTGGTGGGTCCCCATTGTCATCCTCTCCAAGTAAAGTCATCTCCTCGCCCGCGCGCGCTTTCCGCCCGAAACAGTCACTGCCGCCCGCCCTGCTTCCCGGTGCAGGCGATTGCACCGCCTTCAAACGACACAAGTGTCGTCCGTCCATCCATCTGCCGCCCACATTAATGATATGCGGTTGCTGAGGCGGCTACTCCGGCGCCACACATCTGTCCCACCGCCCGCCCACCATTGCTATATAAACTGCTGCGTCGGCCATAGCCGCAGTCATCCGCATCCGTTCCCTTTCTCCTGTCCATACCACAACTGCCCACCATGGCTTCCTCGCGCTCCAGTGCTCTTCGGGACGGGCGGACGACGGACCACAAGGAGATGGCAGCCATGGCTGCCGACCGGCTGGCCGGCAGGCAGCCAGAGGACGATGACGTCCCAATGGAGAACATGGTAGTCGAGGATCTGGCGCTAACCCCCTCCTCCGTGCCATCCTCGCCGGTGCATTGCACCATGACCATTGGCGAGGCCCGTGCCCAATATATGGACAGGGTGAGGCAGATGCGTAAGGAGCAGTTCCGGGAGGCGCAGGCCGACGCCGCCTACAACCACCATCTCCTTTAGGAGCACCTGCAGGTGGAGGAGCAGATCGCCGCAAACCGGGCGGAGCAGGAGGCGTTGCTCGACTCGTACCACTCCGCCCGCAAGGGCCGCCTTGAGCGCTGGCGGTACTGCATGTGGCTGGCGGAGGCTGCGGCCGCCTACAAAGAGGCTAGCAAAGAGGGCGATGAAGTGGGCGAGGCGCTGTTTGGCGAGACCGAGGACGAGGCAGAGGACAATGCCGGCTCCGACGAGTCCCCGCTCCACTGGCGTCGACGAGGCCCTGCTCCGTCAAGGCCCCGCGGTGCCAACAACGAGGCAGAGGACACCGCCGGCTCCGCCGAGGCCCCGCCCCGCCAACAACAAGGCAGAGGACATCGCCGGCTCAGCCGAGGCCCCACCCTGCCGGCAACGTGGGGGAGGATTTCCACCGCTCTGCTGAGGCGCCGCCCGCCGGCAACAAGACAGAGGACATCGCCGGCTCCGCCGAGGCCCTGCCCCGCTGCCAACAAGGCCGCGCCACACAGAAAACAAGGAAGAGTAGAACACGGTAGGTCGCCGCCGCTCGGGTCCAAGTAAGGCCACCGCTGTTACCCTCCGGTTGAATCCAAGCTAGGCGGGTTGACCATTAACGGCCAGCTTCTTGGCGGCGACGTGGAGTCAGAGAGCTGCGCTGGAGAAGAACGTTGCTTCTACTTAACTGTTGGTGCAGTTGGCTAACTGGCACGTGGGCCCAACATGCCACATGTCAGTTACGCAACTGCACCTGCACCTGCAGTTAAGTCACTTAAGCTTCTGTTCGGCTCAGCGGGACACAGGTGGGTAGCTTCGGTTAATTAATTATACCTCCAGCGCACCCCTTTTTAGTTGAAGAATGTATGAAATGTAATGAAATCCAGCATGTTTATATGAAATCCGACCGTGTATGAATGAATTTATTTCGATTAGTTCGAATTCCTGTATCACTGGCATTGGATGAACATGCAAAACAATACGTACTAGCATTATTCCCAGGGTGATCACCTCCTTTGCAGCAGTTTCACATGTACTACCTCCGGTCCTTTCTGGTCTGCATACAAGTTTTGTCTACAGTCAAAGTATCTCTACTTTGACCAATTTTATACAAAAATTTATGCACTTTCACAATGTGCGAAGTAAAAAGGAACAGAAGGAGTACAAAGAGTTTGAGCAGCTTTTTAGCGTTTCTGTACATTGCAATCAAACACACAGGCCTGGCAATTCATATAGAACATTCAAAACAATCGATGATTATGCATCTCAGTGACTCCCATGTCAGAGGCAATATTTACTTCACAACTAAAGAATAAAGAAAAAATTGATCGACGCTGCTGATAGCAAAGGGCGTCCCATTCGAAAATATCAAACGCATGTCTTGCTAAAATCAATGAGCAAAATTTGACAAGGTTGCCCCATTCCAAAATATCAAATGCCTATGATTGTGGAATGGGCAAGGTTTGCCATCAGTTCGGACATTGACATGGCACCTCATACTAAATAAACCAGCTATTCTTTTTGTGCAGTTCCACCAAAATCAACCAAATTCGGGTGTAGCTTGTATGATTTCGCCCTTATATGTTGCAACACCTTGAACTTATCGGCACCTCCTTTCTTGTGGTGGAAATGAATGATTCGATGTATTCCTGAACATTTTGTGCAGTTCCTATTGAAATCAAGCTGAGCACCCCTGTTTGCAAAAATACAAAAAAGTGATTAGTATAAAGCAAACTGTACTATGAATTGACACTTTCAACAGGCACATACGTGGTCCATGTAGAGCACACTTTAGAAAAATGGAACTCACCAGAAAGAATCCTAGAACATTGTACTCGCGCATCACAGCAAAAAATGGAGATTTCTCAGTCCTTCTGAGCTGAAGTTAGTTTGGTCTTGTGGGGAGTAATGTAACCATCCTTCAACTGCTCCTTCTGATGAGAAGATAGACATGGCTTCTTCATCCTGGCATAATCAGAACTAGTCACTTCACGTACTCCATATTATTCTTCAGAGGAATATGATCATGTTGTGCAAAGACAAGAGGACTACTAAATGCTAGCATCCCTATTTGCTCGAAAAAAGGAAAGGAAATATTTAAAACAACACAGATGAAGCACTTCTCAAGGATAATACCACTTTTTCATGACAGTATCTAAACAGTAGCACAACACCAATAGAGATGACAAAGCTCAATCATATGGATGAAATCAGTGGGCGAGTACCAACCTTTGTCAGGAGGCTTATTGTGTAGAGCATATAAATGAAGCACTTCTCCAGAACCATCTGTTGCTATCTATGGTGGTGGTCATGCTTACTATATACTCCTCGATTAGTTTAATGTTTCCAACATCTTCTTGTGCAGTTCCACTAAAATATATGGTATCTTCAAAGAAGATCCCTGTTTGCACAAGTAGAGATAATTACGTATTACATTAAGAGTGGCATCAAATCAGTAGCAAAACAATTGCTCGTTCTAGCCATAGCAATAAATTAAGATGCAAAACTATATCATTACTTGTGTCATCACAGTTCCAGTGCTTCATTACAGCATCGGGAGTTGATTTTTGTTTTTCTTCCGCTTGTTCTTCCCCTTCATCACTTGGTTCAATAACAGACACGCTTCTCCTTCAATGTAAGATTTGGCATGTCAATTAGGGAGCACAAGTATAGTACTAAACTTAATTTTCTGATGAAAGTGGCAAAATACAGGCCAGTAGTTGTGAAATATCCTTATCTTACCTCAATGGGATATTATGGTGCACATACAGATTGGAAGTCTTGTCTCCATTTGTGCAGTTCACTAAAATCAAGCAACATTATCGTACAAGTAGCACAACATATGAAAGCACACTGCAGAATCATGTGAAAGAAGGCTAGTACTGATCTCTCATGATGCGGAATTCAAACAACTCACAAGAAGAAGATCTGAACCAAATTCGCTGAGGGAGTCCTAGATTAGGGGGTGTCCGGATGACCGGACTATAACCTTTGGCCGGACTCCTGGACTATGAAGATACAAGATTGAAGACTTCGTCCCGTGTCCGGATGGGACTTTCCTTGGCGTGGAAGGCAAGCTTGGCGATACAGATATGTAGATATCCTCCCATTGTAACCGACTCTGTGTAACCCTAGCCCTCTCCGGTATCTATATAAACCAGAGAGTTTTAGTCCGTAGGACGAACAACAATCATACCATAGGCTAGCTTCTAGGGTTTAGCCTCTCTGATCTCGTGGTAGATCTACTCTTGTACTACCCATATCATCAATATTAATCAAGCAGGAGTAGGGTTTTACCTCCATCGAGAGGGCCCAAACCTGGGTAAAAATATCATGTCCCTTGTCTCCTGTTACCATCCGCCTAGACGCACAGTTCGGGACCCCCTACCCGAGATCCGCCGGTTTTGACACCGACATTGGTGCTTTCATTGAGAGTTCCGCTGTGCCATCGCCATCAGGAAGGATGCCTCATCCCGTCTTTAAAGATGGCACTGTTGCTAAAGGAGCTTTGGCTATCGGCCAAACTCTCCGGCTAGGCGGTTTTCTTATGACCGCCTGTTCGGCCACCGCGCCGACGATGACTTCTCGGGTCATCGAAAGCAATCTCCACGTCAACTCGGGACTCGCCGAGCAGCTAGATCCGATGGAGCTCTCTTCCTTAAACGAGCTCTTGGATCGCATCGCCGCCCTGGGAGTCGCTACAGACTATGATCAGATTGGGCTTAAACCCGACCTAAGAGAGATTAACTCTCCCCGGGTCACCCACCATGTTGCAGTGGTGGAGGAACAATGCGGCAAGCCTTCATCTATCTTAAGGACTAGTTATGTCCAAATTCCCAATCCCTCCAAGCCGGATACCCACGGAGGGGAGGATGTCACTCAAGCCCTGAACCTAAAGTCAGGCAGCGGGCTAGATTCATTGGACGATATCCAAGAACACAAGCTTCCGAGTTCGGAAACTCCTTGGCCCCTGAGTCTCAGATTGGGCGAGGTTCCGGATTTAATTACACCCGCCCACCCAAATATAAGGGATTTATCCCAAATTCGGCAAGAGCCCGCAGAAACAGTACACCATTACTGGGCCAGATTCCTCCTGGTTATGAACAGGATAGTGGACTGCCGCGAGGAGGATGCAATTTCATTCTTCTGCAATAATTGCACGGACAAGGGAATCCTCAACGCCATAAGTCACCGTGAAATTACACGCTTCACCGACTTGGCATCCATAGTACGAAAGTACTGTGCGATGGAAAGCGCATGGAAAACCGAAATAAAATTTTGGGACAATCCGGCCCTAAATACAACCCCAGTCCGTAATAAAACGGTGCATTACCGACAGGCACCTGGGTCAAACACCAAAAAGCAAAAACCCTCTATAGGGCATGGAACCGTACTGGAGGGATGGCTCAATGTACCCTGTAAAATTCATAGTACAGAGGGCGCCGCACCAACTCATAGCCTTAGAGCATGTTGGATACTCCGGCAGGTGGCCAGAAGTGGCGAGGAGCTTCTAACTCCAGAATTCACAGAGCACCACCCCAGGGATACCAGTACGGGATTAACAGTCTTCGAGACTTTCGCATCAAATAATATGTGGAAACAAATACTCCGCAGCCTTGCCGAAGTCTACCAAGTAGCAACAATAAACCCATGGAGTGACACAGCTATTACCTTTAATGCCAGTGATGAACCTAAATTCCGAACAGCCCGAGCACCAGTCGCATTGGTCCTCAGTCCAATAGTGGACGACTTTCGACTTACCAAGGTACTCATGGACGGTGGCAGCGGATTGAACCTCATTTATGAGGAAACCCTTCGAAAAATGGAAATAGACTGGAGCCGCATTGAGCGAAGCAACACAACCTTTAGAGGAATAATCCCCAGTCGGGAAGCGTGCTGTACAGGAAAAATCACATTGGATGTGGTGTTCGGCACATCGGATAATTACAGACCCGAGGAGGTCACGTTTCAAGTGGCCCCGTTCAGCAGTGGATACCATGCTCTATTAGGGCGAGAGGCATTCACAATTTTTCAAGCAATACCCCATTACGGGTACATGAAGCTCAAAATGCCCAGACCCAATGGAATCATCACTCTTGCTAGTGACCCAGACACAGCACTCCGTGCCGAAAACAAGACAGCCACACTGGCCCTTGAGGCACTTTCCGAAGCCCTAGCGGCCGAAGAACTGACTGCGCTGCGCTCCACGGTGAACAGGGACGACGTGATACTCGATAAAAGATCAAAGTCCACCTCCTTTAAACCGGCAGACGAAATAGTCAAATTCCAAGTCCACCCAACGGACCCTACAAAAACGGCCTCCATCGGGGCGCAATTAAACCCTGATGTAGACGCCGCACTACGAGAATTCCTACGCGAAAATTGGGACATTTTTTGCCTGGCACCCTTCAGACATGCCAGGAATCCCACGCAGGCTGGCCGAGCACAGCCTAAACATCCTAAAAGGATTCAAGCCTGTCAAGCAGGCTCTTCAGCGTTTCTCCGAACCCAAGAGACAAGCCATGGGAGAGGAGCTAGCCAAACTACTGGAGGCCGGATTCATCAGAGACATAAAACATCCGGACTGGCTAGCGAACCTGGTGATGGTACCAAAGAAGGACAAATCCTGGCGCCTATGCGTCGATTTCAAGGACCTCAACAAGGCTTGCCCAAAGGATCCCTTCCCCCTCCCCTGCATCGATCAAATTATCGATGCCACCGCAGGACACGATTCATTGTGTTTCCTCAGCGCACACTCCGGCTACCATCAAATTAAGATGGCAGAGCTAGACCAAGCCACAACGGCATTCATCACCCCATACGACCCATTCTGCTTCAACACAATGCCCTTCGGGCTCAAAAACGCCGGCGCAACATATAAGCGCATGATTCAGACATGTGTGGCAAACCAGATCGGCAAAATAGTGGAGGCATACGTAGATGACGTGGTCATCAAAACCAAGCATGTCGAAACTCTAGTAGATGACTTGAGGCTCACATTCAATAACCTCTGGACATATGACATCAAGCTTAATCCGGAAAAATGTGTTTTCGACGTACCAGCCGGAAATCTCTTGGGCTTCATTGTATCCCGTAGAGGAATTGAAGCAAACCCAGCCAAGATCCGAGATCTGTCACAATTGGACATTCCAAAAGACCTCAAACAGATACAAAAATTGACTGGATGTGTGGCGGCTCTAAGCCGCTTTATCTCCCGCTTGGGAGAAAAGGCATTACCCCTTTATCGCCTCCTCCGGCACACCGAACACTTCGAGTGGACGGATGCCGCCACAGCCGGACTTGAAGAAATAAAAGCCATATTGGCAACAAACTCGGTCCTGGCCGCGCCTAACATCGGCGAACCAATGCTATTATACATTGCGGCAACTCATCAAGTTGTAAGCGCAGTGCTCGTCGTCGAACAAGAAACGGACGGACACAAATTTCCCCTTCAAAAACCAGTTTACTACATGTCCACTGTCCTCACTCCATGCAAGTCACGGTACCCGCATTATCAAAAGATAGCGTACGCAGTGTTTATGGCATCCCGGAAGCTGCGACACTACTTTCAAGAGTGTTCAATAACAGTAGCTTCCGAAGTACCTCTTAACGACATTATAAACAACCGCGATGCGACGGGCCAGATTGCCAAATAGGCCATTGAGCTCCTCCCGTTCGACATAACCTACAAGCCACGACGAGCTATCAAGTCGCGAGTTTTGGCCGACTTTGTCGCCAAATGGACTGAAGCTGAACTCCCTAAAGAGTACGGCACATATTCCAATTGGGTCATGCACTTCGATGGCTCCAAAATGTTAGCTGGTCTGGGGGCTGGCATCGTTTTGACATCCCCAACAGGAGATACAGTTCAATACATACTCCAGATAATGTATACAGACTCCAATAACGCAGCCGAATACGAGGCCCTTCTACACAGTCTCCGAATGGCAGTCTCCATGGGCATTCAACGCCTAGAGGTGCGCGGGGATTCGAACCTTGCGATATCCCAAATAAATGGAGACTTTGATGCCAAGGATCCAAAATGGCAGCTTATCGCAACGGTCCTAAAAATGTTAGCTCGGTTTGAAGGGCTCGAATTTCACCATATAGCCCGAGAAAACAATCAGGCAGCAGATGTCTTGGTACGCATCAGCGCAAAGCGCGATGCAGTCCCCCCCAACATTTTCTTGGAAAGGCTATTCAAGCCATCCGTATCATGGGAAGGGGAATCCGGAAATAACAGCCCAGATCCAACCGCACCGCCCGACACCGAACATTCTGACACAGCGGGAGGCTCGGCCAACGAAGTAACATCCTCAGCCCATGAAATAATGGCAGTCATTGCCCCATGGACAAAACCATTCCTAGCCTATATGACCAGGCAGGAACTTCCAGAGGACCAAAACGAGGCACGCTGCATAGTGCGGCGATCTAAAGCCTATAAAGTCCATGAGGGAGAGCTTTATAAGAAAAGCACCACCGAAGTCCTTCAAAGGTGTATCTCTGAAGAGGAAGGGCGAAATCTCCTGGCTGAAATTCATGCCGGACTCGACGGGCACCACGCCGCAGCCCGGGCCCTTATAAGCAAGGCCTTCCGTACAGGATTTTATTGGCCGACGGCCTGGGCAGATGCTCAGTACTTAATCCAACGATGTGTCGGTCGCCAACTCTTTGCTAACCAAAGCCATATGCCAACCACCGCCCTCCAAACTATACCCATCACCTGGCCCTTCGCGGTCTGGGAGCTTGACATGGTTGGACCCCTTAAAGGAGGAACCCACAAGCAAAAATACTTACTGGTCATGGTGGACAAATTCACCAAATGGATAGAGGCCAAGCCTGTCAAGATGGCCGAATCCGGACCGGTGATAGACTTCATATCAGGGGTCGTACACCGTTACGGCGTCCCCCACAGCATCATCACTGATAATGGCACGAACTTTATGGCCGACGAGGTCAAACTCTGGTGCAAAAACATGGGCATCAAGCTCGACTACGCTTCAGTCTATCACCCACAAACTAATGGTCAAGTCGAGCGAGCAAATGGTCTAATCATGAGCGGCATCAAACCCAGATTAGTGCGATCCCTCAAGGAATCTAATACGCACTGGGTAGAGGAGCTCGACTCCGTACTTTGGGGGCTGCGGACCACGCCGAATCGTACCACCGGATTCACACCATTTTTATGGTATACGGCGCACAGGCAGTTCTGCCCTGCGACATAATTCATGACTCACCTCGCGTGTGCATGTACGAAGAAAGAGAAGCCGAACTCGATCGGCAGGACAACTTGGACGCCTTGGAGGAGGAGCGTGACGTGGCAAAAGCCCGTTCCGCATTCTATCAATAGGAAGCTTGAAGATATCAAAGCAGGGAAGTACGGGCCAAAACTTACAATGTTGGCGAGTTAGTTCTACGCCTGCCGGACAAGAAAAAGGACAAACTCAAGCCCAAATGGGAAGGTCCCTTCATCGTTGACCAAGTCCTGACTGGTGGAGCATACCGTCTGCAGATGCATCGGATAACCGACTCGAGCCGAACCCATGGAACGCAGCCCGTCTACGAAGATTCTACGCCTAGGGCCGGACTCTGTGTTCGTCTCCTTCCTCTGTCTATTTTTTACATATTAGATGTCTTATATTTCTCTCCTTCTCTCTCCTTTTTCTCTTACAGCCTTTGAGGGCTCGTTTGCGCGTTGTTCGCAAACAATTGACGCGCTATCCGCGCTCATTATACCTGGGGGATACTTTAACAGAAGCTTGTTTATACGGGCCTCATGCCCAACACATGTGTCACACTTCCGCATGTACCTTTTATTCACCATTATATGCATCGATATGACTTAAGTTTTGGCCAAGCTGGGTTGCCTGGCTCCTGTGCTTACCCCTACGTTCCCGATATGACTTAAGTTTTGGCCAAGCTGGGTTGCCTGGCTCCTGTGCTTACCCCTACGTTCCCGATTGTTCGGCTAGGCGGTAAAGGGAGCACCTCTGCGATTGTTACTGCCGGGTCAGCCGGATGTGTACCTCAGACTGGGTGAAGCCGAAAGCTAGCGTTCTTAAGGGAATATTCGGTCGGTGAACTAAAAGATGATTTCTCACTCATTTATTTATCTTCCCCCAGATGTTTTTCTGCTTTTTTCGCAGTCCGGACATGCACTTTAGGGCATGCCTCCCAGGGAAGGAACCCCTAACGGAACTATTCTCCCTGGAAGATGTTTCTTACTAACCATGTAATATAACATAACTAGTTGGGCACTTGTCTGTTCAAGCACTAATGACCCCTATGCCTGGTCTCCACGCATGCCCCGGTTCTTACATAACTAAGAGGGTATTCGGACACACTCCGGACTATCGAGTCCCGAGGTTGAAGCGAAAAGGTCCGCCATGACAAACGATCTACAATCCGGCTAGAAGGCATTTTACATGTCATCTTAAATTACATAGTCAATTTGACTGGGTATATTCCTCTTCAATACCATCCAATAGGCTGTCTAGTTTACAGTCCTGTTGGGAATATTTGGCGGCCAACTCTACCTGGTCGTACACTAAACTGACAGGGATCTCCTTCCCATCGGGCCCTACAGGTCCGACCTTGGCCATGTGGTTTGGGTCAGCCTTCGTGTACCGCGTCTTCACCATGGCCCAGGCCTCCCTGGCGCCTTGACGGCAGGCCGATATCTTCCATAATTGGAAGCGCCGCCGTGCTCCCTTCAGCTTCTCTACAAGCTCTCCGAGGCCTTCGGGCAGGGAGACAGATGGCCACAAGGCCTGGGCGACACCTTGCATCACCTGCCGAACTTGTTCGTGCAGTTGTGAGAGCTCGGGAAGAAGGTCACCCATAGAACCGGGAATTTCCTCTGCAGGTCGACCTGTCAGCATACCTACAGACATAACTCTGTCAATCGACTTCCTTGTCGAACTCCTTTTTTTTCGAAGTTCGTTCAAGCACTTACTAAAAATGTCGCGTCGAAGCCGCCGATTCTCCTTCACGGAGTCCGACAGCTGAGCACGAACATCCTTTAGTTCCTCGCCCAGCTGGGTGTTGGCATCTTGGATCTTATTTTTCTCTTGCCTCACCCTCGTAAGCACGCTATCACCGGCCTTTAACCGGCGTAAGAGTTGTTGTTTGTCCGGATCCACTCCGGCGCCATCTGCAATGTTATTGTCAGATTTTTACACATGCCGCACTTCGCAACATACTTATCTTTCGAAGCATATATTACCAGAGGGGGTCTCCTTGGCCTCCCCCGTCGCGGCTAGTGCGGCCTCAAGTTGGGCTTTGCACTCTTTCAGCTCCTGGGACAGTTGGGTATTCTTTTCTGTAAGATCCTGCATAACAAATGATCCTTAAATCAGTTATTCTAACTGTTTCAAGTCTCGGGGGCTACTGACATATATAACCATCAAATTTTCTCACCCGTATGTCTTTTACATACTGCTCTATGGCTCTGGCTAGACCATTTTGAGCGGCACGGAGGTACACATCTCCCGTATTGAAGGCATCTAACGCCTCTTGGGAGAAACAAGCGTCACGAAGAACTGTCCGACGACGCCTGTGGTTCATGGCACTCTCCACCTCTGAATTGGTGGCAGACAGCCCGTCCGCATCCTCTGTCGGAGGAGCGTCCGGTGCGCGCCTCGTGCTCGCCTCCGCTTCCGGACCCGGCCTTGGACCCTCGCCAGTGGAGGCGCGATTGGCAACCTCTCCAGATATAGTCCGGCGAGCGCTCTTTTTCCTGAAGAGAGCACGAGCATTGGTACGCCTCGAGGGAATAAAACCTGGGAATAAAATGGCACGACATACCATTGCGCCGGCGTCTCAATCCGGACCACTTCTTTTCAACCTGCCGGACCTTGATGCCCCTTGTTGGCTAGCCACTGCAGGCTCGGCCCTCCGCCTCAAGGACTTCCCCTGCAAAAACGCCTTCGGTATATGGTGACCTAAAATAAGCACGGATGGATCATTTTAAAAATGTTGGGACTTCGGTCTCGGTTACTTGAGAGGCTGGAAGTAGTCCGGGATAATCGGCCGTAATGGCCACCAAGGCGTTGTCCTTGCTCAATTGATGAAACACCCCGTCGATCAGCTCCACACATAAATCCGGGTCCTTTTGGGAGTCCGGGTCGAAGGACCGTTCCGGGTCCTCGGGTTGTGGAGGAGGGTTGTTTATCTCCTTTACAGCCTGGCGTAGCTCCTGTGTTGAAATTGCTAGACTAAATACTTAACTATGGGAATGTCAAACGGATGGGCAAGTGAAAGTATTCGCTTACCCAGCTTGGAGGATTGTACATAGAAAATCTGCCCCGTGGGTTGACGCGGAGGAATTCCTCCTCTTCTACCTTGTACAAAGCGGACAAGATCTTCATTAGAGCGGCAGCCGAATCCGGCCCCTTGCGGCCGCACCGGGTGGCGTCGTCCTCCCCGTTGAAATCCCACATGGGGTGGCCTCTGTACTGAAGCGGCTGCACCCCCCGCATAATGCATGTGGCCATGACCTCGATCATGGTTAGTCCGGAATGAGCTAACAACCTTATCCGGTTCATCAGGTAAAGGACGTCCTTGTCATTTTCCTTCTGAGGGCTCCATGGACGCCAGCTTAGGCGCTTCTTCAAAGGAGCATTATCGAACTCAGGGAGGCCGATCCGTACAGGGTCCGGCAGGGGGACGTCTTCTATATAAATCCATTCTGAAGGCTAGTCTTCGGACGCCTTCTTTGGGGTTCTGGATAGATATTCGGTCCCGGCGATGCACCATAGTTCGGCTCCGTCCACTTGATATATCGACCCCTCCTGAGAACAGGGCATGAGGCAGAACAGCTTCTTCCACAGCGCGAAATGAGCCTCGATACCCAAAAACAGCTCGCAAAGGGCTACGAAGCCCGCAATATGCAATATGGAGGCAGGCGTAAGGCTGTGCAACTGGAGGCCGTAGAACTCCAGGAGCCCCCGGAGAAACGGATGAATTGGAAATCCGAGCCCTCTTATCAAATAAGGGACAAGGCATACCCGCTCTCCTTTGGAGAGATTGGGGACGCTCTCCGCTTGCTCTCCACCATTATAGGTGGCGAGCCCGGCTCGAACCGGGACCATGTAAGCCGGGGGGAGTAACCCCTTGGCTTGGAGCGCCACTAGCTCGCTGTGCGAGACGGAGCATCTCTCCCAATCTCCAGGCTGAGGACTGGGGAGGCGAGAGGAGGAGCTGCGTCGACCGGCCATGATGGAATGGATCTCTGTCGAATGCTCTCCGATGAAAGCTCGCGAAGGGAAGGTGGTGTGATTCGGATCTAAATACCCGTCTCTTTTATAGGCAGCTCATTTGCACAGCTAGGGAGGTAAATGAAAAAACACCCTGGCTTTTCGCATTCGTTTGACACGTGGAAGATGGCCATTATTGGGCACAGAAGCCAAGGAGCACAACATTCACCAGAAGCCAGACACTATTCAACAGGTATATGAAGTTTGGAGAAGAACCCGCCTTGCAATGCCGAAGACAAATCTGCGCGCCGAACTTATTGTCATTGAAGCCTGGTTCGGGGGCTACTGAGGGAGTCCTGGATTAGGGGGTGTCCGGATGACCGGACTATAACCTTTGGCCGGACTCCTGGACTATGAAGATACAAGATTGAAGACTTCATCCCGTGTATGGATGGGACTTTCCTTGGCATGGAAGGAAAGCTTGGCGATACGGATATGTAGATCTCCTCACATTGTAACCGACTCTGTGTAACCCTAGCCCTCTCCGGTGTCTATATAAACCGGAGAGTTTTAGTCCGTAGGACGAACAACAATCATACCATAGGATAGCTTCTAGGGTTTAGCCTCTCTGATCTCGTGGTAGATCTACTCTTGTACTACCCATATCATCAATATTAATCAAGCAGGAGTAGGGTTTTACCTCCATCGAGAGGGCCCGAACCTGGGTAAAAACATCATGTCCCTTGTCTCATGTTACCATCCGCCTAGACGCACAGTTCGGGACCCCCTACTCGAGATCCGCTGGTTTTGACACCGACATTCACCTTAACTGATAGGAAGTAAGATCTCCTCTTGTGCAGTTCCACTAAGATCAAGCAATCAAGCAACGTTGTCGGTGTGACATTTTGGTTGAACTGCACAAAACACTCTTAAAACAAAAGTGTTTTGTGCAGTGCAACAAAAGGTCACGATGGCAACAAGGTGAAGTAGATAACCTTGTTTATACAATGGTGCAAAGGAAACAATTAGTGGTCAATAACGGTGATGACACAGAAGCCAACAAAGAGAAGCATCTACCTTATCTAAATGGGAAAGAAAGCAAGACAGTAGCATTTCTCAAATGGTGGCATTGATTAATATTAACATAGAGATTATATTAACAATAAGATTCGTTAAACATGTAATTTGCTTTTAACTGTGGCATTGCATCAATTTTCCAGCGGCATTATTAGAGGGTGTTTGTTTACATAGACATTTTGGTGTAGGGACTAAAAAAACTCCGTGTTAGTCCCATCTAAGCCAAATAGGAGGGACTTTTAGGGACTAAAAGTGGGCATTTGGGACTAAAGAAAGAAGACCCCGAGGGAGTCTTTTTGGGACTTTTTCCAATAGTTGCCCCTGCCACGCATTGCACCTTGTCTCTATTAGTTCATTACTAGGGGTAACATGGTCTTTTAGCATGTCATTTAATAACCTCTAGTCCATGTTTAATCCCTGGAACCAAGCAGGTAGGGACTAGGGAGTTTTTAACCAAACAGGGCCTTGGATTAACAACAACTAATGAGTTGCACGGGACAGTGGACGCACCAGCACCATGTGCATCTACCAATGTATAGTGGTCATGCACAGTCTGTTGCAACAAAGAACAAACAACGAAGGAGCATATTTGTGTTGGTCCCAGTTTTGTTATCTTTAGACACCTTTTCCTATGTGAGCGCAGCAAATCTAGTCCTGCTCAAACTCTACAGCCTTGTCCCTTCCTTTCCTTTTTGAACTAGTACTTTCGCCCCTTCCTTTCGTCTTTGAACCACGTCCTAGATTTATGCGATACAACTTTCCCCACTACTTTCCCCCATTCCTTTCCTCTTTAAACCACGTCCTAGATTCATGCTATACAACTTTCCCCCTTCATTTCCTCTTTGAACCATGTCCTTGATTCATGCTATATACAACTTTTTCCACTCCTTTCCTCTTTGAACCACGTCCTAGATTCATGGTATACATGCAGCTAGAGCAATGCATGTGGAGTAAGTAAATTATACCTTAAGGTTCTTGGGGCATGGTTCGGTGGGTGACGGGACGGCGGTGAAGAAGAAGGGGTCGGAGGCCCTCCCGTGCCGCCATTGGGTGGAAAGTGAACAGATGCACCGGTAGTGGATTCCCTCCCTCGCCGACGGCGACAGCGTTAAGCCTCCTTCCCTTCCCGACAGACGGATCCTGCCGGCTCTTTGAGCAGCAGTGAGGGGAGAGAGAGGCCAACGAAGTCTTGTTTAGATCTGGAGAGGGCGAGAGAGTGTGAAGAGAGCAACTACAAGCGCTGAGGCTCCAGCGGGAGAGGGCGAGAGAGTGTGAACAGAGCAACTACAAGCGTTGAGGCTCCAGCATGTATATATATACTGGAGAGAGAGTGTGAAGCGTTCAAACCCTAGAAAACATTTTGACCAGTCAAAGAATCCAACTGGCACAAATTATGCTCAAGTATAGTTATCGAACCGAGACCTCAAGTTTGATGAGCGAACAGACTAACCAGCTACACAACCCTCCTGTTATGTTCAACGAGAGGAAAATAACCTTTTATACATTCCTGCATTCGTGTGACAAGCATGCCGTGTTTTTTGTGTGTGCGTGGGAGTCATTGGGATTTCAATCATAATCGTGTCATGTGGCTTTGGTGGTAAGACTATCCACAGTGGTGCAGAAATAATGCAGCCTTAGTCACCTTACCTCTTTCCACGTAGTACATTGGGTCCCACCAGTCAGAGGGTGAAACAAACAAATTAATAAGAAAAATTAAAAGCGCCAGCGGTGTATCTTACCTCACACATCTCGCTACTGCTCGGGAACACTGTCCAATTGATTCCTCTGTTCGCTCACGTACTATTTTAAGTGAATCCTTATTATAACATGCACACAATATTTGGGCACTTGTATTTGACTTAAGTCAGTGTGCCACCGTATCTCGTATACTTACTACTCCCTCCGTCTAGGTGTAATAAGTCACGTTAGAAGGTGCAACGGGACCAAGGTGCGTGCGTGTGCGTGCGTGCGTGTGTGTGTGTGTGTGTGTGGTTAACAACATGTGTGTGTTAGAGAGAGAGACAGATCGACCTACTCCTACAGAGAGATGGTGTGTATTGTACGATTTTAGTCGCGAGAGTCGGTGCATCCTCTCATTTCCGGGCGTGTCTGGTAGGGACATGCAGACAGCTTCCACGCCCGCTCCTGACTAGACTGGCCCACCCAAAGCCCCTCCATCACCCGCACGCGCTTCCTGCCCGAAATGGTCAGCTCTACTCCAAAGAATCGGTGCCGCATTCATGCCCGGGCAGAGCGGACGCGACCTCTCACTAGCGCAAGAGTGATGGTTCCTTCGTCCGTCCAACTTACTGCTGGGTCTATGTGATTTGATGGCTCATTGGTCTTTATTACTAAGGTGGTAGGACTGCTGGATGTCCCACGCTTTCGGCGAAAGGAGGTACTACTACTACTAGATTACAATTTTCTCCATTCTTACAGCGGAGGCGTGCAAGAGCTGTGAAAACACGCAGGCTCAGTGATTACATGGCCCACCTCACACTATCACCGTGCGACACCTAACTCTTTACATAGTACTCCCTCAGTTCCTAAATATTACTAGATGAGTCCCCGCGTGTTGCCGCGGAACAGCGGTATATCTCTCTGCGCAAAATTATCGATTTCATAGAACTAAAAGAAACTCTATAACCGCATGACAAATGTGGTAGCCAAACTAAATAAACTCCCATCATCATTTAGATCATCCCACGTAAGGAAAAAAGATCAGCCAACTCCTACTGCATAATGGGATTATATTTTTCTTTTTGACATGTTAATGGGACTTAAAAGCTCACTTATATGCATGCTACCGGTGCATGCTTGCATGCAGACATGTTGATGTGATTTAAAATCCACTCACATGCATGTGCCACGGTATTTCTGCATGCTTGCATGTGGCTTAGTGCGGAGCCTCTCAACGTCTAGATGAAACGGCTATTGTGGACTGATTTACTTCATCTAACTGCTACATCAATTTTGATGATGTGGCTCAAGGAGAGGATAGAGAATTCCTAGTAGTGGGGGCTAGCTATTATTAGTAGATAAGTCTTTGTAGAGATTCCACTAGGTGAACTACATACAGAACAAAATGAATGAATCTACACTTAAAATGCATCTATATACATCCGCATGTGGTTCATGGTGAAATCTATACAAAGACTTATATTTAGGAACGGAGGAAGTACTAGTATAGTACGTACTATAATTTATCAGCGAGATAAATTTGTACAATGCTATGAAGCTTCTAGCTTCTGTTACATGTATCTTGCGTCCAAGGTTGCCCGTTGCAACATTTCATCAAATACAAAGGAGACTAACATGCATGCTATTGCATCTCAATGATTGACAGATCATAGCAAATATGTACTCCCTCCATTCCAAAATAAGTGTCTCAACTTTGTGCAAACTTTAGTACAAAGTTGTACTACTACTAAAGTTGACACTTACAGAGGCAGCTAAAGAAAAAAAACGATCCATGCAGTCCCTAGACCTTGAACCGTGAACCCTGACCAGGCTTCAATTTGCTGGCAACGTTCGAGCTTCCTAATAAATGAAGTTTGCAACTTTTTGACCATCGGATCATTTTGTGCAGTTTCACCAAAATCGAAATGAGCATCCTTGTGGCAAAGAAATTGAAGAAGCGTGATTAGAATAAGATTACTGGGAGTAGTTGATGAGACATAAACTCATCACAAATACAGTACGTAGAAGCCAGTAGAGGTATGTGCGGGACAAAGAAGTAGAGAAATATCCACAGGGAGTGATGTGGGCAGCTGGAGCAGTGGTGCAAGCCGACTGTAAAGGGAGTTGTACCTGAGGGACGTAGCTCAACCTTCAGGAGGGCGGCGGGAGGCAGCAACTGCCCACGTCGCGGTAGTGAGCAAGGGACGAAGGCAACCTCACCGGCTTTGTGAGAGAGAACGGCGGGGACACCTGATTGAGACGTGCCGACAGTGGGTTTTCGCCGTCGGCGACGGCCACCACATCTACACTAAGCATCCACCTATTCCCCAAGCGGACGTGATCTGTCGGGATGTTAGAGATGTGGTCACAGTCGTTTTATGCGAGAGAGTGTGAAGAGAGCAACCCTAGCAAGCAACTGTGTAGGTTGGCCCATCCTGACTATGTATATAGTGGAGCAGTTTCCTTTTATCTCCATATGAACCTATCATATTGCGTACGTGCCACTGAAGAAAAAAAACTTTATTTATAAATGACGCGGCACCTACTACTCGTTCTCCTATAACCTTGCGCTT
Organism: Triticum dicoccoides; assembly: GCF_002162155.2. Lineage (NCBI taxonomy): Eukaryota > Viridiplantae > Streptophyta > Magnoliopsida > Poales > Poaceae > Triticum > Triticum dicoccoides. The sequence goes on along the minus strand of NC_041387.1, from coordinate 523,179,429 downwards.
GGCATCTCCAAAATATTAACCTTGCGGTTGGCTCTTCGCCTCTTCGGGAAGTCGAGCAATAATGGTAGTGCAATATATATCGTTCTGGCTATATGAGACCGAATGAATTGTTGCACGTCCACCACGTGGGCGAGGGTCGAGGGGCGAGGGAGAGTGCTACATACGGAGCAAAATGAGTGAATCTACACTCTAAAACACGTCTATATACATCGGTGTTTGGAGTATGTACTAGTAGTTTATATTGAAATCTACTAAAGGACATATATATTCCAAACAATGTGATATAATCTCTATAACCAAGGTAGTAGGGACGAGGAGTAAACGGAGGGAGTAGTAAATTTTTCTCCTCGTCCTGCGAGCCACCGCGCGCATGGGCGAGGGAGCGGGCGTAAGGCGGAGCAAGCTTCACCTCATCCTGCGAGCCACCGCGCCCGTGGGCGGGGGAGACGGTGTACTAAGCAAGCTTCTCCTCGTTCTGCGAGTTGACGGGACACATCAAAAGTACTCAAGTGTATAGAGCCTTGCCTCTAAGGTAGGCCCCACACGGTTTGCCTCTTTTTTTAATTTAACATAACGCGTCAAGTCGCAATTTGTTTGTTCACCCGTGGTAGAAGATCCTCCCTCCACCAAATGGACAACCAGTACGCGTGCCAAATTACCATGTGGGCTGCCTTTTTCATACAGAAATGAGCTCCACCGTGTACCCGCGCGGGTGTGGTTGGGAAAGAGACGGGAGTACGTGCGCCGTGCATGCACCTCTTCTCTTCGTGCACGTCCCCCACCTATGTGGGTGTGTGTGAGAGATACAAACCGCGTTCGTGAGTGTTTTTTGTTTTGG
>NC_041387.1:523175353-523178242 GCF_002162155.2 Triticum dicoccoides | reverse complement strand
AAAGATATAGGGCGACTGGCCTACCGGAACGTTAGAGGGCACGTGTCAAGTTTGTGTGTGGCAGGGAGACATGACTAGAGCGCTCGATGTATCGGTGTGTGTGGGGGGAGGGGGTGGGGGGAGGGGTAGGCAAAGGCCTAACTATAGAGGTAGAACGACTCGTATATGTGTTGAGAAGGAGAGACCCAGCTATGTCTTGAGGGAGATCGGTCGACATCCATACATAACTGAAGGACGGGAAATATAATGGGACAAAGAGAGAGAGGAGAGAAAGAGGGAAGGAGAGGGAGGGAGAGGGGTAGAGTGCTGGATGGGTGATGGAGTTGCTTCTCGGAGATGGTGGGAGAGGCCTACTAGCAAACTGAGGGTGGAACTGCAATGTTATCAATAAGAGTGGGGATGTGTTTCTGTGTGTGCATGTGCGTGATAGATCTATCGGGACGCATCCATGGATGATGAAGGGGAACCATGTGTTTGGTAAGCAAACATAACTAGATCGGTAGATCAATTGTTTTTTGTCGGAGGAAGGGAGAGACACAACTAGTGAGGTATATCGATCGACGTGTGGGTAAAAACGAGTTATAAGGACCTAGCTAGCTATATGTATAGCGAGAGATCGGTCGGTGTACGTCCATTTGTTAGAGGCAAATAAGGCCCAGCGAGACGGATAGACAGAGAGAATGGAGCTAGGAGGTGGTGCGAGAGGCCCAACTACTAGCTAGATAGGGGGAGGAGTGTGCGGTTGTGAGATCGATTAAAAGAGGGGCGAGAGTTTACACGCGTGTCTGACCGTATGAGAGACACGAGGCAAGGACACATGAAGGAGGAGATTGAAGGTGTGTGTGTATGTTGTAGGCAGGCATCGCCGGAGAGGTTTATCGATCGGTGTGTGCCGGAAAGGAGTTGTGGAGACTCTTGGAGAACGGCCTAAAGAAAAAAATGAATGTGCCCGGTGGATAGAATGCCGAGGGAGGGGGAGGGCGAGGAGGGCGTGTGCATGCACGAGAGAAAGTTAGTGGTAGCTACAAAGGTTAGAGGATTGTGTGGGTGTAAGAGACTAACAAAGATCATAATTTGATATGAAATCGGATTCATATATTTGAATAGGAGATCATAGTGTTTTAAACATTGCATGCATGAATATAGCGGTGATACATGTGTTGTGCACATGTTATACCATAATCTGATAATGCATGGCGTTTGCAACTCACAGCTAAATGCCGAACAATCTAAACCATACTATACATCAAACAATCTCACATTTTATTTGAATTTGTGATAATGTGTGGCGTTTGCAGCTTACAACTAAATATCGAGCAATCTAAACAATACCATATATCAAACATTCTCACATTTTATTTGAATTTGTGGTAATGTGTGGTGTTTGCAACTCACATCTAAATACTTGTAGGCGTAGGGGGCGGGGCACCATACATAATGTGATAAACACATTATACATATGAGACATGGTTTAGATTATGAAATCTAGCTAGAACTAGAAATGTAATGTGATTTGAAATCAAAATAAAGTGGATTCAAAAAATCTAGTTCCAGTTCATATAGTACACATAGTTCATATGTAACTCGAGACTAATCATGTGGTGTGCTGTGAAGATAATACACAAATGATGGTTTAACTTGACAATGATGATGATTGTAGATTTTATTAAAACAGAGAAACGAATTCAAATGCTTTGACTTCACAACAATCATTACTGTAGATCTTATTCAAATAGAGAAACAAATTCAAATTTAGTTCATATTAAAGCGGTAGTATATACGTTTGGAATGCACTAAAACGTTCATTTGAGTAGTAGGTTGCATGCATTATAGACATAGCGAAATATTTTAATTGAACATAACATGAATTCAAAGTTTTGAATGACATTTGTAGTGCGCATTGATTTGGTACAGTACACGTTAGGCTTGTCCGGAACTTTTAACCCGCGCCTTGTTAGCCCGAAATATTTAAGATATATCTTTGTCTCGTTGTGCTCCGATAACTCCCTCCATCTCAACCCGCGCCTTGCTATTCCGAAATTACAACGCGCGCGAAAAATCCCACCTCCTGTGAAATCCCGACACGCGAAATGCCCGTGGTACCCCTGAACCAAAAGAACCGCCTCAAATCGGTGGGGGTACTTTTGTAACTTACCCCATATTTCGGACAAGCGCGTCTCTAAGCCATGGTTCCCCACTGCCATCCCATCCGCCCACCCATTCGTACACTGAGGCCGCGAAAACCCGCAACGAAACCCCACATCCTGCTCCGTCCGCCACCCAGCTAGAGCCTCTTCCCCAACGACGTCGTCCACAACAACACCTCGACGTCCCTCATCCACCGTATCGGGTGAGGATCCATCGTCGATCTCATCGTCCCGCTGGTTTAGCCACCACGTCCTCCACCTCCAAGGAGTTGCCCCTACACTCCCCTCGTATTTCGTGCCACCTCCATTCCCACACCGCCGTCTTCACCTGCACCACCGGAAGAGCATCATCATCACCATTTCCTCGGATGAAGTTACGGCCTAATCGGCGCCACCAAAGAGGTTGTACACTAATCGCCGCATTTTCTTCTTGATTCGATATCACGGTGCTGACGGCGCTTGGTCCCGAGCCGACACGGCGTGGCTCCATCCATGGCGGCGTCGCCGGCCACTTCCTCCACGGCACCGCTCCCTCGGCGGCGACTCCACATCAGTAGGAGCTGCTGCTACTTTAGCTCTCGCTCACGCTGCTGCTCTGCTCTTGCTCTCGGTCCCCTGCCTGGTCTGCTATTGCTATTGCTCTTGCTCGTGTTGTGGCTCTCGCTCTTGCTCTTGCTTGCGATGCTACTCCGATTTAGCTACACTTCAGTCAACTGAATCGACTTTTGGGTCAGTCGATTTT
>NC_041387.1:523128956-523174787 GCF_002162155.2 Triticum dicoccoides | reverse complement strand
GGGGCGGCGGCGGACCGGCAGTGGGGAGTGTTTTCGGGGCGGGCGGGGCGCGGCGCACCACCGGCCGCGGGCGGCGGGGGGCTGCTGTTTGGCCGGTGGTGGCTGGCGGCTCAAGGGGGTGGAGGTTGAAGATGAACCGCATGCCCTTGATTTCGTATTCAACGGTTGCAAAATCGACTGACCAGAGATGAAAAAGTCAGTCGACCGACGTGTAGCCTCATCTTGCTAGTGTGTTCAATTTCAACAGCAAAATTCAGTTTCGACAGCAAAATTCAGTTTTGACAGTTAAGTTCACTTTCGACAGTTAAGTTCAGTTTCCACAGTTAAGTTCAGTTTCGGCAGTTAAGTTTAGTTTCGACAATTAAATTCAGAGATGAGCAGCTGATGTATTTTACATCTAGCACTTTGTGTTTATGTATTTTACGTTATGTATTGGAGATGATATTAGAATTCCACTCAGGTTAACGTTGTTCATTGTCTCTCTTGTCCTGCTTCAGCCTCGGCGTCGTACAACTCACCGGAGCTGCTCCAATGACGAAACCCTCCATCACAGTGGAGCAGTTCCCCGGGCTCCATCTCCAGACGCCTAAGATCTTCTTCCTCTCCTCCTACAGCCAAGTTAGCCGGAGCATCCTCACCGGCCAACCCAATCACGCTGAGATTGACATGGCTTCGCCAAAGAGGTTGTACACTTGTTGCATCTCTTTTTTACTCTACATGTTATATATATTGTCCACTGAGCACATGGATTTGTTCCTTTAGTGTCTCCTTGAAAGAAAAAACGTAGGAATTTTAATTTTTACTTGTCCTCCTTTTCAAATTCCTATTCATGAAGCACAAGACTAAGAGATAGTAGCATAATGGCATTATAACCGTAATTTTTCTTGTGGTTTGACTTAATCTCACCATGCTTCTTTGCATCATGTGATCTTCCAATTGTTGTGAATCAAACACCCAAATTGGCAGAAATCATGTGTTTTTAAATTCTCTGTTTTGCACGTGCATTCCTATCCTATTCCTATTTATTTCCTATCCCTACATTGTTGGAATCCTCCAATTCAAACGAGCCCTTCCAATTCAAACGAGCCCTTACAGAATTACTTCTCTTACAGATAGTTGTCAAAGAAAACCTTGCGTGGTTTGTCCCGCTCTTGCTGTGCCGTCGTCCACCCCAGCTTAGCTGCTCCAACGACAGAAGGGTCCAGCACAGCAGGGATCCGGCCTCCAGACTGTCTTTCGCTGCCTCAGATCTTCTTCCCCGCCGCTGGCAGCCATGAAAACTGCATTACCATCATCAACCGAGCAGATGACCTCGAGTACTAGACGGGTCCGCAAGAGAGGTCGCACACTTTCGTGTCTGCTTACGTTATGCATCACTTAATATTACATGCTACTTTATCGTCTTGTTCACTGATTAGACTCTGAGTCAGCTCCAAACTAATGGTCAAACTTGAGTTTTTAAACGGTTGTGGGGTACATATCGGGGCCACTATCAATAGTATCTATCTACTATCTGGTTAATCTCCGGTGTCTACTATGAGTTTCATGTTGGGTGGGAAACAAACACTGAAGAAGCCATTATCTGTATTTTTTAACTGAAGCCATTATATGCCTGCTATTATTGGTTTTGGGTCTATCCATAGGTTGCTACCATCACTCTGGATTTCTGCATGCACTCCTTACATAATCTCACTATGTTTTATTCCTACGCATGACAATTATTGTAAACAATGGAATTGAACATGTAGAGCAAAAGAGACGAGCCTTGCGTGGCAATAAAATTTCATGCAGACGTCGCTCCATGGTAGGCGCAAAGGTAGCCCCCCCCCCTCCACGCATTTCGGATTGTAATCGAGAGGAAGATATCTATTCTGAGGGGGATTCAGAAGGAGAAGACAACTCCTATTTAGCCCATGAGGTCTTCGCTCTAACTTGGCATGCTGATGTTGGTTATATCATGCATATGGTGTCTTGCATTGCTTACTTTATACATCAAATATGTCATCTGCTTAGTTTAGACATCCTTTGTGCGAATGCCATCTGTTTAGTTTATTCATCGTTTATGTGAATTATGCAACGCCATCTTGTGTATCCAGGCATCATATATGTGAATTTTGCAATGCCATCCTGCTTAGCCGGTCATCTTATATGTAAATTATATCAGGCCATCCTTTTTTCGTTACATATTACATTTGTCAACAATGTTAGTACATTCAACTGCTCTTCGTGTGCATCAGCCATTTGACACGGTGATGGCAAATTCTGGAGTGAAAACAAGGTCTTCAGAGCAGACTATGCTATCTGACGAAGTGCATATCTCGCTGGTTACGGATAGCTCCTCAGAGGAGGATTCAGAGACAGATGACCAGTCCTATCCCCCCCCCCCCGAGGTGTATACTCTAACTTGGTAGGGTTGTGTTGCTCATATCGTGCGTATGGTGTCTCACATTGCTATGTCATTTGATTAGTTTAGACATGCTTTGTGTGAATGCCACCTGTTCAGTGTCTAATTACCATATATGTGAATTATGCATTGTCATCTTGTTGCAAGACATTATATATGTGAATTATACAATGTTATCTTGTTGCAAAGGCATTATATATGTGAATTATGCAATGCCATGCTGTTTAGCCAATCATCATGTATGTGAATTATATCATGCTATCATTTTTTTTATTACATGTTCCATTTGTCGACAACGTTTGTATATTCAACTACTCTTCCTGTGCATCAGCCATTTGAAGCGGTGATGGAAGTATCTGGAGTGAAAACAAGGTATTCAGAGCAGACAATGCTACCTGCTGAAGCAGACATCTTGCTGGTTACAGAGAGCTCCTCAGAGGAGGATTCAGAGAGTGATGACTAGCCCTATTTCCCCCCTGAGGTCTATGCTCAAACTTGGCAGGGTTATATTACCCATGTCATGCATGTTGTCTTGCATTTCTTAGTTTTTACATCATATATGGATTGCCATCTGCTTACTTGCTTACTATATAAATCATATATTTGAATTATATCATGCCATCATGTTTACATAGTACATACACATCATCTATCTGAATTATGGCATGGAAACCCATTTAATAAAGACATCATATAGTTATATCATCTCATCATGTTTAGTGTTTACAGTCATCATATTTTGAATTATGGCATTCTATTTGTGAATGTATGTGAATTATGGCATGCCAACCTATTTAATAAACACATTATATAGTTATATCATGCCATCCTGTTTACATAGTCTCATATTTTGAACTATGTCTTTCCATCTTTTTTAGTTAGCCATCATAATGTGAAATTGTGTCATGCTATCCTGTTTAGTTAGCCATCATATATGTGAAATTGTGTCATGCTATCCTGTTTGGTTAGACAACATAAATATGAATTATTTCATGCCCTCTTTTATTCCTCACTATCCATTGCACCTGTCTATCATATAATCTCTATACTTTCAATTACTTTTCTTGTTTATCAGCCATTTGAATTGGAGAGCGTGATGGCAGTATCTAAGGGAGTAACAACACGGTCTTCAGAAAAGATAGTGCTACCAGTTGATGCAGATAGAACCACGGTTGTACTTGCCCAAAGACCAGATCCACCACACATAACCCAGACTCTCGCAGATTGTACCCCTACCCAGTTGGACAGAGAACCAGCTACACCCCTTCTAACCCCAACCCCGGCAGATAGTAACCCAGTTCCAGTTGACACAACACCGTCTCCACCACAGAGCACCCAAACACGAGCAGTTAGTAACGGAACTGCAGTGCCCAAAGCACGAGGACCACCACTCCGAATCCCAACTCAACGCTTAAAGGAGAAGAAGATTTGTTCTTAGGTCATGTTCTGTAGCTATGGTTCATACTCCTTTGCTCTTGCATTACTGTATTTACTCATACCAACTATTTTCAAATTTGAAGGATGGAATTGAAACTCCAATGGCGCAACAGGTATGTTTTAAACCTGTTTCTTTAACTAGTTTGTTGTTGTAACCTGCTCTATGTTGATTTTAGTTTCAATTGAATAAACAGTTATGTTCTCATGTCATGCACATTACAAGTGTTGTTTTTGCTCTATAGTTACACACACTTATATTCTGTCTATTCTGCTTTGTCTTGAGCAAATATTATTTGAACTGTGTCTTGATACATCTCCAACGTATCTCTCGAGAGCCCTTTCCGGCACCCTGCCGGAGGGGGATCCCATCACCAGTGGCCATCTTCATCATCCCGGCACTCTCCATGACGAGGAGGGAGTAGTTCACCCTCGGGGCTGAGGGTATGTACCAGTAGCTATGTGTTTGATCTCTCTCTCTCTCCTGTTCTCTCTCATGTTCCCTCTATGGCACGATCTTGATGTATCTCGAGCTTTGCTATTGTAGTTGGATCTTATGATGTTTCTCCCCCTCTACTCTCTTGTGATGAATTGAGTTTCCCCTTTGAAGTTATTTTATCGGATTGAGTCTTTTATGAGAACACTTGATGTATGTCTTGCGTGGGATAACCGTGGTGACAATGGGTTATTCTATTGATCCACTTGATGTATGTTTTGGTGATCAACTTGCGGGTTTCGTGACATTGGGAACCTATGCATAGGGGTTGGCACACGTTCTTGACTCTCCGTTAGTAGCTTTGGGGCACTCTTTGGTACTCTTATGTTGGTTGGATGAATCTGAGATTGTGTGACGCATATCGTATAATCATGCCCACGGATAGTTGAGGTGACAATGGAGTATCTAGGTGACATTAGGGTTTTGGTTGATTTGTGTCTTAAGGTGTTATTCTAGTATGAACTCTATGATGGATTGAGCGGAAAGAATAGCTTTATGTTATTTTACTATGAACTCTTGAATAGATAGAACAGAAAGGATAACTTTGAGGTGGTTTCGTACCCTACCATAATCTCTTCGTTTGTTCTCCGCTATTAGTGGCTTTGGAGTGACTCTTTGTTGCATGTTGAGGGCTTGTTATATGATCTATCTATGTTATTATTGTTGAGAGAACTTGCACTAGTGAAAGTATGAACCCTAGGCCTTGTTTCCTATCATTGCAATACCGTTTACGCTCACTTTTATCATTAGTTACCTTGCTGTTTTTATTATTTCAGATTACAAATACCTATTTCTATCATCCATATTGCACTTGTATCACCATCTCTTCGCCGAACTAGTGCACCTATACAATTTACCATTGTATTGGGTGTGTTGGGGACACAAGAGACTCTTTGTTATTTGGTTGCATGGTTGTTTGAGAGAGACCATCTTCATCCTACGCCTCCTACGGATTGATAAACCTTAGGTCATCCACTTGAGGGAAATTTTGTACTGTCCTACAAACCTGTGCACTTGCAGGCCCAACAACGTCTACAAGAAGAAGGTTGTGTAGTAGACATCAAGCTCTTTTCTGGCGCCGTTGCCGAGGAGGTGAGTGCTTGAAGGTATATCTTTAGATCTTGCAATCGAATCTGTTTGTTTCTTGTTTTATCACTAGTTTAGTTTATAAAAGAAAACTAAAAAAATGGAGTTGAGTCTGTCTCATACGCTTCATCTTTTTAATATCTTTCGTGAGTATGATGGAAAGGAAAATTGTGCTCAAGTACTAGATGAAGAATTACATAGAATTCTTGGCATAAAATATATGTATGATGAGCATGATTGCAATGTTGTTAGTATGAATTCCCTGAATATCCATGATGCTAATGATATGCAAAGCCACAAGCTTGGGGAAGCTATGATTGATGGAGATGATAATTTTGTCCCCCAAGCTTTGATGAGCAAATTTACTATGATGAAAGCATGCCTCCTGTCTATGATGATTATTGTGATGAAACTTATGCTATAAAGAATAATGATAACCATGAAACTTGTCATCTTAATCTTAATTTTCAATCACATGATAGTTGTTCTGTTGAGTTTGCTCCCACTAATATTAATGAGAAGAATTTTGCTTATGTGGAGAGTAGTAAATTTTCTATGCTTGTAGATCATGAAAAGAATGTTTTAGGTGCTGGTTATATTGTTGAATTCATTCATGATGCTACTCAGATTTATTATGAGGGAGGAATATATGCTTGTAGGAACTGCAATAATATCAAGTTTCCTCTCTATGTGCTTAAAATCTTGAAGTTATGCTTGTTTTACCTTCCTATGCAAGTTGATTCTTGTTCCCATAAGTTGTTTGCTCACAAAATCCCTATGCATAGGAAGTGGTGTCGGTGTCAAAACCGGCGGATCTCGAGTAGGGGGTCCCGAACTGTGCGTCTAGGCGGATGGTAACAGGAGACAAGGGACACAATGTTTTACCCAGGTTCGGGCCCTCTTGATGGAGGTAAAACCCTACGTCCAGCTTGATTAATATTGATGATGTGTGTTACAAGAGCAGATCTACCACGAGATCAAGGAGGCTAAACCCTAGAAGCTAGCCTATGGTATGATTGTTGTTCGTCCTATGGACTAAATCCATCCGGTTTATATAGACACCGGAGAGGGCTAGGGTTACACAGAGTCGGTTACAATGGTAGGAGATCTACATATCCGTATCGCCAAGCTTGCCTTCCACGCCAAGGAAAGTCCCATCCGGACACGGGACGAAGTCTTCAATCTTGTATCTTCATAGTCTTGGAGTCCGGCCGATGATGATAGTTCGGCTATCCGGACACCCCCTAGTCCAGGACTCCCTCAGTAGCCCCTGAACCAGGCTTCAATGACGACGAGTCCGGCGCGCATATTGTCTTCGGCATTGCAAGGCGGGTTCCTCCCCCGAATAATTTATAGAAGATTGTGAACACCAGGATAGTGTCCGGCTCTGCAAAAATAAATTCCACGTACCACCGTAGAGAGAATAACATTACACCAATTCAATCTGCTGACGCGTTTTGTGGCGTGACATCACACCACTACCAAGCCTTTACTCGAATTGTTTTTATTGTACCACCTCAGCGCGTTTAGCGAAGCGGTTTCCTTGGCACGTCTTGTCAAAGCAGAGATCGTGTTCCCCTTATTTCGGGATTCCCATCAATACGGACGTGGGTAACCCAACCGCGCCCGTTGCCACGCCCGCTCTATCGAAGGCGGGTTCCAAACGGTCACGGGGACGGCTCTTGGTATTCTTCCTCTTTATAATGAGACCAAGGCCCGTTCTTTTCCTTCAATCCTCTGTCGAATCCACCCCTCGCCTCGAGTTCCAACACCCAGGGCTTCAGATTCGGGTACCTTCGATCTTCGACAATGTCCGGTCCTGACCTACGAGGCCGGTGGATGCCCTCCTCCGTCACGGAAGAGGACGTGCTAAAGCTAAGAGACGCCAGGTACTTAACCTACGAGATTTCGCATAGGCTACCTACCCAAGGGCAAGTTATTCCGACTCCCGAGCTTGGTGAGAGCGTTGTGTTCGTGTCTCACCTCCGTCGGGGTTTAGGCTTCCCGACGGATCCCTTCGTGAGGGGGCTCATGTTTTACTATGGGCTGGAATTCCATGACTTGGCTCCGGAGTCCATCCTCCACATCTCATCATTCATTGTCGTCTGCGAAGCCTTCCTCCGCACTACCCCTCACTTCAGCTTGTGGCTCAAAACCTTCAACTTGGAGCCGAAGATGATTGAGGGGCGTCAGGCAGAGTACGGCGGGGCGGTTATAAGCAAGAGGGCCGATGCTCCATGGCCCGAGGGCTCTTTTCAGGAGGAGCTCGGCTTGTGGCAACAGGAGTGGTTCTATATCACCGCTCCCAGGGGCAGCAGGCAGAGGCCGCCGCCCGTCTTCCGCTCGGGCCCTCCACAACAGCTGACATCATGGGTCAACAAGGGGCGTGACTGGGGGCCATCCAAAGACGTACCCCTGTTGCAGGACCGGATTCGAGGCCTCCAAGAAAGGGAGATCAATCTGGTCGCAGTGGTACAAGTTATGTTGATCCGGCGCCTACTGCCCTACAAACATCGCCCCCTCCGCCTGTGGGAATTTAATCCGGAGGGGCCACGAGCTCTTCAACACTTCATGGGTTTGACACCCGCGGAGATGTACAAACTGTTCTTCGGATCGCAAGAGATGCGTCCGGAATTGACCGAGGATGCTGGCGTAAGCTGCAATCGCCCGAATACCCAAGTAAGTAGCCCCGTGTCCGGACACATCGTCCATTTATTTATCATGGGTTTGCCTTTTAACCAGCTATCCCTTGGACAGGAGTGGATAGCGCAAGCAAAACTGATACGGTGTCCGGCCCCCTTCCTGAGACCACGCAGGATCCCGTGCTAATCAAATGTTGGAGGTTGCACCTTCGGAGGAGGGCGAAGGGGGGCACAGGGGAACTACCACCTCCGCCAAGGAGGCTTTCAGTAAGGGAGGAATCGAGAGTTCCTCCTTCCAGGAGGAGAAGAGGACCACTTCCGAAGACCCGGAGGCCAAGGCCTCAAAGCGGGGAAAGAAATCTGTACCAGAAGGTCCTGTGCCGGGAAGAGCCCCGACCGTACTGTCTCCTCGGAGGAATCAGCCCTCTAGCGAGCTGTAAGTAAAAAGGGGGGATTTTGTAATAGTGGACACCCCTGCTTAATTTCTAAGGGTAACCGAAGTTTTCACCTTGTAGTTCGGATCTCAGCCCGTCTCAGCACAGCTCATCTTCGGGAGACCTTCGTCCGGAGATGATGGAGAGCGAAACGCCTCCATCTACCACCCCGTCGTGCGGGGCGGGCGACCCTGAGGTGTCGCCACGGAGGGTCTCCCCGAGTTCGGCGGTGCCGGAGAGTTCGGCACCCATTGGAGTACGGCCGGTGGAGCTGCAGGATTTGCTCAAGAGGGCGTCTATCTCAGAAGATCACCGCACATTAATGAGTAGGGTGATTGAGAGGATCTCGTCCGTCGAAAGCGGGTTGTGTGAGGCCATCGGAAGTTTGCTGACGGGGTTTGAGGTACGCAAAAAATGACACACCTTTTGACAGTTTTGCACATGAAGTGCGCCCTGTATAGATAGTAGCCCCTGAGACTTGGTATGCTGTCGAAAGCGACAGTGTGCCGAGGATCATAATCTCAGTTATAGATTGTCACCTTTCCTATGCAGGTGGCGGAACGTTCGGTGGCCAGCCGGACTGATGGATTTGCCGAGCTAAAGAGGCAACTCGACGTTGCGGATGCGGACATCTCGCTGGTCAATAAACGACTTGATGAGTCACGAGGTATGTGGTTGCTCCGCGATCGCCTAGTAAGGGAGCTGATGCCCATTCCTTACAATTTGTATGCTTGATGCAGATGGTGTTGCTGCTGTGGAAGACCTTCGAGCAGAACTTGCTCGGGCCAAGGAGCAAGCCAGAAAAAGCGAGGCGGCTGCCTCGAAGGCAGCGGAAGAGCTAGAAGCCGAGAAGGCTGCTCACTGCCGAAGCAGGGAGGAGATGGCCGGAATGGCCGCGAAATTAAAAGTTGCTACCGACCGCCAGGAGGTTCTTGAAAGAGAATGCCGAGCGGAGCAAGAGGACCTGAAGAAGGCCGATGCCGAAGCCAAGGATGCCCGTAGTGCGATGCGGGCTATGAAGGAGGAACTGCGTCAGGTTGGAGACATTGTGGCTGGAAAGCCCTTTATGCTGCGTAGGAAGTTCACGGATCCGAAGTATGCTCAGCTGGGCTGGTTGTACGGTGTGGAGGATCCTTATCTGGACTTGGCAGCGAGTGCGGCGGACACAGTCGTGCACTTCCGAAGCCAGAAGGATCACGAAATGGAAGAGCTTTTCTGGTCTCAATTCCATAGTCTGGAGCGTCCACTTCCGTTGAGTGATCGGCTGGTTGAGTGGGCTGAGCTGAATATATTGTCCGGACTTGCCATGACGGATGTGGTCACTCATCTGTGGCCGGAAAGGCCCAAGCCGAAGAGTTATTTTGGCTTGTTGCAGCAATTCCTTGGGGCGGTGCCGCGTATTGGGGCGATGAAGCAGTCGGCGTGCATAGAAGGTGCACGGATGGCTCTCTCCCGTGGTAAGACATACTGGGCAGAGATGGATGCCACCGCTGTTGCATCCCGGGGTTCGGACAAAAGCCGATTCCCCACCGAGCACTATTTTGAGGAAGTCCTGCAGGGCGCTCGTTTAATAGAGTCGCAGTGCTCGAAAGATGTTATGTTTGAATGACATGTATGATTTCTAAGATCATGTTTATAATGCAATAGCTTTTTATACTTGTGTGTTCAAGTATTGAACTATCTCCTGTGCGGCCGTATATGTATGTATAATCTGAAAGATGGCAGTCTTTGGCTTCAGCCCCCACGCACATGGTGCGGGGGTGTTTGCAAAAAGAAAAGCGCTTTTTCACACTTAATCCAACGTCTTGGTCCTTTTAAGGAGGTGATAGCGTAGCAAACTAGGCAACCGGACTATAATGCTTTATCACTTTCACTTAGCCATAGGAGCTTGAATGTGGGGCTACTATATAGCCCCTGGCGGCACCGCTCTTCTCCGAACTCGGGGCGCGTATGTGCCTGACCGAGAAGCGATCCTTCGTCAAAGCGGAGGAATTCTAAACATTCCAATGGTCGATCGAGTGGTTGACCAGTCTCTCGCTATATCATGACAGTCAGTTTTCGGCTTTCTCTACTGAGGTGCTCGCCCGGCCGAACCGGGGCACAATCGCAGTAGTTCTCCTGGTGCCGCGTTAGCCGATGATACGGAACATAAGGCAGCAAAACACAAGAGCCAGGCAAACCCAACATTTGACCAAAGACATGATTCGGAGCTGATGCATATAAGGCCTAACCCGAGACGCCGAACACTCCCTGAGGTGTTCGGTCTTTATGATACCGGGCAGAACAATGCCCTAAGCCCCTAGTGTCCAGGTACAGGCGGGAACTTCTAACGCGGACGATGCCAAAACGCCAGCCTCCTCCTCGGCTATGGTAGGAAACCGGGGGATGTGTATCAACAAGAGACAGTAAGAAAGGTTTACGCAGGGTCTTAATCTGAAAAGAATCCTTGCAACGGGTCCCTGCTGCACGTCTGCGCCTGTGTCTCCGTTGTGTTGTATCCTGGACGGGTGTAGCACGTGCTTCATCTGTAAAAGAGAAGGACTTAGTTTCTAAGAAATATCGTGCAAAAGTTGTATTAAAATAAAGTATAATTTGGAAGATGAAGAAAGTTGAGCGTTATTGGCTCTCATCATTTATACGCGCAGCCCCTTAAAGGGGGTATGCGGCTGGGAAGCCCCTTGTTTATTTACGCCGGACTCATCTAACCGTGTCCGGGGTCTGAATGACCTGTTTTTAGGGGCCTTGACCTGCAAGGTCGGAGTGGCTGTCAAGGCAGCCCCACGCTCTCCGTGGTCGAGAAACACTCGGAGTTACTTTTTAATGAGGTTATGCCGCATGGACCGGGCATTGTAAGTATAAGAGACGTGTAATGTGGTATTGCGTTAAAGCGGGCGAAAGCTTTGCGTCCCAGTAGTGCTCGATGGCCACTGTAAAATGGGGCAATATGGAGAGTGAGCTTTTCGTGACGGAGGTTGTCGGATGAACACAACCTCTAGTGGTACAGAGCCCGTATGATTGGCTTGAAGGCCTGGCGTCACTCCTTTGAAGGAAGTGCTGTTATGGAGAATTTTGGTAGGGTCTATCCCCATTCTGTGGATGATGTCCTGGTATGGCAGGTGCCGCGCTGTGTTTTCGTGTTATCACACGAAGTGAGTTCACTGTTTTGACTTCTAGTGGGAAAGTCTTCTGTTTTCCGGAGTGCTGCTTTTGGGGTTCGTCACTTTCGCTTGGTGTGTCGAGCCCCTTGTGTTCGGCGTTAAGTCGGCCGGACTGCTTGAAGACCCAACAATCTCTGTGGGTATGGTTTGCAGGCTTCCCAGAGGTACCATGTATTTGACATAGCCTATCCAGAATCTTGTTTAGGTTGGATAGCTCGTCACTGTTGTCCTTGAGGGGCAGTGTTTTGTTTTTCGGCCGAGAGCTTTTGAATCCGGCATTGACCGCCGTACTGTTTGGGCCATTTTCCTTATTCCGGCGCTGATCTTTTCTGCGTCGTGATTTCCCATTTCCATGCCTGACTTCGGATGTACTCGGGTCGCTGGTGCTGCATCTAGCCAGCCAGCTGTCTTCCCCCGCGCAAAAGCGGGTCATGAGGCTTGTTAGTGCGGCCATTGTTCTTGGTTTTTCCTGGCCAAGGTGTCTGGCGAGCCATTCGTCTCGGACGTTGTGTCTAAAGGCTGCTAAGGCTTCAGCGTCCGGACAATCGACTATTTGGTTCTTTTTAGTGAGGAACCTGTTCCAGAATTTGCGTGCTGACTCTCCGGGCTGTTGAGTTATGTGACTTAAATCGTCTGCATCCGGAGGGCGGACATAAGTCCCCTGAAAATTTGCTCAAAACACATCCTCAAGCTCTTCCCAACCTCCAATGGTGTTTTCTGGGAGGCTTTTAAGCCAATGCCGAGTTGGCCCTTTGAGCTTGAGGGGTAGGTATTTTATGGCATGGAGATCATCTCCTCTGGCCATGTGTATGTGTAGGATATAATCCTCAATCCAGACTCCGGGGTCTGTTGTTCCGTCATATGCCTCTATGTTTACGGGTTTGAATCCCGCTGGAAATCCATCATCTAGTACCTCGTCGGTGAAACATAGTGGGTGTGCGGCGCCCCTGTATTTGGGTGTGCCGTTGTCTTCAAATGCTCGGCGAGTTATGTTGCTTCCTGGAGTCTTCTTTTTTGGCCCATAGATAGACCTGGCTGGGTCAACCTTTTTCCGAGGATCTTTATGCTGATCGTGTGCCGGCTTGTGTGCGGCGCCCCTTCTTGATCTTGGCCTGTCATCTGGTCCTCTATCCGGCCAGGCGGCTTCTTTCTTTTTTGACTACGGGGGCTCTAAGGCCTCCTCGTCAAATTCGGGCAACAGCTTGCGCTTCGGGTAGCTCTTTGTCTGGTGACTAGCGCCATATTTATCTGCGGTGTTGAGTACTTTGCTCCATCTCATTCTGAGTGCGTCCTCCGCTGTTTTGAGCTTCCGCTTTTGCTTCTTCAAACTTCTTGCAGTGGCGACGAGCCTTTTATGAAGGTTCGTATGCTCTGGTGATGTGAGATCGTCTTCGCCGGGGATGGGTTGCTTGTCCAGTTCATCATGTTCGGATGGCTGCTTGGTGGCATGTGCGTCGTCCACTGCTTCGCCCTGCTCTAGGGCCGGGTCTGTATGGGTGCCGTTTTTATCGAGGCCGGTCTTCGGGCGGCGCTTGCGTCGCCGTTTTGGTTGTTTGTTGGGGGAGTTGTCCTTCGCCACGTCTCGTTTTTCCTCATTGTCGCTTCCTTTTGGTGTATCCACCATGTATACATCGTGAGTTGGGGTGGCTTTCTAGTGCCCGTTAGGCGCTGGTTCTTGGTCGTCTCCGGCATCGTCGTCCATACCGTCGATGTCTTTGGAGTCACAGTCTAGCATGTCGGTTAGATCGTCGACAGTGGCTACTAAGTGGGTGGTGGGTGGGCTTTGAATTTCTTCGTCGTCCGCATCTCAACCGTCCTGGCCGCAGTCCGGCCAGGGCTCTCCCGATAACGAGAAATACTTTAGCGAACTCAAGATGTCGCCAAAAGGTGAGTGTTGAAAGATGTCCGCTGCGGTGAACTCCATGATCGGCGCCCAATCAGATTCTATCGGAGGGGGCGCGGGGGGTTCGGAGTCCAGCAAGGAGTCCGGCACCTCGGAGTCACGAGCTTCATGAGGGACAAGGTCATTGTTTGGCTCTATCGCCGTAGAGGTTGCAGCCCCCGAGGCGGTGTCTAGCCATCCGTCCTCGATCTGCGCAGCCGGCTCTGAATTGAAGATCAGAGCGGGTTCGAGTGCGGCCTCCAGGGTACTGTCCGGCTACAGAGCTAAATCATGCTCACCGTGACAGTGCGGCATGCTCGGCTGTGACTCGAATCCATCGAGGATCAAGTCCCCGCGGATGTCGGCCGTGAAGTTTAAACTTCCAAATCTGACCTGACAGCCAGGGGCGTAGCTTTAGATCTGCTCCAGTTGGCCAAGCGAATTGGCCCGCAGTGCGAAACCGCCGAATACGAAGATCTGTCCGGGGAGGAAGGTATCACCCTGGACTGTGTCGTTGATGATGATCGAAGAAGCCATCGAGCCTATCGGTGACGACACAGAGGAACTCTCAATGAAAGCACCAATGTCGGTGTCAAAACCGATGGATCTCGGGTAGGGGGTCCCGAACTGTGCGTCTAGGCGGATGGTAACAGGAGACAAGGGACACGATGTTTTACCCAGGTTCGGGCCCTCTTGATGGAGGTAAAACCCTACGTCCTGCTTGATTAATATTGATGATGTGTGTTACAAGAGTGGATCTACCACGAGATCAAGGAGGCTAAACCCTAGAAGCTAACCTATGGTATGATTGTTGTTCGTCCTATGGACTAAAGCCATCCGGTTTATATAGACACCGGAGAGGGCTAGGGTTACACAGAGTCGGTTACAATGGTAGGAGATCTACATATCCGTATCGCCAAGCTTGCCTTCCACGCCAAGGAAAGTCCCATCCGGACACGGGACGAAGTCTTCAATCTTGTATCTTCATAGTCTTGGAGTCCGGCCGATGATGATAGTTCGGCTATCCGGACACCCCCTAGTCCAGGACTCCCTCAAGTGGGTTAGACTTAAATGTGCTAGTCATATTCTTCATGATGCTCCCGTTATGTTTCAATTCTTATCTTTTATGTGAGCATCATTGCCATCATCATGCCTAGCTAGAAAGGCATTAAAGAAAAGCGCTTGTTGGGAGACAACCCAATATTTATTCTTGCTGTTTTTGTATGTCCACATGATTATGCTACTGTATTAATCATGTTTTATAGCTTTTGTTTCAATAAAGTGCCAAGTAGAACCTTTGGAAAGACTTGGGTGAAGTTTATGTGATCTTGCTGTAAAAAACAGAAACTTTAGCGCTCACAAGATTAGCTGCCATTTTTTACTGGAGAGTGATTTTAGGTTGATTCTTTTTGCATATGATTAATAGACAAATTACTCAGGTCCAGAAATTTATTTCAGAATTTTTTGAGTTCCATAAGTATACGTTTGATACAGATTACTACAGACTGTTCTGTTTTTGACAGATTCTGTTTTCATTGTGTTATTTGCTTATTTTGATGAATCTATGGCTAGTATTAAGTGGTATGAACCATAGAGAAGTTATAATACAGTAGATATTACACAAATATGAATAAAGAATGAGTTCATTACAGTACATAAGTGGTGGTTTTATTTTCTTATACTAACGGAGCTTACGAGTTTTGTTTTGAGTTTTGTGTGGTTGAAGTTTTCAAGTTTTGGGTAAAGATTCAATGGACTATGGAATAAGGAGTGGCAAGAGCCTAAGCTTGGGGATGCCCAAGGCACCCCAAGGTAATATTCAAGGACAACCAAGAGCCTAAGCTTGGGGATGCCCCGGAAGGCATCCCATCTTTCGTCTTCGTTCATCGGTAACTTTACTTGAAGCTATATTTTTATTCACCACATAATATGTTTTTTGCTTGGAGGGTCATTTTATTTTGTTAGTTTTTTCTTGTTGTTAGTTAGAATAATGTTTTGCATCTTTAGTTTCAATAAAAAAGTTAAGGATAGCCTTTGCCATGCTTATTTTGCTTGTATACATGTTGCTGTTTGAAAACAGAAAGTTTACTGCTGTTGCAAAAATTCCCTAGAAAAGTCAGAGAATGGTATAACGTCGAATCTTTTTGCATATTAAGCTCTGATAAATTTATTACAGTGGGCATTTTAGTTCATAATTTTTGGAGTCAGGGAAGTATTGATACTCTTGCATTCTTTACAGACTGTACTGTTTTGGTAGATTGCTGTTATGGTTGCATTGTTTGCATATGTTTGCTTGTTTAATGATTCTATTTGAGGATAGGAGTATTAAATATGCAGAGGCATTTAGTATTAAATGTTGAATAATAATTTTAGTGATTTGTTATAGTAGAAAATGATAAGGTTTTGCATTGGTTTATACTAACCTATCTCACGAGTTCTTGTTGAGTTTGTTGTGGATGAAGCTTTTGATAAAAAGAGAAACCATGATATGAGATGAATTAAGGAGACACAAAAATTCAAGCTTGGGGATTCCCAAGGCACCCCAAGATAATATTTCAAGAAGTCTCAAGCATCTAAGCTTGGGGATGCCCCGGTAGGCATCCCACCTTTCTTCTTCAACAACTATCGGTTAGTATCGGTTGAGCCTAAGTTTTTGTTTCTTCACATGAGTTGTGCTATCCTTGTAATGTAGTTTTTTTAGCTTTGCTTGCTGTTTGAATTAAGTATCAAGATCTGGAATTATTAAATAGGAGAGTCTTCACATAGTTGCATAATTATTCGACTACTCATTGATCTTCACTTATATCTTTCGGAGTAGTTTTTGTTATTGCTCTAGTACTTCACTTATATCTTTTAGAGCATGGTGGTAGTTTTATTTTGAAGAAATAGATGAACTCTCATGCTTCACTTATATTATTTTGAGAGTCTTAAATAGCATCGTAATTTGCTTAAATAATCCTAATATGCTAAGCATAAAAGATTTGTAAGAATTCTTATGAGTGTGTTGAATACTAAGAAAAGTTTGATGCTTGATAATTGTTTTGAGATATGGAGGTAGTGATATTAAAGTCATGCTAGTTGGGTGATTATGAATTTAAAGAATGCTTGTGTTGAAGTTAGCAAGTCTCATAGCATGCACGTATGGTTAAAGTTGTGTAACAAATTTGAAACATGAAGTGTACCTGGCTTGTGCATCCTTATGAGTGGCGGTCGGGGACGAGCGATGGTCTTTTCCTACCAATCTACCCCCCTAGGAGCATGCACGTAGTACTTAGTTTTTGATGACTTCTAAATTTTTGCAATAAGTATATGAGTTCTTTTGACTAATGTTGAGTCCATGGATTATACGCACTTTTACCTTTCCACGTTTGCTAGCCTCTTCGGTACCGTGCATTGCCCTTTCTCACCTTGAGAGTCGGTGCAAACTTCGCGCGGTGCATCCAAACCCCGTGATATGATACGCTCTATCACACATAAACCTCCTTATATCTTCCTCAAAACAGCCACCATACCTACCTATCATGGCATTTCCATAGCCATTCCGAGATATATTGCCGTGCAACTTCCATCATCATCATCATGACATACATTACTTTTGTCTTATTGCCATTGCATGATCATGTAGTTGACATCGTATTTGTGGCAAAGCCACCATGCATTATTTTTCATACATGTCACTCTTGATTCATTGCACCATCCCGGTACACCGCCGGAGGCATTCATATAGAGTCATATCTTGTTCTAAGTTTCGAGTTGTAATCCTTATGCTGTAATCAATAGAAGTGTGATGATCATCATTATTAGAGCATTGCCCAAACCAAAAAAAAAAGAAAAAAGAAAAAAAAAGAGAAAGGCCAAAAGAAAAAAATGCCCCAAAAAAGAAAATAAATAAAAAGGGCAATGCTACTATCTCCTTTTCCACACTTGTGCTTCAAAGTAGCACCTCGTTCTTCATGTAGTGAGTCTCATATATTGTGCTTCAAAGTAGCACCATGTTTTTCATATAGTGAGTCTCATAAGTTGTCTTTTTCATACTAGTGGGAATTTTTCATTATAGAACTTGGCTTGTATATTCCTACGATGGGCTTCCTCAAATGCCCTAGGTCTTCATGAGCAAGCGAGTTGGATGCACACCCACTAGTTTTCTTTTGTTGAGCATTCATAGCTCTAGTGCATCCGTTGCATGGCAATCCCTACTCGTCATGTTGACATCAATTGATGGGCATCTCCATAGCCTGTTGATTATCCTCGTCAATGTGAGACTTTCTCCTTTTTGTCTTCTCCACTCAATCCCCATCATCATATTCTATTCCACCCATAGTGCTATATCCATGGCTCACGCTCATGTATTGCGTGAAGGTTGAAAAAGTTTGAGATTATTTAAGTATGAAACAATTGCTTGGCTTGTCATCGGGGGTATAGAAGTTGGGAACATCTTTGTGTGACGAAAATGAAGCATATCCTAACTATATGATTTTGTAGGGATGAACTTTCTTTTGCCATGCTATTTTGAGAAGACATAATTGCTTAGTTAGTATGCTTGAAGTATTATTATTTTTATGTCAATATGAACTTTTGTCTTGAATCTTTCAGATCTGAATATTCATACCACGATTAAGAAGATTTACATTGAAATTATGCCAAAGTATCACTCCGCATCAAAAATTCTCTTTTTATCATTTACCTACTCGAGAACGAGCAAGAATTAAGCTTGGGGATGCTTGATACGTCTCCAACGTATCTATAATTTTTGATTGCTCCATGCTATATTATCTACTGTTTTAGGCAATATTGGGCTTTATTATCCACTTTTATATTATTTTTGGGACTAACCTATTAACCTGAGGCCCAGCCTAGATTTGCTGTTTTATGCCTATTTCAGTGTTTCGAGGAAAAAGAATATCAGACGGAGTCAAAACGGAACGAAATCAACTGGAGAAGTTATTTTTGGAAGGAAACCCACCTGATGGACTTGGACTCCACGTCAGAAGATACGAGAGCTGTCCACAGGGTGGGGGGCGCGCCCACCCCCTAGGGCGCGCCCCCCTGCCTCGTGGGCCCCCCGAAGCTCCACCGACGTTATGGCTCCAGCTTGTGCTCGGTGGGGAGTGAATCCCGACGCGTGACAGTTTGCAACGTTATGGCTCCAGCTTGCGCTCGCTGGAGAGTGATTCCAGACGTGTGACGCGTGACAACTTGCACATCATGGCTCCAGCCTGCACTCGTTGGCGAGTGAATCCCGATGCATGACATCTTGCACGTTATGGCTCCAGCTTGTGCTCGTTGGATAGTGAATCCCGATGCGTGACATCTTGCACGTTATGGCTCCAGCTTGCGCTTGTTAGAGAGTGAATCTCAACGCGTGACAACTTGCATATTACCGTGTACTCACGTGGAAGCACAATCAAACATGTCCATTTCATAGGGCTACGGGGACAGGGGGGCTCCGTCACGCCGTATCCGCGTCCAAAAAGAAAGAAAAGATAAACTAGGAGTACGAGAGTATTGTTAGAAAGATTTAAATAAAATCAATCCACATTTTTTTCGCCTACGTACACGCTGAGGAAAGAGGTGGTTAGGTGCTCGGCACTAAAAGCAGGGTAACTACGTCTCCATTAGTGTGGTCAGTCAATGAGCCACTCAACCAGTGTGTACTGTGTGCATCCAACCAACCTTGTCTTTATCCACGCAATGCATGCAGCGGTGCGTCCACACACACGACTGTGGGAATCAACGAAGGAAGGAACGATCCTCCCGTTCCGGCATCCGATTGGCCCAAACCCAAAGCGCAGCGTACCGTCTACAGGCTTCGGTCACCGGCAAAATCCACCGGGCAAAAGCCGACGCCTCCGCACTCAACACCAATGAAATCACACCTCGCTACCCATGACACCCCGGCCCCGTCGAAACACGACCCCACGCGTCAGCGACCATACGCGACTCGGCCGGCGCAATGCGTACCTGGGCGCAGCAAGGGCTTGTCGCACGCAGGCTCACCCGCCAGCCGTCCGATCGCCCACGCGTAGCACCGGATGCGCCCCGTCAAAAGTGGCAGCTGCCAGCCAGTCCACCCAGGTCCCCGGCCCTCGAACCGCGAGCGCGGCCCTCGCCACACGCACCGCGGAGCACAGCATCCTCGCTGCATGACACCGCGGGCCCACACGCGCGGGGCCGTCCCGTCAGTGTCTCGCCGGGGAGGCCGCCCGGGTTGGGTAGGGGAGCTTGCCCGAAACGGGCACCGCGAGGGGGTCACGGAAGGGGAAGAGGCTTGCCTATTTGCTCGCAACCGCCTCCCCCTCCCTCCACTCAACAACCCAAAAACCCCCGTCCATTCACTCTCGCCTGCCCCTGCCTCTCTCTGCCTGCGTGCGTGTGTGGGGAGCGTGAGGAGCGAGGACGGAGGAGAGGAATCCAATGGCGGGGCAGGCGGTGAGGCCGAACCCCTGCGCCGCGTTCCGCTCGGTCCCGCCGCCGCTGCCCGCGCGCCGCGCCGACGCCGCGACGAGGACCAAGGTGACGAACTGACGATCGCCCCCTTTTTCCATTTCTTTGATTGATTGGCGCATGCCGCCTCTTTTCCCCACCCCCAAATCCCCCCGCAATCGCGGACGGGGGCCGCCTAGGGTTTCCCGCGTACGGACTCGCGGCGGCGGCGGCGGCGTGGAATGGAGGGAGGGAGGGCCGGCCGCCGGGACGGGGGTTTTTGTCGACGATCGAATACCTTTTTCTTTTTCTTTTCTTCATTCCGAGGTTGATTTTGCCCTCTGCTTCCTTGTGCTCGTCGACTGCCCTGTTCTGAACGAGTCACCTGTTATAGATCGCGGCGCTCAGTTCTGCGTTAGCTACCGCCTGGTGCAGCCGGCGCGAGATTCGCTCGCTCTACTTCCATATTATCTTCTTTATTAGGCAGAGTATAGAGTAGTAGTAGTACTTAATTTGTTACCATTGCGACAACGCTTGTTCCCCAGGGGGCAACATCGCTCAAGTTGAGGTTGATTTTGATTCTCTTCCTAAGTCCTCTTACCCCTCGCGCATGATTGTTCATCTTGTCCGTCTGGGCTGGGGTGGTATCAGTTAGATCCAAGATCCAACTGCCTATGCCTAGCTTACCAACTTCCGCACTTGGATTAGGATAATCATGCTTGTCACGCCTTTCCTGGCTAATTAATTTTGTACAGCGGCCGAGGAAATCGTTTAACATCTATTTGTTTCGTTTTACTGTTGCAGGATGCACCTTGTCCTACCTCTAATGGCGATAGAGGTCTTTCTGGGCAGTGCAAAAAGCCTCCAGAGCATGCGTACGTTCCTTCATGCTTATGTCTGCCAACATACAGCATTATATATGATGGAATCATGTCATTGTTTCTACATTTGTCATCCTGCTTTGATTTCACTGTTCGATTAAACGCCTTGTTTTTATTTTCGAGGCTAAATAGCAGGAGTTTGTGACAAGTGTTATCTAGAGTGAGCATATCAGTGCAAAGTTGCAAACCACTGGCTAGGTGTAATGTGAACTACGCACATTGACCATTTTATGTTGGGCTGATGACTGATCAATGGATCACATTTGGAGGAATTTAAGGGCCCCACCTTGGATAAATCTCGTAATAACCTTTTATATTTTAAGGCTCACACCTTATTAATACCCAGTTGAATCTAATCAGTTCTTTTATCTAATGTATGTATCACGTGAGACTGAGTTTGCATGATTAAACATGGCTATCTGGTTTCCCTAGACCATTTAAAGAAACTGCACAGGGGAACTCAGGTTGAGTTCTATATGAATGTGCATGATCCAGTAACATGATATTTGATGATCTTATATGTAGTAAGCTGACAAATACTCTGTTATCCAGAAGTGCGTATTCAGTCCTACACCATTAGAATGATTCTGAGCCCAAATTCACCATCCTAAAAAATGCTAGACAAAATTTTAGTGAATGTTTTGCTTGCCAATGATCTAGCTAATGTTGGCAAGAAAAATGAACTAGAGTTAGCAAGTTTGCATATGGGCGTACCAACCAATTTCGGGCAACTCATCCAAACAAGGACCAAATTTTTGGCTATGAGCAAAAAAATGGTTAGGTTAGTTTTGTACACCAACCAAACATGCGTCCTCGCAATAAAATAAAAGGGAAAATGTAAGAAGAAATATATTTATATTGCTTCTCGGTATGTTGCTTTATGCCTCACGGTGTAATTCCACTCTATAATTTGGTTATGCATAAGTGTAGTGAGCATTGAGGCATGGTATACTGCCTTCCTCATTTTGTAAAGCTTGTTAGTGAAGTGACATTATTTAAAGCATGATATATCACTTTTTTTTTGGGAAGCTACATCTTTTATTGTTTAGGTTCTTGGCATACCAGTAAGTCATTGCTGTTGCCTGGATTGCACTTAAATATCATTCATGTCTTGCAAAATCCAGATTCCAGTATGTTATTTCTGAATCTATTTATTTTAAAATGTATAGTAACTTCCTCTCTATTTTACAGCATGCATAAGCCGTCTGGTGGTACATATACAAAACCTGATGCAAGAGTGAAGTTGATTCCGGCAGAAGACATCACTTATGTACGGCATGGAAAGCCTTTTGGTAGAACAGTTGGCTCAGCAAAACTGCAGAAAAGACACTGCAGACGAAGTGTCACTCCTCCTCCGAGTTCGCGTAAAATTTCTCTTGCGAGATCAACACCACTTACTCACAAGTCTACGACACCGTTTACTCCCAAGGCCATGCCACCGCTTAATCACAAGGCTTCGGCGCCTCTTACCCACAAGGCCGCGACACCTCTTACTCACAAGCCCATGACACCACCCCATCCTGTTGCCTCGTGTCTTTCTCCTAAGAGAGTTGAGACAGCTCACAAGGCCTTGAGACCTCTTAGTCCCAAGCCCACTACACCACCCCTGCCTGTTGCATCGTGTCTTTCTCCTAAGAGAGTTGAGACAGCTCACAGGGCCTTGGGACCTCTTAGTCCCAAGCCCACAACACCACCCCTGCCTGTTGCATCGTGTCTTTCTCCTAAGAGAGTTGAGAAAGCTCACAAGGCCTCGAGACCTCTTAGTCCCAAGCCCACTACACCACCCCTGCCTGTTGCATCGTGTCTTTCTCCTAAGAGAGTTGAGACAGCTCACAAGGCCTCGGGACCTCTTAGTCCCAAGCCCAGTACACCACCCCTGCCTGTTGCATCGTGTCTCTCTCCTAAGAGAGTTGAGACAGCTCACAAGGCCTCGGGACCTCTTAGTCCCAAGCCCACTACACCACCCCTGCCTGTTGCATCGTGTCTTTCTCCTAAGAGAGTTGAGACAGTTGAAAACAGGCAATTTTTCTCTCTCAATCGGCCATCACCACTCTACAAGTCTGTCCAGAGAGGTGCATTTCCTCCATCTGTTTTGCGGAAAGAGTCAGAGATGAATCCCATCAACCCTAGTTCTGTGCATGTTCCTCCTGCATATTCAAGGAAGGTTCCTCTTACTACAAAGGCAGAACCACCTCCTAAGAGTGTCATCACACTTGACAACAAAAAGTTATGCTCTATAAGCAATCAGGCTGCACTTAAATGTCAGCCCACAAAAAGAGACGCAGATCCTATTGTGGAAAAAGAAACTACTGTGAAGCTTCCATTACTGAGCCCAACATCTGTGCTTAGTTCAAGTTCCACCGAGGTATGTCTAGATACTGGAAGGTCTTCGTCCAGACTAAATTTGTTTGATGGAAAATCCAAGCTGGACTCACTGCAGCCTGAAACAAACATACCTCAAGCAAAAAGCCCAGAGTCTACAATTCCAACCCCATGTGCTCAACTTTCCGATGATCTGAGAGTTGTTTCCTCCACTAAGAGCCATGTCGAGAGACAAACGAACCAGGAACCATCAATTAGTCGTAACATGTCTTCAGGTATGGTTATTATCCTGAAAGTAACATATTCCACCCAAAAGAAATACTGATGCATGATTTAGCTGCATTTTTCTTAGTCTACGTATATAAGACAAATGTCATGCATGATATTTGCTTCACTTAGTTCCAATAATTGGACCTTTTGTTTTCGAACTTATTTTGTTTACCATGTTGAATATTCCTTCAGTCCTCATGAAAGGGCTCAAGAGTATTGCTTGCTTTTTGCCCTAACATTAGATACAGGAAAAGAGAAGAATTAAATAGGAAAACCCAACTTTTAGCCTTTTTAAAATTGTACATATGTTTCCCATATTTCTGTTGCGGTGTTTTACAGTTCAGTGCACCTATTTGCAAGGATAGAATGATATAACAGAAAATATCATATTATTCCTTATGTGCAATCTTATAATATTTCTTCTGAGTAAATTCGTTGTTATGACGTTTTGATATGGATACAGGTGCCCAATTAATTCTACATACACCACTGTGCAAGGAGACATACCAACCAGAGGCCTGCTGGAAGTAAGTACTTTGCTTTTACGCATTAGAATCTTCTAATTTGAAGGGTCAGTGCAATTTGTTTACTGCATGAGTGTAATGATTTGGAAATTTTACGGACATAGTAGAATAGAAGATTGTTGTAGGCTCATTGTGCAAGCGCAAACTCAATACTAGAAGGTTACCTTCCCAAGTAGAAGCATGAAAAGGAGAAAACACAGCTCATGTGTGGGGTTTGAAACACCATTTATACTACCTGCTATAAGCTTTGAATCTTGGCTGCTAGGGGTTGCGGTTAATTAGCTGTATAGGCAGCAATTACTTATGCCATAAGCTATATTATACTTAGTCTGTTGACAAATACTATAAGATGTTTTGGATATTTCAATATGGGCTACATACGGACTGAAATGAGTGAACACACACACTAAAACGTGTCTATATACATCCGATTCAAAAAAAAAAGTTAAAACATCTTGTATTTGTGAACGGAGGGAATATAAGATAAGAATGTTCATGTGGCAAGTGATGACGGTTTATGCTTACTGAGGTCTTCTGCGATTCCAAAGATGTGAATCCTACTAGAGGACCCTGTGGTCTATTCTATTTCAGCCGAACACTCAGGATCATTATTTGCTTTTCTTTAGGGGCAAATTTGAAATAACTGGAGAGCTAACACACACTTGTGATGGACTTGAAGCCTATTTCCCTTGTGAAATTTCTAGCAAAGTTTATGAAGCTTCAAAACAGATGCCTGAAATCTTGAAGCTAGAGGCTCTACCTCTTTCTGGCCTGTTACCAAAAAAATTCAAGATGGAACCACCTTGTGCTCAAGATATTGGACTGTGCTTCATAAGTTCTTGTCAAAGGTACACTCATCATCTTAGCTTCCACTTACATTAAAGAAGGATTAGCAATGGTAGACTTACTTGCAGCCATGCCAGGTTCCATATAAAAAGA
The DNA here is from genome assembly GCF_002162155.2 of Triticum dicoccoides. Lineage (NCBI taxonomy): Eukaryota > Viridiplantae > Streptophyta > Magnoliopsida > Poales > Poaceae > Triticum > Triticum dicoccoides. The sequence continues at coordinate 523,149,892 of NC_041387.1, read as the reverse complement.
TCTTGCATTGTATACAGTCTCTGTGTGTGTGTGCGTGCGCGCCCGCGCATATGAGCTTGCCTTATAAGCTTAAATTTTGCCTATTTATACAGGCCAAATAGGGACTCTTACCATCTCCTGGAAAATGTTTCTTCACATATTGGCTTGCGGACTGACATCGGCACCGTGGACTTGCTTATATTTTCGTCCAAGCTGCTTACGGAAGATGATCAAAGTATGTCCACTTGACTCTTATGAAGGCCACTGATACGCAATAGCTATGGTAGAGTTTACCGATTGCACGACATGCAGCTGATATTCATATCTTGTGAAGTTTTCCATTGGACATGTTATGCTTGAAACTGTTCTCTTCTATTTTGTTTCCACAATCTGGATGTTTTGTTAAGTTAGGCAATACCTGCTAAATGATTTCTGGAATGTTTGAAAAACTAGTATGCAGGGTCATATTCATTTAGCATCATCTAACTTCCGTAGAATCTGTTGTAACAGCGAAAGACGGAGAACTTTACCTTTTTGGAGTTTTCCAGAAGCATACCAGAAAGAGGCAGCACCGAGTCGACAGTCATACAGATATCAGCAATGCTGGCCTTTCAAAGGGAGACTGTCATATATCTGAGGATATTGGCATGGACCTGGATATGATAGGAGGCAAATACACAAAAGGTAAAAATCGTGAGATTGGCATGAAACTGGATGCAACAGAGGTCAAAAAGGTGGAAACGAGCAAACCCAAGGAGGTTGATGCAAATGCTGTGCTCAGTAATGCAGCTCCCGCTGTTTCTTTCTTCACTGGGTCTTGTAGTCCTGACTCCGCAGGTAACAACCTTTTTGTGTTGTTTGGGTGGTAGATCTTGCTATTTCAGCGATGCAGCCCCTGTACTTGCTTTTGCTGATTCATGTTTTTTCGTTGTATTTTCCAGGGACTACAGATTCTCTATGCAAATCTGCTAGGAGAGCTCCTGCTTGCGGAGACCTTGTTTTGGACCCACCTCCAGGATTTCCTCTTGATGTCCCTCCTGGCTTCACAAGAGCTCATTGTGGGCTTCGTAGAGGAAAAACTGCAGAATCACATATCGACTCTTCTCCCAGCCTTGCTTTCGACACTCCAGGACTGAGACTTGATGCTCCTCCTGGATTTACAAAAGCACATGGTGGGTTACACACCAATGACAGCAGCATGCCTTCTCCTGGATCAGAAAATGGTGCTTCCACTCTTTTCTCTGAGAAAAAGTCCCCAATCAAGTTCTCTCTCAACATTACAAGGCCTCCTGGATTTGCTAAATTGGCTGAGGTGAAAAAAGAGCCTGGGTTACCAGCATTCTTTAAGGCTACGGAGAAAACACCACCAATTGGAAAAGCAAATGAAAAGGATATCAAGCATGATAAGGTGCAACATTATCCCTGTCTTTATTTCTCTGTTCCGTGGTCTTTATTTCTCTGTTCCGTGGCTGGTTAGGAGTCTGGTTATTTATTGTTTTGGATCTCTGGGTCTCCATGCATGCTCTGCTTGTGCATTAATTATTTCAACTCCATGTATGCTCGTACTTCCGATAAGAAGAAACTCTTGTACCCCCTGAGGTTTTAGACATACTAGTTTTCTTTCTTGGTAGTTGTTGGTCTGCTCCCCGAATTGAACCCTTATCTTTTGCCTTTTGTTGTGTTACAATGAAGTTTCGGACCCTCGTTTAAGAAATAAAAGGCAAGGGACTGTTTTTGCCTTTACTATTTAACTTAAATGGTTACTACAGAACTCTTTTGAGTAGCAACATCAATATGCCTCTGATTTTCCTATTTACATTTTTTTTCTGTGACTACTTAGCTTATCAGCAGAAATATGTATTGAAATAAGAAATGCATAGTTTACCAAAGAATCCTAAGCTATCTGCACGATATGTTTTATTATTTTCCATTGGGGGGATGAATCAAATGAACTGATGCGTGTGCAGCAGGTGAACGTGGAAGTGGAGTTGGATGACAGCTCGGAGGAGCGAGAGTTTCCCAAGACCAAGAGGCTCTCAGATATCCTGGGTTCTTGTGCCTCTTCGTCTTGGAGGAACAACGCTACTACCTCAGCCGCACCTCGAAACTGCTCCGAAGTTTTCAGGCCTGCGACTGCGAGCAAGTTTGAGGAACAAAAGCAGCAGCATCGGCATTGCAGGAAGAGAGGGCAGCAGGAAGCATCCAAATCCGATGCTGCTGTTGAGGCCACCAAAAGGCTCAAGGTCAACGGCCGCATCGCACTGAACGGATGTCCTGCCCTTAACTCCAACCAAGCGCAGCCCAAAACTCCACCAACATAGCCGAGGTCGTCCTTCGTCTCCCGACCTGACGCAAGTGCTCTGTCTTGTGTGCGTGGCGTGTCGTCTCAACTGCTACCTCTAACTAATCGGCTATGAAAACAGACGGTGATTATCATGTCATATGTGTATGTAGTCAGACAGATATAATTTTATGTATGTACTAGCTGGGCCTACTGTCATGTCAGAACAAATATTGCTTTTCTTGACCTTTTGAGTAACAACAAGTGACAACATGGTTAGTTAGCAGCGGATGACCTACAACCCTTACTTTTGAAGCCTCAAATCTATGCACGTTTATCATCACACAAACAATGAATTGCACACACAAATAAAAATTATTTGTACATTATATAAAATTTGATCACAGTGCATAATTCAAACATAAAATAAATAGTTCATTGATTCCAACGTGGATCCACACATGCTCCATATGATCATTGAGAAGTTGCATGTGGGCTTGTGGATCTTTAAGTTGTCGATGTGTGTCAAGAAAGTTGGCAACATGCTCCATAGGAGGCGGACTTGAACTTCTCAAATCATGGGGGTTGCCCTTCGCCCTCATCCTCCACAATCATATTATGCAAGATTACAAAACATGTCATGAATAGTCAAACTGTCTCTGATTCCCACGTCATTGTAGCTCCACGAACAATACTCAAACAAACTTGGAGCACTTCGAATGCCCTCTCCACATCCTTTCTAGCATCCTTTTGCGCTTGTGCAAAGAGAGATTGTTTTTTACCATGAGGATCGTATATAGTCTTCACAAACAACGCCCATTGAGAATAGATACCATCCACAAAGTAGTACCCCATGTTGTAGTTCTGACCGTTGACAGTGTAGTTGCATGCCGAAGCCTCTCCATCATAAAGTCTCTTGGACAAAGGAGATCGTTGGAGCACATTGATGTCATCGCTAGAACCAAGCGTGCAAAAGAAAGCATGCCAAATCAAGTCCTTTGATGCCACTGCTTTAAGTATGACGGTTGTCGCTTTGGTGTGACCTTGATACTATCCATGCAAATCTTTGGGGTAGTTCTTTTATTGTCAATGGATGCAATCAACTGAACCGAGTATACCTAAGAATCCTCTTTATGCTCCAATTGCCAACAAATTTTATTGTGTCCTCCATAGTTGGTTCTCTCGGATACTCTGGTCCAAACACATTCACCATGGTGTGTGCAAATTGCACCGTGGTGTTCAAGCATGTGATCTCTCCCATCTGGATAAAGATCCTGAGAGCAGTCGTGCATTTCTACATATGAGAGAAAGAAAGTTTCCCGCAACAATCCTTCCTCAGCTTGAAGTTGTTATCAGCCTCCTCCATGGCATTCACTAGCGACTCGGAAAAAATCTTCATAGTATGTTGGGCTCGGTTTGATGTAGTCATTGTAGAGAAGCCTTGCGTCATCGATCCTATCCCAGGGAGCAACTCTCCTGCCATTTATCGAACCTTTGAGATTCAGTACATGCTCCTTTTGCTTCTCCAATTCTTCCCGGATGCTCATCATCATCATTTCAGCATCCTCATCGTTCGAATCCGACGAATCGATGAACTCTCTGTATATGAATTCGCCAAGGTTTGTGTTTCCATACACATCATTCGACGACGAATTCATTGATGACCTACAAATGACCAAAAGAACAAAAAAACGCTCGGACCTTTCATCAAACACAGAGCACGAGGTGTATGTACGAAGGAGTTGCATGTACCGGGGAGGCGTCACGTGGCGGCGAACTTGTCCGTTGGCGGCACAGTTAGCGATGTTGTGGGTAGGGAACAATGGCAGTGGAGCTATGGTGGCAGCTGTGCAGATGAGGCAGAAAAGAGGAGAGGAAGAGGGCAAATCGGGCCAGAACGGGGACGTCTTCAGGAGATTTGGCGTGGACCCTACCGTCAGTCCGACGTGACAGGCGCATCCGGGCGTCCCCATATCCACCTCACATATGTGCTGGGTATGTAAGGTGCCAGTCAACTTGGACGTTTGGGCCAAGTTTACCAGGTCCGGTTTGGGTAGATCGAACAGACCGCATGGACGCTTAGGGCGGATATGTAGATGCTCTGATGACACAGGTTATCTGTATGTCCGTTTCAACTTTGATATGATTTGGTGATCTCCGTTTACACAGCAGTTCGCATGCACCTTCTCACAAAATTTACCACTAGCATAACCAACTACTTAGTCAAGTGGATATGGCCATCTCCAGCTCTTTCCTCCTACTTGGTCTTCTCATCCAAGGGACCATAAACCCAATGAGCCTTCCATACAATCGAATGCGACAGAAGTCGTTCCGTTGAGTAGCCTTCCACTTTCAGCTGTAAAATTTCGGGGGTAAATGAACCATCATCACGCATCACAGTAGAATAAAACAGATACACAAAACTAACTGCAAAGAATATTCACTGGACTACCACGAACATAACTTTCAGGGCACTAAATTTTGCCATTTAGAGCCCCATCCTATGAACCTGCTCATGGCCGTGCTGTGGGTGTTTGAATAGCCAAATTTTAATACGTTATATGGTGAAAACAGCATTATGGGATGCCATCAGGGCAATTCTCAGATTCTATATATATGGACTCCATGGAGACCAATTTGTTTCCCCGTGTAAAAAGGACAAACGCCATTTGGTGCTTACTTATAGCAGAGAGGGTATAGTACAGCTCCACAAGCCTACCATCAATACTGTATGCACGATTTTCAATACAGATTCTTTGATCTGGAGTGTCTGTTTCGAGGTTTTAACCCAATAAGGCCTCATTCGGTTGGGTAGGGTTTGGAGAGGTTTGAAAGGGATTGGAGGGGATTAAATCCCTTGCAAGTCAAAATCCTCCTCAAACCTCCCCAATCCCCTCCAATCCCTGTGGCGAGGGGATTAAACGAACAGGGCCTAAAGGGACACTGAGAGGCTAAGCTCCAACCCAGTGAAGTACTCCCTTCCTAAACGCTCTTATATTTCTTTACGGAGGGAGTACTAAATACCAACACTACAACAAGTTCACAAGATGGACAACTTAGCAAATGGGACAGCGTTTTACCTTTGAGATGAAGGTGTGGTATTTCTCATCCATCCATTGGTGAGCTTCCGTATGACAAGATTTGCTCTTCTGCATCAAGCGTGCTAAGACGAGTCCATGTATGAAGGACTTCAAGACATCAGTTGCCACTGCCTGCTTGTGGATGAAGATATGAACACTGCCTTCCTTGTCCAGCAAAAAATAGTTGGCTGAACAAACGCGGGAGGTAAAGGAAGTCAGCAGCAATCAATATACTGTCAGAATAACCAACAAAAGAGTCGTACCATTTGAATAGTAGGATCTTGTTTTTGCAATCAGCAACCTGTTATATTTGACAAACCAATATAATCCATTCTTTAATCAATAGGCAATGTCACACACATAAAAGCATAGTTCAGAAGTTAGAACTTACATGTCAGAGTGAGTAAGCATCGAGGCTTTAGCACCTAAGTGTACAAGCTCATGTGGAAGTTTAACCCTAAGTAATTTCCGCCAGCTTGACCAAAACGGAAGAATATGCTCTTGCTTGGCAACCTGCTGTGGTGTAAGAACTAGGAAAATTCCACACAAAAAAGTTTGATGATTAAATAATGTAACTTCTTGCATCAAAATTTTGCAGGCTCATATAAACGAACCAGTTAAAGTTATTCTTGAGGCAATAATTAGGACAGATCTACCTTAATTGCGCATTTGAGACATGGCAAAATAAAGAAGTGTCCCTTAAAAAAATGCTTGGCCTCGAACTTGGACCACACACCATATTTGGCAATATAATTAACTAAGAGTCACAACATGCAATATATTTTTTAGGTGTGGCTATGCAGCTAGTAATGGCCTGCTAATTTTCTTAGATGCTAACTGATCCTGCATGGTTACACTAACCACAACTCACAACAGAATGGATTTCACAAAACCAGGAAAAGGAAAAGCAATACACGCACCTTCACCATGTTCCATAAAATACTGCAGCAAGATGGACGTTCTCTCATAATTTAGTGTACTGAGTGAAAGTGACTGCACTGCCTTGTAATTTGCTGAATTGACACACATAGAACAAGCAGAAGTTTATAAACGAGAAGTGTGTTCAAATCTCAGTTCTGCTAATTGAATATATTATCTCAGTTCAAACGAGTCTAACTAGAAAGTGGGTAAAGTATTATTATACTATGGCATCAACATTTTGTTACTGGATATTTCTCATGACAATAAATCCTGGTGGTACCAAAACCCAACAGGAGACTGGGATTGGGGATATTAATTCAAATTCGAAATTAGGTAGCTAAATTCAAGTTACTGCCTTGTTTGGATATCTTGCTATTTCAAATTGACAGGACCAAATGAAATCTGGAATTCGTGCAGCTCACCATATATTGGACAGCAACAAAAAATAATACAATTTCTAATGTGTAACAGCTTCTGCAGTGTTTTCTCCTAAAAAATATCAACACAATTTGCAGCAGCACATGGATATGCTTAATGGGAGAGGCTAAGCAGAAGCTCTGCTTTTCTTCCTCTCACGCCGTAGACCATAATTGCTTTTGACAGGAACAGTAAGGCAACCACAGCCATGATTATACAGATGTTCGATTATAATGTCCGCTTCCAGAAATGATGTAATCGACAATGTCTAACAAGTTAATAACACACTTACCGTACATATGGAATACTGTGAGAGAAAGGAACGAAACCCATACAACCAAATCATGCCCCCTGGTAACATGTGCCAACAGCATTCCCAGTCCCATTCCTGACATTGTTGCAAGTGTCTCTTGGCTGCCCTCCTGAAAAGTTGGGTATGTTCCTTTAGCTACATTTTAGCGATAATTTACCATCTGATTGGTATCTACAAAATGTTGAGATTGTTCAAAGGTACCTTTGCAGATATATCAGCAGCATTATTTGCAAGTGCAAAATGTTGTGTTAACGCTGCTCTAGTTGCTCCACTGGCAACACCAGCTATACATTATGACCAAAAATTTAGCTAAGAGAAGAACAATTCCAGAAATTCCTCTTAAAAGTTTGTGAAATTTCAACATGTAAACTGACTTACTGAATGACCGTGATAGACTGCCCAAGCACATTATAACTATCAATGATGAAGGAAACAAAGGGCTTAAAAGATCCATCAACATTCCTGTAAACAACAACAAAACAGCGTTACTATACTTTCATGTGTATAGGAAAAGTGTTCTTTGTATGACCCAGATTTCATGTAAGATGTACTTTCAGGAACACGTGGCGCATCAAATCGTACCATCTGCCTAATATAGCAGAATACTGTAAAGAGTTAAATAAGTCCTACTCACTGACAGTTCAAAGTGATAGTAGAAACCTCAGATTGGGTAAGCAATGAGGGATAAGAACAGTAAGTCAAGCTCAAAAGGTGCTAGCACAGAACCTAACTTGGCTATATGACACAAGAGGATAAATACAGAGGGAGGGAAGAAACAGAAATATAGCATTTAATGTGATTTTAATTGAGCATTACCAAGGTCATTCATAAAGTCTGCAACTAGACGCCACATTTTGGCATTGCTATCAAGGTTGGATCCCTGGTGGAAAAGGAAGAAAAAATAATAATGAATAGAGTACAGACAAATGACAAACTGGCCAAACAAATTATCTCAGCAAACCATAATTAAGGAAATATATTATTTGCAGTGGTAAGATGATAATGTTTACTATCCTGATTAGTTAGAAAACTGGGTACCTGATAGAAGGCGAATAATATACCTCCAAGCATACCAGTCAAATCCCTGAGAAACCACTGGCAGAATAGAATGTATTCAGAAAAAAAGGGAGAAAACGCAACAATAAACCCAATAAAAGGAGAGAATTGACACCAAAAGTGCAGGTCATGCTGCCTGAGTTTATGGCCAAATCAACACACAGCTCATGCAATTGAGAAAGGCCTAAATCATCGCTAGGTTGTTGGCCAATCAAAAACAGCAAAGCTTGCCCCTTCGAATGATGGATCACACAGCAACAGCCACCAGGGGCATGTGGATCCAAAATAATCTAAGTGATATTTTTCATATATGCACATATTTCAGATTTTTAGGGGGGAAAGAAGGAAGTTCATACACGTTAATGAGATAATTCGTAAGCTCAGGCATACTATGTAAGAATTATATATATGGAAATTGGTGGAGGAGATTTACCTGAAAAGTGGCACCTATGACTGTAGCTGATTTCTCACCTACGCCAATGGCACCTAAAAGGGCCTGAAGCCAGTTCAGGTGGCATTTCATTTAGACCGGCAAAACAATAAGACGCAAAAACAAAGCAAAGATGAACAACCACAGCACTGCCAAGCTTACTTGAGTAGACAACATTGCACGGATGTATGTCGAGAGGCCCTATAGCAAAGCAGCCATGGATAAGGCATATATAAGAACTGAAGACCAAGTAGTTTTTTGGTCCAACAAGCTTGCAATCAGTTGCTGTAAAAAAAGGATTTAGGATCTACCTGTAAGGTGTCCCACATCTGGAATGGGACGTAGTCAGGAGTGACGCTGCCAGGAAAGCCCTGCCAATCAGAAGTCCTCGCTCATGAGTTGCCACAGGTGAAACGGAGAAGAATACTCCGCCAGGATCGAAATTCAGAGGCACCAGCTTTCATAGCTGTAACGGCTGTCACTGACATGCAGATTCTAATGGCGAGTGTGGAGAGCGTGAGGGTGGCTGACTCACCTCGGGCACGAAGGCGCCGAGCACGCGGCTGCCGATCCGCCCCCACCGGCTGCCGAACCTGGGCGGTGAGCTCGCGCGCGTGAGACGAGAGCGGGTCGAAACGAAGGAACCGGGCGGGACGGAGAGAGGGGAGGAGGGAGGGTCGGCGTGTCACCTGTTGGAGGTGAGGGAGGAGGCGGAGGCGGTGAGGACGGCGGTGCGGGAGAACGCGGAGCCGGAGGAGCCGCCCCATTCTTCGACCGTCACCCACGCCGCCGCGTCGGGCTCGCCGTGGCCCCCGGGGCGGTTGGATTCCACGTCCATGGATCCCCTCGCACAATCGCCGCCCGTGGCAACCAAGCGGCAGGCGAGAGGAAGAGCGGAGCCTCCCGTCCGGCGGGCAAGCAGGCAGCAGAGCGGGGATTCGAGTCGTGCCGAGGCGGTGGAGTTGACTCGGAGCGCCGGATTTGGATCGTGCCCGCCCGCGCTCGACTCCGCACGTTTGAGTTGGCTCTGCAGCCGCCCCACTGCTCCAGGTTGGACTTGGATTCAGGCAGTTCAGGTTCGTGCAAGTAGTACGGTACAGTATTATTTTTAGACGAGTCTCAGCAAATGCATTGCGTAATACTACTACTGTAATTTCAAACGCCCAGTGTTCCTAAGCATTTGCAGAACAAGTACACTGTAGATGAATTTAAATTTTAGACGTGATTTTTTTTGGTAGAAGCTGGAGAGCAAATGGCATTGATACATCGACATTCTTTTACGATCGAATTGATACATCTGCTAGCTTAGATGGTTATATGTTTCTTATGGTGAAACTAGCCCACCGGGATTTAAGTTCTGGACTTGCCACTAATGTTCACATTTTTCTATATTTATTTCAGTCTTTCCAACGATGTTTGTTCAGTTGAAGGAGACGTTTCCGTTGACTAAGAGGTGTCTGTGGTGACTTCGTCAATCTCCTCGCCTCGCCGTCATCGGAGGGCGGCCCCAAGGAAAGCGGTGGTGGGGCACTTTCTTGTTGCCACAACGCAGGTGCACAACAAGATATCGGGCAATGCGGTTGCTTCTTCAGGCAACAAGGCGGCAGATTATGCCGACACGGTAGAGAGGCAAGTACACAACAACTTTTTCGGTGGGGTTCCCATGCAGGGAATCGGTGAGGACACGTCGCTTGCCTCGTGCGTGGAGTCGGCGAGAACACGGCATTCACCTCAAATGCCTGCGGTGATCTGGATGATCGGTTCCCTAAGACGGGGGAGCAAGTTATTGCATGTGGTAGTGCTATCTCACTCGAGTTGTTGATTGTGGCCACCGATGGGTCTTCACGAGAGTTCTTCTCTTCAAATCCGGTGCCTACTACTATTGGCGGCTCGTTCTGGTGAGGTTTGCGGGATGCATATGAAAGGCTTATTTATGGGTTTTGACAACTCTCACTTTGGCCAGTTTTGCCTTCAACGTTGAGATGCAATATATAGACAACGACTTGATGCAGAGCGTATGGTTGTGATGGCTCTCACTTATGGCAATGTAGTCTTGTCTTGATCACATACAAGGGAGTTGCCAAGGAATCCAAGGGAGTGTGCACTAAAATCTACATAACACATTGGAAAAGAGCACTAAACAGTGGAGGGTTCTCAAGAAATATGATTACCAACATATTGATATTATTTATATATATATATATATATATATATATATATATATATAAAAAATAAATCTGAGAGCAAATTACATATAACCACCACATAACGGGCTAGAGTAACAGCCTGATACCACATTCAGGACAACTCACACAGAACCATCGACTCTGCATCAAACGAGTAGCAGATCTTAAGGTTGAGCTCACGAAAACGGTGAAACCAATAGGTGGGGCCCATCCGTCGGGCTGACGTGGTATGCACGGATGGATGGCGTTAGATGGTCGCGACACTGCGGTCGATTTAGATGGCCGGAGTTTATTATTCATCCGGGTGCATTTGCACATGGGAGCAGAATGGCTCTTTCACGTACAAGTTTCCTTCTCAATGAAGCTACATTGTAGGCTCAGATTTGAGTAACGAAGTAAACATGTTGATCAAAAAGTCAAGCAAACTTGTGAAGTGAGATTGCTTATGAGCTAAGAAATGGATGATTAAAGTAACCATAGTATCTTGTTTGATATTATACAAGGGTCCACCAAAAAAGCTTGTGAAGTGAGATTTCTTATGAGCTAAAAAATGGATGATTAAAGTAGCCATAGTATCTTGTTTGATCTTATACAAGGGTCCACCAAGAAAGCTTGTGAAGTGAGATTGCTTATGAGCTAAGAAATGGATAGTTAAAGTAGGCATAGTATCTTCTTTGATACAAGGGTCCACCAAGAAAGCTTGTGAAGTAAGATTGCTTATGAGCTAAGAAATGGATGGTTAAATTAGGCATAGTATCTTCTTTGATACAAGGTTCCACCAAGAAAACTTATGAAGTGAGATTGCTTATGAGCTAAGAAATGGATGGTTAAATTAGGCATAGTATCCTCTTTGATACAAGGGTCCACAAAGGAAACTTGTGAAGTGAGATTGCTTATGAACTAAGAAATGGATGGTTAAATTAGGCATAGTATCTTGGACGCAGCTATTCTGAGCTCGAGCTCAACTGAGCATACATGAACAGTAAAATCATAGAAAAAATTCAAAAAATTCAGGGTTTTTTGTGTGCAAAAGATTGACAAAACTTCTAAGTGCCTGGACAATTTCATCATGAAATCACATTAGTGAAGGCGGTGGCAAAAAAACAAAATTGATGCTCCAAAAATTCCATTTTCAAAAGCATTTTGAAGTGCTGATTTTGTTTTTGTTTTCTGCGACTTCCCGATGTCGTTTCAAAGTGAAAATTTGCAGGCTCATAAAACATTTGTTAAAATTTATCACAAAAAAAATTAGATGTTTCTTTTATTTTGTTTCGTTTTTTTCGAATTTACTGTTCACCCGAACTCATTTGAGCTCGGGAGCAGAAGGACACTTCGTAGTATCTTGTTTGATCTTATACAGGGGTTCACCAAAAAAAGTTGTGAAGTGAGATTACTTATGAGCTAAGAAATGGATGGTTAAAGTAGGCATAGTATCTTGTTTGATCCTATACAAGTGTCAACCAAGAAAACTTGTGAAGTGAGATTGCTTATGAGCTAAAAATGGATGGTTAAAGTAGGCATAGTATCTTGTTTGACCTTCTACAAGGGTCCACCAAGAAAATTTGTGAAGTGAGATTGCTTATGAGCTAAGAAATGGATAGTTAAAGTAGGCATAGTATCATGTTTGATCTTTTACAAGGGTCCACCAAACATCCTCTCAAGTTTTTGTGATCATTGTTCTCGTTGTCATGATTGTGCAATGTGCTCTTCATTCAATGGTGTGGCTGCGATCGAACAACTACGGTTTCACAACAATTATAACTTTAGTTTAAAAAATACACTCTTCGAATTTCATGACAAACTAAATATATTCGAGCGGAAGCAATCCATTCAGAATAATACAACAGTAGTTAGACAATGCAAGTTTAACGTGTATCAATTTCAAGTCAATTTGATCCACACAAGTCAACACATAGTGTTTTATATATGAATTTTAAAATATGTATGAGTAACAAAAGTTGCTTAACTTACACTAGAGGAAAAAACACAAAGCTGAAAACGAGATAACGATCAACCTCAAACAAACGTATAAGCCGACGTGTGGTGCAAGAGTTGCTCAAACATATGATGCTAAATCCATATCTATGTAATCAGTGGCGTAGCCAGGTTAAAGATATGCCCCGGACCAACATCATTGCTACACTAGTAAACAGTGTCAAACAGTGATCATGTAGCTACACACAACAAAGGAGCAGGCCAGCACGCCCCAGGCCACGGTCCTCGTAGCCTGGGCCCTGGCCATGCCTCTGTATTAATGGTTGTCACATGCAAAAAGGAAAAGAAGAATCAAGGTGTTGGATTTGGTGCTTTTTTTCTCAAACCAAAACATCCGCAAAAATTGTGACTTGGTACTACATAATTTTTTGATGAAAAAATATTACAAATCTATTTACGAAACAACAGTAAACACTAATGTCTTTTTTGACACGGCGGTAGAACATCACCCTTTTAACATCCTATATTATTTTAAGATTATTTCGAAACTCTAAAACCAGGTTTTCATGAAGTTTTCTTTAAAACTTGGTTTTCATGTGATATTGTGTCCGATGGAAAATGGATGGAGGGGTCATCCATGGAGAATCCAAGAAGGAAGGAAGGATGACAAGCAACAAGTGGCCAAAGGGGAACCGCCTATTTATAGACGGCGAGAGCTCCGTGCGCTTCGCCGGCCATACGTCCGAGGTAGCTGGTGCCTGGTAGCCTTCATTCATTCGAACTAGTGGGACTAGGAGTGGTACGAAGAATTGGTTGTCTGAATGTAATGCACTGGCTGGCACTGGCAGTGGCTTAATTTTGCTAGTGGAGTAGTAAATTGATGAATTATGATGCTAGTACGTTTTTTGGTGGGACGAATGAATCAACGAGGAGCAAATCTTGCCTTCTTGGTGTGTTTGTGAACGTCTGGCCCAAATGCCATTAAGTAGCAGGGTGCTCTCGTCCAGTGGCGGAGCTTAAAAAAAATGTTGGGCGGCCAAACTAAAGAAGTGCACAAAATTTTTACGCATTAGTGCCTACTCGGTACATTTTTGTTCTCATTGATTTTTTTTTGATGGGTTAACAAACAGGTTACTAGCAAGATACTAATATCTACCTTATTACGCGTTGTTTGAATGATCTTCTTTTTTTGAAATTAAAATGCACTTAACAAAAAAATTACGGGTTAGATACGCAACAACCTGCTAGTTTACCAACAAAAGATATATCTTTATCTTCTATTTCTACATATGAATTTATAATAAAATGCATGAAGTATGCTCAGTCCATTCAATGAATAATAGAAATCTAGTACTCCAGAGATAATTAGAAATGACCCGGCGACACAGTGGTCAGGAGGTGAACATCCAATGTTACTTAGCACCAACAGTAGACCGGTAGTCTCAGTGGATTGCAGCGGCCAGCGGAGGCATCTGGGCGGCACCGCGACAGGATTTTGACGCCCGGGCTGTAGGACTGGGCAGTGCGGAGGCTGGAGGCTGGAGGGAAGGTTAGATGGCGCCACTGCGAGGTCGCGTGGTGGCGAGCTAAGCCATGGAGATGGAGTAGGCAACAGAAAAAGCATGTGTTTAGCAACGAGGAGGTTGTCTGATCTGCATGATGTGCGACACAAGATCTGCGCCTATGTGAGATGCACGTGAAGGCGGCATTAGTCCTGGCTGGCTGTCGCTCAGTGGCGGAGCTTCAAAAAAAAGTTGGGCGGGCCAAGCTAAAGAAGTGCACAAAAATTTTAGGCATTAGTGCCTACTCGGTACCTTTTTGTTCTCATTGATTTTTTTTATGGGTTAACAAACAGGTTACTAGCAAGATACTAATATCTACCTTATTACGCGTTGTTTGAATGGTCTTCTTTTTTGAATTTAAAATGCACTTAACAAAAAAATTACGGGTTAGATACGAGCAACCTGCTAGTTTACCAACAAAAGATATATCTTTATCTTCTATTTCTACATATGAATTTATAATAAAATGCATGAATTATGCTCAGTCCATTCAATGAATAACAGAAATCTAGTACTCTAGAGATAATTAGAAATGACCCGGCGACACAGTTGTCAGGAGGTGAACATCCAACGTTACTCAGCACCGACAGTAAACCGGTAGTCTCAGTGGATTGCAGCGGCCAGCGGAGGCATCTGGGTGGCACCGCAACATGATTTTGACGCCCGGGCTGTAGGACTGGGCAGTGCGGAGGCTGGAGGCTGGAGGGGAGGATAGATGGCGCCACTGCGAGGTCGCGTGGTGGCGAGCTAAGCCATGGAGATGGAGTAGGCAACAGAAAAAGCATGTGTTTAGCAGCGAGGAGGTTGTCTGATCTGCATAATGTGCGACACAAGATATGCGCCTATGTGAGATGCACGTGAAGGTGGCATTAGTCCTGGCTAGCCGTCGCTGCTGCTCGTGTTTGTGTGTGCTTGTGCCGTCGTGCCAGGCTTCGATCGATTCATGGATTGTAACAGGCTGAGTGGGCTAGCATATAGGTATAAAAAATTGTGAAAAACCTGGGCGGGCCATGGCCCGGTTTGGCCCCAACAAAGCCCCGCCCCTGCTGTCGCTGCTGCTCGTGTTTGTGTGTGCTTGTGCTGTCGTGCCAGGCTTCGATCGATTCATGAATTATAATAGGCTGAGTGGGCTAGCATATAGGTATACAAAATTGTGAAAAACCTGGGCGGGCCATGGCCCGGTTTGGCCCCAACAAAGCTCCGCCCCTGCTCTCGTTCCATTTTTGGGAAAAGCAAGCACTGTAGCAATTCTTTAGGCCCGCGACATTCATTCATGGAAGTTCGACGGTACTAGTAAATATTAGTGTTTGGATGAAATTCACCTAGTTTGTAAGATTAAGAAGGGCCTCTTTAACTCACATGATTCTAAGATGTAGGAATAGAAAAACATAGAATTGGAATGTCATGCTCAACTCAACCACACACTATTTGGGTCGTTTGATTGCGTCATAGAAAAAACAAAGGATCTTTCAAAGAAGTTTGAGCAGATGCTAAAATCCTATGGGAAGTATAGTAGTACAAAGAAATCTTTAGGAAAAATTCATACATGATTCAATCCTATGAATCAAACAACCAACATAAGGAAAATTTCCAAAGAATCTAACCCTCTAAAATTCCTACAAAAAATCTTTAAATGAAAGGAGCCCTGATAATGTGGTTTTCCTACACCAGAATGACATTGGTGGACGATCGACATGGTGGTTGACATCATGTCATCGCAAAGACCTTATTTGACAAAAAAAGAAGTCGTTCCAACGACCTCATGAGACCAAACGTTCTAAGTCATAAATCTGATCTATGCACGTCTAAAAGTCTAGCTAATACTAACAGGAGTGTGGAGGTAATATGGTAGCATGATAACTAATCGGTATTTTCGCCAACCTTATTTCAACATTCAAATCGACCACTCGGGATAGTGATTGACGTGGTTGTCAAACAAAACTAATTTTGATAAATATGGTAAAAGATGAGTAAATGGCACTAGCGTCAGCGGGTGCACTTAATTCACAAAACTCTGGAGAGAAAAATCGGAAAGCATGTTACTAAAATTGTGAGGCGGGTGCATATTGGTCACAAAGTAGCCACATCATCTACTGGACTGGCAGCTAGCAATTTTGTTGGAAAGGCTCACGTGACATTGTTGAGGATTGGTGTTTTTGCGCAAAGGTCATTGTTATATTTTTTGAGGGGGCGTATTATAAAAGTGCCTTTGACTGTTATATCGACACCGAGCACACAAAAATTCTCCATTCTATAATTTCCAAATCCCTAACCCTAGCTCACTCGTTCCCAAATCGGAGATAATGGGAGGTGGCATGGACGGCAATGAGACATCAGCAGGGGCGATGACGGGAGTGTGGCTTTTGGATGGAGTGGCGGCAACATCACGAGAGGTAGTGGTGTTGTCATCACGAGAGGTAGCTTGACGAAGTTCATGCCGGCTTGGTCATGCATCCACGACGATTGGGCTTTTTCCCAATAGGTGTGGCAGCATGGCGAGCCCAACATGGGGTCGAAGGGCGGGTGCATTATCCTCGCACATAGGAAGGGGATAACTGCGTTGAAGGAGCAATTCCTTATCTGACTCTTTCCTCTCTGCCTTCATTTTCCTCAGCTTCTCCTTGTTGATAGGGCTCAATATCACTTCACGCGGATCAGGGGATCCATCGTAAACTGCATTCTCCTCCTGTAGGTTTTTTCCACATGTTTTACAAACAAAACAAGGACTTTGTTCCCTACATATGCCCTTGGCATCATGTCATAATCCTTCTCAAAATCAATTGGCATCAGGTCATCAATGGTTTCCCCTGGTGGGCACCAGAGAATAAGCCTCATCTCATCATCTAGATATCCTAACTGCCTAATTATCTATTAATTAGGATACCACGCTCCTTAGATTTGGAGCTTCCTGATGCCTCAAGGGTTGTGTGCTCGTTGGGCCTGCCTATAATGGCGTGGGTCATTGGTTGAGGATTCATTTTTAAATATTGTGATATTTTTTAGATTTTCAAACTTTATTTCAAAATTGCAATACATTTTTTGAAATTAATGAATACTTTAAATTTTTCCAAGGTTCTTTTTAAACATGTTTTTTTTTAATTTTAAACTTCTTAAAATTCCAATATTTTTAAAATCCATGGACATCTTTTGATTTAACAAAATTAAAAAAATGATAGTAAGCTTTTTATAAGATAGCACTGGAGCGAGCACAAAAAGAAAGCTAAACGTGACATTGGGGGAGGGAGTTGAGTTGCGCGGGGGAGACCTTTGTGTGTCGACACATGTGAATGTTATGTCAGCAATTTCAATGTTTCAACGTGGAACAAGAGCTCCCAAGGGGCTTACAAAGCGACCACCTGCTAACACCGAGACTGAAATGCGCGGGGACACCACAATCACGCACCAAACAATTCCACTATCCTCAGAATAAATACCTTCTCTAGCTGCACCTTAGCACGATACACGAACGGAAACAAACAACAACATAACATAATTAAAACCCAAGCCAATGCAAATAAAATCGGAACAAAACAACCTGCTGCACTAACCTGCTAGAGAAAAAAAAGACAATCTCACGAGTGAAGAACGGAATGGCAAAGCGCACGTTAGCCTTTAGTATAGTCTATTATGTAATTTTAAGCTCTTTTTTTACGTTCAAACTGTCAAACCAAGCAATCTCTCATCCAAATAGCATTTCAACACTGAAATTAGGTGACTCCGTACCTGCATTCAAAATTTAACCATGATCAGCGCGTCCAGCATGATGAACCCTAACCAGCGGCACTAAAAAATGAGGACCACTCCTGTAAAAAAAAGATTACATGGCGGTAGTACAAGTGGTCAAAGAAGAAGCGGAAGCGCCTACACTACAAATACACGGTGGAAGAGGCTACCCCGAGGCTGCGACATCCTTGCGAAACGCAAACGCCACACGACACCACCACCTTCTTCTCGCTCACCGCGCACCCACACACCCCAGCGCTACTCAACCATGTCATTCTCCACGGGAAAATTCCCGGCGGCGGGCGGAGAAGTCGGCAGCGACGCGGCGGTCGGAGGGTCGCCGTGCGGCCGTCCAACAAGATTCGCGGGCGCCGGCGAGGAGGCGCGCGCCAGGCGGGAGGCGGAGAAGGCGGAGCTGGAGAGGAAGATCGCGAGCACCAAGGAAGAGATCGCCGCCCTGGAGACGGCGCTCGTCGAGGTGGACGCCGCCGCCGGCCCCGAGCCCGCCAAGCCGTAGTTTCACAACTCCTGAACTGCCGGCGCGCGTTCGTCGGTCATCTCCGTGCGCTTCGCCGTTTTAATTGACTTCGTTGGAACTGGTGGTAGCTGATGATTGTAATGCATCGATTGGCGGTGGCTTTGCGTAGTTAATTTGATGCCTATTAATTATAATTTGATGCCTATTAATTATAATTGACATCGTAATGCTGACGAATCGGCAACGAGCAGTGATCTAGTAGTACTGATCTTCGTGTTGCCAGGCGGCAGAAGTGCCTTGCCATTTTATTTTATTTTTCTGAAAGGGTGCCTTGCCATTCTTTAGCAGCGCGGACTCGTCTCTTCGTGTGAAGCAGACCGGTCACAGGAGCAGCTGGAAAGTTGACGGGCCATTTTGGGCAAGTGAGTACTGCTTTAGCACATGCCAACCGCAGCAGCAGCAGCAGCTCGATCAGCTTTGAGCTTTCTCCCAAACTGTAAAAAAAACGCCTGTAAAACCTCAGCGGGTTCATCATTATTGATGAAAAATAGTGGTAACTCGATTGCTCAGGCTTGTTTTGAAACTGGAACGCATGGTTCTTTGCTTCAACTCTTGAACGCAGCAGATTCAGTTTTGTAGTACAAGAAACAGAGTCGGGTATGGGTTTTCATGCACCGAAACGGCGTGACGGGGCGGTCAAGGGCTCTGCTCAATCAGGCTGCAACTTTGTGACGCCGGTGCCCTCCCGGTGTTGGGTCGCAACCCGTGTCGTGTCGATCCCGGAGGCCGTGTCACAAACGTTTGACCGGAAAGTAGAAAAGGATTGCTCAGACTAGCCAGGCCATGTGGAGATATTCTCCTACCATCTCTTTTGAAGCCCTTGTCCGATCTGACAAGACCTGTGTACTGGAGCCCCGGCCTCTTGTAGCTTTTCAATTCCGTCCATTTTTATTTTTTTTGAATGTTGGCACTCGCTACCAAATTCATTGATCACAGGAGAAGAACCGGGACCAAAGTACAAGAAGTGCCTAGGAGGGCAAGCACCAGCAAAGCAAAAGAAGATGCAAAAGAAGAAGAAGAGGGGGCTATATAACTACTCAGCCAGGGTCAAAAAGATTTCCGGCTCCGGCCAAGTTCCACAATTGAGTTTCGTCTCTAATCTTCTGCACCAGCTGATTGATATGCAGTGATTCTAGTTTGAATATGCGCATATTCCTTTCGTTCCAAATCTCCCATGCGATCAGGTGAACCAGCGAAAGTGTGCCTTTTTTCTTCTCTTTGGGCGCCAGAGAGACACAGGTGCTCAACCAATCCTTGATGGTCACCACGTCATTCCAGGCTGGTGGGTTCAGCGATGGGTAGTTTGCAAGCGAGGCAATGGCCCCCCATGCCATTCTGGACCTAGGGCATTCAATCAGCAGATGGGACGGTGTCTCCAGATTTCGCATACAGAGGGGCAGCAATAGTTGTTCTCCCATTGTCCACGAAGCAACGCATCGGCGGTGAGGATCTTACCCAGTACCGCCGTCCACATGAGGAAACGGAATTTTCCGGGCGCCTAGGCTGACCAGATCATCTTGTATCCGTCCCTGGGGAGCGAGCCCTCGAACTGAATCATGTAGGCCGAACATGCCGAATACTAGTATATGCCATCCGATGTGAACCTCCACGTGATTCTGTCAGGTTGGTCTTCAGTCAATTGTACACTGTCCAGTATGTCTGCGAGCTTGGAGAGTTCAGAAACCATATGCCCCTCTAGCCCCCTCGCGAGGTCCGTCAGCCACGTCTCGTTTCGCATGGCGTCTCGGACCAATCTGTTCTTGCGGGTTGAAATCGTGAAGAGGCTCGGCGCAACCACCTTTGGACATTGGCCATGCAGCAAGCGATCATGCCAAAACCTTGCCAGCCCGCCGTCACCTACTGTGATCTCGGTAGCTATGGAGAACAGCATCAGTTCGTCCTCGTCGCAAGGCAGTGGTCCATGTGTCCAAACCCTCGACGACGATTGGCATGCATACCACAGCCACCTGAGACGTAAGACCATCTCCGGCCGCGCCCCCAACAGCGCCCCCCCGGGCCGTTTTTTAGCGTCGGCGCCCGAAAATCGGCCCAATCACCCCCCGGTATCTCATTTAGCATCGGGTTAGGCTGAAATAACGCGCGGCGAAACCGGGCCCAACCCAAGCGCCCGGGGTCGCCTAGGGGCGCCGACAAAAACGGAAAGGGGCGTGGGACTGCTTTGTCGGCGAGAGGAGGCCCTTTTCCCGCCGTTTCACCCCGCTTTCCCCCCTCGGCTTCCCTCTCATTCTCCATTCCTCCCGCCAATCGCCTCCTCCTCCCCTCTCAGCTGGCTGCCATGCCGCCAAAGAAGTACGCGACCCCCCGTGCCGTGACGGATGCCACCGCCGTCGCCACCACCCAGTCGAAACAGAGGAAGCAGAGGGCGCCACCGTCCAAGCCCCCGGGCATGTCTAACACCGACTGGAGGGCGGAAGTTCAGCGCCGGGAGGCTGTCACCACCAACCGGCGGAACAGGGCGAACGCCAAGAAGGCCCAGGACAGGGAGGCGCTCGCG